>NC_092521.1:9657897-10010397 GCF_037038585.1 Patagioenas fasciata | reverse complement strand
AACTTAGGAAGAAAAACAGCTTGAATAATCAAATAAATTTTTAGACCTGGAAAACTAAGGAAAACTAATCACTGCAAAAGCCCACTCATTTAACATTTCAGGAAGCTCAAACTGTAAAATCTGGTTCCCATACCCTGTTTCTGCACTCAGACTAAGATGACTTTTATATTTTGCTAATATTCATCCATGATATGTTTGAGCTATGAAAGAGAACACCCCCAAACTCAGGAAGCCATACATTCTGCACGTGCTGATTCTGATTCCTTTGCCAGTCACCGGTCGAAACGACGGGGCTCCAAATACTCCCTTCAGTAGAAATCACAGAATCACAGAACGTTACAGATTGGAAGGGACCTCAAAAGATCATCCAGTCCAATCCCCCCGCCAGAGCAGGAACACCCAGATGAGGCTACACAGGAATCTGTCCAGGTGGGTTTTGAATGTCTCCAGAGAAGAAGACTCCACAACCCCCCTGGACAGCCTGCTCCAGTGTTCTGTTACCCTCACCATGAAGAAGTTTCTTCTTAGATTTAAGTGGAACCTCTTGTGTTCCAGTTTGAACCCATTACCCCTTGTCCTACCATTGGCTGTCACCAAGAAGAGCCTGGCTCCATCCTTGTGACACTCACCCTTTACATATTTATAAACATTAATGAGGTCACCCCTCAGCCTCCTGTATGGGGATATAGCGGAAGATTTAGTGAGGAGGTTAGTTAAGTGTAAATACGCTCAAGTGACTTACACCTGTCTGTAGAAAAAGCACACATATCACACTAATTGCCTTACTGACCTTGTGTGCTTGATGAGTAGAACCTCTATGTTAGTTAACACAGGCCTGGGAGAAACTCTGGGCACCTTATCACTGTGTCTGAGATTCCTGCTTTGTTGTGAGAAAAAGCGGGAGGCTGCGCCTGCCTGAAGCCTTGAAATACAGGCGAGCTCAGCAGGCCCAGGGATCTTCCAGCAGGGCTCAACTGACCAGCGCCTGCGTCCCCGCTTGTGTCACCTCTGCCTGGGAGCTCAGGTGTGGCTTCGGAAATCCCCCAGTAGAGAGGTAACTAAAATAAAACTTGCTCTTTGCAAATGCATCCGTGGCCTCTGGCTCTTCTTGCGACATGCCTGCGTATGTGCACACACCTCCTCTTCTCCAAACTAAAGAGACCCAGCTCCCTCAGCTTTTCCTCATAAGGAAGATATTCCACACCCTTAATCATCTTTGTTGCTCCGAGCTGGACTCTCTCCAGCAGTTCCCTGTCCTTCTGGAACTGAAGGGCTCAGAACTGGACACAATATTCCAGATGGGGTCTCACCAGGGCAGAGCAGAGGGGAAGGAGAACCTCTCTCGACCTACTAAATATCCCGCTTCTAATACTCCCCAGGATCCCATTGGCCTTCCTGGCCACAATGGCACAGTGCTGGCTCATGGTCATCCTGTTGTCCACCAGGAGCCCCAGGTCCCTTTCCCCTACACTGCTCTCTAATAGGTCATTCCACAACTTATACTGGAACCTGGGATTGTTCTTGCCCAGATGCAAGACTTTACACTTGCCTTTGTTATATTTCATTAAATTTTTCCCTGCCCAACTCTCCAGCCTGTCCAGGTCTCTGGATGGCAGCACAGCCTCTGGCGTGTCAGCCACTCCTCCCAGCTTGGTGTCATCAGCAAACCTGCTGACAGTCACTCTATTCCCTCATCCAAATCATTGACGAATATATTGAATAATACTGGCTCCAGTACTGACCCTTGACGCACTCCACTAGATACAGGCCTCCAACCGGACTCTGCCCCATTGACCGCGACTCTCTGGCTCCTTTCCTTCAGCCAGTTCACAGTCTGCCTCACTACCCGATCATCCAGATCGCACTCCCTCAGTTCAGCAGCAAGGATTCTGTGGGAGACTGTGTCAAATGCCTTACTGAAGTCAAGGTAGGTCACATCCACCACTCTGCCATCATCTATCCACCTTGTTATGTCCTCATAAAAGGCTATGAGGTTGGTCAAACATGACTTCCCATTGGTGAAGCCATGTTGACTGCCCCTAATGACCCTCTTATCCTTTATATGCCTTGAGATGGCACCAAAGATAAATTGTTCCATCTCTTTCCCAGAGATGGAGGTGAGGCTGATAAGTCTATGTTTAGCTGGGACCTCCTTCTTGCCCTTTTAGAAGACTGGAGTGACATTTGCTTTCCTCCAGTCCTCAGGCACCTCTCCTGTTTCCCATGAGTTAGCAAAGATGATGGAGAGTGGTCCAGCAATGACCTCAGCCACCTCCCTCAGCACCTGTGGGTGCATCCCATTCAGACCCATGGATTTATGGATGTCCAGATTGCTTAATTGCTCCCTAACCCAGTTCTCATCAACCAAGGCAAACTCCTCCATTGTCCTGCCTTCCTCTGGGGCTTCAGCGGTACAGGGCTCCTCAGGACAACCTCTGACAGAGTAGACAGAGACAAAGAAGGCATTCAGTAACTCTGACTTCTCTGTAACTTCTGTCACCAGGGCACTCACCCATTCATCAGTGGGCCTACATTGCCTCTGGTGTTAGTTTTATCTGCCACGTACTTGAAAAAGCTCTTTCTGTTGTCCTTGACCCCTCTCGCCAGGTTTAGTTCTAAGGAGGCCTTAGCTTTCCTAGTTGCTTCCCTACACCCTCTGACAACAGCCTTATATTCTTCCCAAGCGGCCAGCCCCTCTTTCCATGATCTGTAAACTCTCCTCTGCCACTTGAGCTTACCCATCATTTCCCTGTTTAACCACGCAGGTCTCCTGGCTCCCTTCCTTGACTTCCTACGTGTCGGGATGCTCTGATCTTGAGCTTGGTAGAAGCAGTCCCTGAATGCTCACCAGCAATCTTGGGCCCCTTTAGTACTCTTTCCCATGGGATTTCGCCTAGCAGCTGTTTGAAAAAGCCAAAGTTTGCTCTGCTGAAGTCCAGGGTTGCAATTCTGCTTTGTATTCTGCTCCTGTCACATGAGATCCTGAACTCCACCATCGCATGGTCACTGCAGCCAAGGCAGCCTTCAACCTTTACGGCTTCAACCAGACCCTCCTTGTTAGTGAGGATGAGGTTCAGCAGTGCACCTCTCCTAGTTGGCTCCTCCACTCTTTGCATCAGAAAGTTATCGTCAAGGCACTGGAGGAACCTCCTGGACTGTGGCTGGCTGGCTGAGTAGTCCTTCCAGTAAACATCAGAGGAGTTAAAATCCCCCATGACAACCAGGGCCCGTGACTGTGAGGCTGCTCTCAGCTGCCTGTAGAGGCCTCATCAACTTCCTCACCCTGATCTGGTGGCCTGTAATAGACACCCACAACAGTATCACCCCTGCCAGCCTGCCCCTTAATTCTCACCCACAGACTCTCAACTCGCTCCTCAATCTGTGCCTGGACAGTAAATACATTGTAGTTGCTCTCTCAGGTAAAGAGCAACTCCACCACCATGCCTGGCTGGCCTGTCTTTCCTGAAAAGGACACAGCCATCCATGAGCACGTTCCAGTCATGTGACACAGAGAAGGCAGAATTGCTGAATGCCTTCTTTGTCTCTGTCTACTCCGCTGGAGGCTGTCCTGGGGAACCCTGTACCCCTGAGACCCCGGATGAAGCCAGGTTAATGGAGGAGTTTGCTTTAGTCGATGAGGACTGGGTTAGGGAACAATTAAATAGTCTGGACATCCATAAATCCATGGGTCCAGATGGGATGCATCCGCGGGTGCTGAGGGAGCTGGCTGAAGTCATTGCTAGACCGCTCTCCATCATTTTTGCCAAGTCTTGGGAAACGGGAGAGGTGCCCGAGGATTGGAGGAAAGCAAATGTCACTCCACTCTTCAAAAAGGGCAAGAAGGAGGACCCAGGTAATTATAGACCGGTCAGCCTCACCTCTGTCCCTGGGAAAGTAATGGAACAGCTTATCCTTGGTGTCATCTCAAGGCACATCAGGGATAAGAGGGTCATTAGGGGCAGTCAGCATGGCTTTACCAAGGGTAAGTCATGCTTGACCAACCTCATAGCCTTTTATGAGAATGTAACAAGGTGGATGGATGATGGCAGAGCGGTGGATGTGGTCTACCTTGACTTCAGTAAGGCCTTTGACACAGTCCCTCACAGCATCCTCACAGCTAAATTGAGGAGGTGTGGTCTAGACAATAGAGTAGTGAGGTGGGTTGCAAACTGGCTTAAAGAGAGAAGCCAGAGAGTGGTGGTCAATGGTGCGGAGTCCAGTTGGAGGCCAGTATCTAGTGGAGTGCCTCAGGGGTCAGTACTGGGGCCAATATTATTCAATATATTCATTAATGATTTAGACGAGGGAATTGAGTGTACTATCAGCAAGTTTGCTGATGACACTAAGCTGGGAGGAGTGGCTGACATGCCAGAAAGCTGTGCTGCCATCCAGCGGGACCTGGACAGGCTGGAGAGTTGGGCGGGGGATAACCTGATGGAATTTAACAAGGGAAAGTGTAGAGTCCTGCATCTGGGCAGGAACAATCCCAGGTTCCAGTATAGGTTGGGGAATGACCTATTAGAGAGCAGTGTAGGGGAAAGGGACCTGGGGGTCCTGGTGGACAGCAGGATGACCATGAGCCAGCACTGTGCCCTTGTGGCCAGGAAGGCCAATGGCATCCTTGGGTGTATTACAAGGGGGGTGGTCAGTAGATCGAGAGAGGTCCTCCTTCCCCTCTACTCCGCCCTGGTGAGACCCCATCTGGAATATTGTGTCCAGTTCTGGGCCCCTCAGTTCAAGAAGGACAGGGAACTGCTGGAGAGGGTCCAGCGTAGGGTAACAAAGATGATTAAGGGAGTGGAGCATCTCCAGTATGAAGAAAGGCTGAGGGAGCTGGGGCTCTTTAGTTTGGAGAAGAGGAGACTGAGGGGTGACCTTATTAATGTTTATAAATATATAAAGGGTGAGTGCCACGAGGATGGAGTCAGGCTTTTCTCAATGGCAAACAATGATAGGACAAGGAGTAATGGGATCAAGCTGGAACACAAGAGGTTCCACTTAAATTTGAGAAAGAACTTCTTCTCAGTGAGGGTAACAGAGCACTGGAACAGGCTACCCAGGGAGGTCGTGGAGTCTCCTTCCCTGGAGACATTCAAAGCCTGCCTGGACACATTCCTGTGCGACCTCACCTAGGCGTTCCTGCTCCAGCAGGGGGGTTGGACTAGATGATCTTTTGAGGTCCCTTCCAATCCCAAACATACTGTGATACTGTGATACTGTGTGCTGTCCCATCATGTCTCCGTAATTGCCACCAGGTCATATGAGAGAGACTGGATTTAACTTACATGAAAAGCCAACCCAAATGCTACACTCATCCTGACAATATAACAGGTCCCATCCTGTAAACACAGTTACAAGTCTTGTATCTCGAAACTTACGAAATAAAAATAATAAGAGCATATTTTTTGCACCTATTTTAGTATTTGGACACACAGAGGTGCTGGCCAGGGCAGATGCCACACAACCACAGGGCAAGGTCCCAGCTGTGGCACTCACATTGCTCTGCATGGTCTGGCTGGTCTGCACCTGCATGGAGGGAAGAGATGGTTTAAATTAATCTGTGCAAAAAATGTTATTCCCAGCACTGACATGACAACCTGGTTTATATCTGCGAACTGGGATTCAAGGGAGAAGCCCCCTATTATGCTGCTGAGACCACACACCGATTGGGAAAATGTCAGGGTAAAATAACAGTTAAGTTCTTCAGTGCTCTTGAACGATCTATAATTACTGCGTTGTCTAGAAAAGTAGCTCAATTAACAGAGATACAAGCAATCGGGATTTCTGTGGTAAAGAACACTCTTCTAATGACTTTCCACAGATTTTTTTTTTCTCAGAGGGGATTTTAAACATATTAAATGCTGGGCAAAGAGAGCACTATAGGTAAAGCTCAGCTGCATTATTGAATTTTGAAATAAAGACCAATTTATATTACTGGAACCTTTAGAAACCATTGAGGCAGAGATAATAAATGATTAATTACTATCAATAAATGGCTGGTCAGTGGCTATGACAGTTAAGAGTTTAAGAGGTCGACATTTGGTAATGTGATGGGATTGTACTGTGTATAAAGTACACACTGCTACTGCTTGCAATATGCTGTTGACACCTCTTTATTTTTATTTAACCTTTTTAATTATTTAGAAGGATGAACCAAATATTAATGTAAACAAATAAATTAAAAAAAAAATAATATTGGATCCTGTTGGATCTACTGCAAATATGTAATTATTTTGTATTTCTGTCATCCCCTTTTAGCCACAGACAAAGTCTAAAGGCCAGATTCAGTCTCAGTAACCATACTGGTCTGGTGTGTCAGGAAGAAGGGCAGCTGAAACAGACACTGGCTATTTCTTCTCTAAGGATTTTTCAGTTTGCATCTTCCTATTAACATCCATGATCCCTCCGGATTAGTCCAAAAAAGATTTCTACCTGCCTTTGCAGCATTATAATCCACTCTGTTGTCCACCTTCCCCTCACTGCATATTCTACCTTCCTACCACTGTAAAGTTGCAGCTACCATCCACTATTGTAAAGACGGATTCAGAATCAATCACTATGAAAACAACACATGTAGGGCTACCACCCTCCCTCACAGATGGGAAGCATCACTCCATAGTCACTGTCAACCTTTATTTGCCTATAAAAGTGATTCACTCTCCCTGCTACGCTGCTGACCTTTTCAGAATTACACCCACGGCTCACCCTGAAGCCAATAAACTCGTAGTGTGAAGGGAAATAAACCCGCCTTAGCCCATTGCAGGACTTTCTAATTATGTCTGAAATTCCTTTGTGCTTACAGCAGATCTTGGGGGATGACAGTATAACGGAGCTGACACACACAAAAGCTCCTCCCCAGATCTGGGAGAGCTGCAAACCGTTCAAGAACAGGCTGACAATGCCAGGTTTATTTGTGAGGACAGGTACATGCAGATGTCATCTTTCTACATAAGATGTTTAAAATATCTATTACCATGCTGTTGGGAAATACAGATACAGCTGACAGAACTTAGGTGTCCCAGCTCTGTTACAACTGAGCTCTTGTCCAAACCTCCAGTACTGAATCAAAAAACAAGTAAATGGGGACCAAGAGTAGGAGGCTTATGAGAAGGCAAATTGGATCCAAAACTCCACTGATTTAACTGACCAGCTCTTCCTCCGAATATAATGGGGAGGCAGGGATATTTGCTTAGATATGGTTGTTTATGCTGTAGATAACCACATTACCCAAGTGAATTTCACTCTATTAAGAGTCGATGGAAGGGAAAAGAGATTTCCCATTGCAATTTCAGTCTACTTAAAAAGGCTGTGTCAACTTCTGGGGTTTAATTTCCCTTTACTGTAGCAGAAGCTGCCATTTATAAGCCCCACACTGGGGAATAGTTACTTAAGTGTCTTATACCCACATAATCATATAACTACTGAAGCAAAGATTTTTTCATGGTTACTTTGTTCTGCACCCGGGCTGCTTGTTGTAACAAAAACTAACTGAGAAAAGACAAGCTACTGTCAGTAAGCTTCAATTTTTTACACAGCAGGAAACCCACTGATTGACAAACATAAACCTGTTAACAGATCATGAAGTTGCTAACCCTTTGCCTTAGAAGCCTAATAAGAGGCTTGTGTTATTCTCTCCCTTGCTAGTCACTAATGTAGCTGTATAAACTTTATGGGGTGACTCCAAATTTACCTTGGTAAATGCACTGAAAGTCCTGAAAGACTGGGACAGAAGTGAATTTCATTTTACTCCTGGCTGGACCACCAGCTATGCCAGTTTTTAACCACCAGTCTGTTTCTTTGACTCTTGCAGGTCACTGATGACCTGACAGATTTTTCAGACCGTTTTCTGACAAATTGAGGCAACTGACCCATCTTGCTTTGTTAAAGACCCCATGCTATTGTGCTGGGATGAAAATTGCACAAATGATTGACTGTAAGCCAAGAAATTTAATCAATTCATATTCTAGTGTATCATTCCCATGATGCACAAGAAATATATTGTCTGCAAGAAATTCTAGCATGATCTGCTGCCTACAGGAAAGCCAAGTATTGTCACTTCAGGCTCCCTTATATTCCTGTACCATCAGTTTGGTTCAGATTTAGTACCAAGAGCACCCTTAATGCTTTGGTGATGACCACAAAGAAAACATAGATGTACTCACAAAGATCTCCACAGTGCTTCAGTTGGGGTAATTTAGGCTTAAGACACATGGCAGGAGCTCATGGAAACCTGTTAAAATTCAGTTCCTGACCTGTGACAACTTGACCACCAGGTGTTTTTTAAACAATGAATGTGGCCCAAGAAAGGACCCCTGAATGATCATGCAAACACCAGCTGGAAATAAACTCACCAAAGCTTTACTATTAAAGAGCTTTATTACTGTCCTGAGCTCAAGATTATGAGTGTATTATGCTTGTCAGTCAGGGACTGTCTGTTCAATACAAAAATTGAGGATGCAGGTGATCTGGGGAAATTATTCACTTTATTTCAGATTCAGATGCTTATTTAGTTTTTCAGCCTGTCTGTCTTATCTCATTAGGAAGTGAATCAAAGTCAGATCCATGTACACATCTTCTAATGAAACTGCTGGAGAGACAAGAGATAGCAAAATAATTAAATTACATACTGTACTTGAGTCAGAACAGAAACTTCTTGTGCTTCTGAGGTTGTTGAATTGGCTAATACTCAAACTTGTAAGTTTGTTTGTTTTAGGTAAACTCTGAAGGCCCCTCAGAGCATGCACAAGGTATTCCTCAATGGTTCTCACCCTATCTTTAATTTCAGAGAGCGTATAGGATTAGCTCCACTGCATGCAGTCACTTTATGAAATCCTGCCGAGCTAATGAGTGCTGTTCTTTGAATTGCCAGGTCTTGTTTTCTGTCAAGTCCTTTGTTTTGTTCTTCCATCATGCTGTTGGCTTGTATATTTCATCTGCTAAATTATATTTCTTTACACTAATTCTGGATACAATAACGTCATCCCTTAAAATTCAATAATAAACAAGTTGAGAAGAACGGAAAATGCCTAGCAAACAAGAGCTGCAGTTTCCTCTAAAGAATAATCAATTTTTAGACCAAAGTGCTTTGTTGTTCTTAGCATCCATATGTCCATTTTCCGTTCCTTGCTATCCTTCAGCTCACTCATTTTGTAGTTACTTAGCCTTAATTCTGTCTTTAAATGTTCAAGCTGACATTTGACTGTCCTTGACTAGTTAAAAATGTAAGCTGAGTTAAAAATGGTATATGAGAATGAAATATAAAGAAACAGCTAGAGAAAATAGTTATCCTGTCACTGAAAAAACGTAAACAAGTACTTCTCAAAATGTGGACTTCTGTTTGTACTGGCTTTCCTTTCCTTATGTTTGGCATAACAGGAGCACTACCGGTCATTGCTGCGTTGGAAAAGTAAATCATTGCTGCTTAGGAAAGTGTACGTGCATTGTTCAGTGTTCCAGCTCACACACATACATGCAGACATGGAGATGTTAGCCAGCTGAGTAGAAAGACAAAAAAGAATTTAAATACTTTATTTTTTTATATTCCAAGATTTTAAACCTGGATACCTAAACCTGAGTGTTTCAGGCATACGTAAGCAAAATGAAAGGTACTTTATGCTCCTACATGCTGAATGGATGCTAAAATCCCTCTTGTAATTTACTGCCTAACTTCGCACAGCCCTTATGAGGTACATTAAGTTGCTCATTTGGTACATATACCCTTAAAACACCTATCAATTTGCTAAATATTAATTTAGGCACTGAAGTTTAGATAAGTACCACTGTCATTTTTTAATTATTTTTTTTAATGCAACATTGATCACCCCTAGTCATTTTTGATGACACAGAGAACATGAAGTTTAAAAAAGATACTGGAACAACACTTGGGAGCAAAGTTGTGTTTATCCACACGATTGATACAGTTCAGGCACCACTCTATATTGCCTACAGTATCTCCTGTCTCTACTTCTGCATGACCTACAAGGGCAAGCTTTTTGAATGAAGAAGGGTGTTTTCAGCATGTTCAAACCAGGCAATCGTTACTTTGGAGAACTGTAAATGGTCCAAAGCAGGTGATCTACATCACTGTTTTTACTATTTAGTAGAAAAAACACATGCAAAAGATGGCACCCAGCTACTGGGGTGCTGGAAACACCTGCCTCCAGAAGCCAAGAGATCAAAGGTAGGTAGTGAAAATGAGTTCAGCACAGATACATTTAGTTTCTTTTGAACATCACAGTGGCTGCAAGACAGTATTTTGTTTCTTTAGGAAACAGACCTTCACTGAGGAAGGAAAGTCAGCCCAGACCAAAGCAAATCAGTTTATCAGCTCAAATTCTCCTCTCCAGGGGGCATGCCCAGACCACCTACCGTGTTAGTTGTTAGCCTCAAGAAGGAAATTGATAACAATTCCAACCTTCCCTGTCGTTACACAGCCACAACCAAGACTACAGTACCCTAAGATGAAGATATAGCACATACATTTCAGTGTCCTATCCTCAAATCATGGGTCACAGCATGGTGGAGGAAGCCCTTGGAGAAACTCCTTGTTTTAACCCTATGCTGGTTTGACTGAAAATGGGTTATTTTTTTCATGCAGTTAGAAACCTTTATTTTCCATAGCTAGCACACTCATTATTTGGACTTAGTTTGAGAACAAGAGAGAACACCCCAGGACAGAGCTAATGCTTTTTAATTGCTTTGGTCTGAGGGCCAAGGACACTGAGTGCTCTGCCCACAGGTGTGAGGCATTGAGGAAGGCGATCATGGATGGGGCAGAGCCTGACTGACACCCAGACCGATCAATAAGAGTATTCCATTCCATTAGCATTATGCTAAATATTTAAGAGTTGCAACCTTCTGGGTTTTGTTTCTGCTCTCTCTCTGGGGTGCAGCTGTGGGAGTTTTGGTGTCGGACGTTTAGTTTGGCTTTTTGCCATTTTGCAGAGGCCTCTGAGCCTTTCTGCCTTTTTCCTCTCTTTCTTTCTCTCTGGGATCATCTTTGGGACCATCTTTGCTGTTTCCTAAGACTGGTTGCTCAGTGTGTTCATGAGGAATTGACTTGAGTATCTTTTATTTCTATTTTAGATATATATTTACCAGTAGCGTATCAGCATTTTGTTATTTTATTAAACTGTGTTTATCTCAATCTAAGTTTCTCCCTTCCCTTTTGATTCTCTCCTCTATTATGGGGTGTGGAGGAGGGTGTGAGTGAGCAGCTATTGTGGTTGTATTGCCAGCTTGGGTTAAACCACGGCAATCCCATATGTGGACGGGCAAAGAATGGCTGGGGAGCTGGTACCTGACTACTGCCTTTAGCCATCACACTGCAATAGCAAGCAGAGCTAACCTTGTGTGAGACAAAGAAAAGGCTGGTACAGATTGATTCCCTAATACAGCCTCATTCAGTTCTTGTGCTGCAGATAACAAGGTCTGTCTCAGTCAAGGCAAACTGCAAGAAATACCTATAGTTTCAACTCCCTGGGAAAGGATTGAAATGACAGTCATAACCAATCATGAGACAACTGACCAGTGGGAAACCAGCCTGTGGGACACAACAGAATTGCTTTGTGTGGAGCACTGTGCTTACAAATAGACTAAAAGAAAATAGAAAGTGAAATTTAAGGGAAAACAAATGCAAATTTCTTAAAGCTACACGGTCTTTGCGGAATTACATGTTGTATTTCCTGTATACAGGCAAATCCTTGGGCAGCATGTGAGGTTGTGTCATGTTAATGGGCTGTCAAGTTCTACTGATGAACATGTGGCAAGCTGTTATGCCATCCCTCCATCACAGCCCTGTAGAATCAGAGTGAAATAGGGCTGGAGGGGGCACACAGCTGGCAGTCCTAGGCTGGAATCATCTATTTTGGACAGATGATTGTCAAAATCAGCACCTCCTGCAGAAGATATTTCACAGCCTCTCATATTCTTGATGATCTCTTGAAACCAAAATGATTCCATGAATCTACGATTCTCTGATTCTTTTTGCTTATTTAGCTAGACTCACACCTAAAAATGTTTTCCTACTTTCTAAACTAAGTTTTCTCTTGGAGATATTCCTGCGCTGCATCATGTCCCATGTGGAATGAACATGGAGAATGGACTGCCTTTGCAGCAATCGGTTATATATTGAACACTGTTACTTGACACCTGTCAGTTTTCTTCAGACTGACCAACCCCAGTCCTGCCCATCTTCCAATGTTTGTTCCTGAGCACAACATCTCTAATTGATCTTATTGCTCTCCACTGGGTTTTCTCCAGGTAGCCCAAATTTTGTTATGTGATGCTCGCAAAACTTCAGACTGAGGCCTTACTAACACTGAACAACATGGGATGATTACTGTTCTGCTGTGTCTGCCCTTGTCGTAAGACCATAACTTTGTTTACTTCAATGAGATCAGCTTCTCACCCACTATGATTTCCAGAACTTCTCTTGCATATCTGTTTCACCCCACCTTTATTTGTGTAGTTGAATGTCTTTCCCTAAGGGTGATATCTGTGACCTTTACTGCACTGTAATCTGGCCATTTTCTTAAAAAGTTCCCAAATAATTTATTTTGAATGTGACTCCCACCCACCAGTGTGTTTGGTCAGTCCCCACTTAGTGGCACCTGCAAATTGCCAAAGCAGGTTTCCTACTCCGTTATTTAGAGTATCAGCAAAAATAATAATTGGCCAGACAGCTCTTTAATTTCACTCAGTACAGAACTTCATTCAAAGTGAACAGTTTCTGGTATGGTTTTCCAGGCCATTATGCATACACGTTCAAGCAGTTTTACTCAAACCAGGTATCTCTCAATGCTACATTATATTGTTGTACCAATAGGTTTAAAGAGGTGCCTTGCCCTGTCTTGAAAATAAAAATATTTAACATTTATTTCCTTCCAAGTTCATCTAAGACTTTCTTGTTTCTCTCTGCCCTGCCTAGGTCCCTCTTGAAATACTCCCTCGATTTTCCTATTTTGCCAGAGTCTCTCCCCAACACCATCTCTTCTTCTTTTGTTAGTCTTTGTTGTGGGCTCTGGTGTCTTTTGTGTGCATCTTTTGGTTGGTGTTATTGTCTCACCTGGTCTTCCAGAAAGTCCCTATTCCTGGACTTAACACTTCCAAAAGAGAAATTGTGCACCCTAACAAAGTGTTTGCATTAAAATCAAATGAGAATCTAGCACAAAAATGTGTTGACTGAGGGAGCTTTTTTTAATTTTGGGATTATAGATAGGGCACCACAATATAAATACCTGTTCTGCAAAGAAAGGTAAGTCCTTGGCATGGGTTTGTTTTGACTTGGACTCATAGCTGAAATTGTGGCTGTGGTTTGAACTCAACCTGCTTCCATGGGAAAAAGCCAATGATGCCTTGGGTGGAAATCAGTTTAAGAGTAAAGAAACATATATATCCACATAGGTGTCTGCCTGAATGATGGATATTTCAAGTTCTTTTTACAGCAAAGGTATTAAGTCAATGCAGTCAATGGGGCCTGAGGAGTGATCCAGTTTTCCAGACACTAGCTGTCCACTCTAGGGTCAACTGCATTACTCTCCAGGCTGCATCAACTTTACTAAATGCGTATCTATGGACAACAACAGGATCATAGAATCGTAGAATAGTTTGGGTTTGGCTTGGAAGGGACCTTAAATGGTTGTCTAGCCCAACACCCCTGCAATGAACAGGGACATCTTCAACAAGATCAGGTTGCTCAGAGCCTTGTCCGCAACCTTAAGCGTGATGGGACCCTTAAACACAACGGGCTCATTCCAGTTGTCCACCTGGGCTTTTACCCAGTGTCATTTGAGATGATCCAGAGTATCTTTCACTCTTCCTTTAGTCTGAAGGACCTAAGCTGGGATAGCTGAACCAGGTAAAGAAAACGCTACTCTCCATAGCCCTTCTCCAGGATATTTGTGACATTTCTACACTGAGGGCTAGAAACCAGGAAGAGCTGATGCAGCGATGACTATGATGAACAGGGGTCTCTACGCTGTTTGCACTTCTCCCTATAAAGATGGCTGTAATAAATCTGGGGTAAAGCCCTGAAGTTACAGCCAAGCTCACCCAGAAACCTACTTTCCGTCATTGATGCATCCATTTGGATATGACTCTGCAGTGCTGGTCTTGCTTCACTACACAGTGGGCTCAGCTGCACAGAGAAACTTTCTGTATATGTCATGAATCAACAAAAAGGATCAAATTTAATAGGAATGTGTGACCAAGAAATATGTCAGACATAGAGACATTCTCTCCCACTACATGGCAAGTTGCACTCATTCATGGTCTTATTAGCACAAGGGCAACTAATAATGCTGTGTAGGAATTAGCTTCAAGGAGTCCTGGGTTTCAGCCTCTTCCTTTTGGTCAGTTCACCTAAATGACTTACCACGGGCTCGAAAAGAAAGAATGATCTTTAAAAAGGATCTTCCAGAAGTGCACATATTGTTGGGTGTTCTGACTCGGTGTCCTGCAGGGATGGCCCTTCATCCATCACCTTGCCTCACTTCGCTCTTCTGTTTGACCCACCTTTTATACCAAAAGCCAAGTGCTGTGCTTATAACAGGAGAGTCAGTAATGGTAGATAAAAACCCCTGTGACTGATATCAGCAGGAATTTATCCGCCCATTGATTCCATTAATTTGTATGTTAGCAGTGTGAAAGAATGATTTGCTTTGACAAACAAATGGAATGACCCACAGTCTCTGAGGATATTGTGTGCAAAATAAACTTCCTCAAATTTTCAGGATTTTTGGAATGAAGGTCCAGATCCACAAAGGCATTTCACTGCTTCAGTCCCACTGAAATTAATGGGAGTCCACAGCAAGAGTGCTTTTGTGGACCTTGGCCAATGTGTCTGAACTCCAGTTCAGCTGCCAAGGACTGGAGGCAATGGCAAACTTCCCATACAGATCAGTGAAACAGGCTTCAAGATACGATTTATTGTTAAAATGTAATGTTCAGGCAGATCCTCAGCTGAAGTAAATTCTCCCAGGCTCATAGAAGTCAGTGGACCTTGAACAATTGAAACTATCAGGGAATTTTCCCATTTCTTTCACTGTTTTGTCAGTAGACTCTCATGTTTTCTAAGAGGAGGCTACTGGCAGAGGCCACAGTAGTGGCCTGTTGAACTATGGCAAGAGTGAGACAGACAGAGCTTGGTGGACCAGTCTTTGCACACTTTCCTGACCAGAGGACATTTCCATGGAAGCAGGAGGACAGAGAGATGGAGGGATCTGAGATACCCTCAGGTTTGCTGAAGCCTCCAAGACATTGCTGGAATATTCCTATAGACATGCTGTAAAAGGGGATCATGAAGTGGGAAGCTACAAATCCAGCTAAAACACGGTGCTGGGTTATAACATGCCTCCCATCAGTTTCCCTGTAGAACATTAGGTAATTGGCTCTTAAATATTTTATTTGCTGTGAATTTCAAGCATTTCCCCAGCGTGCTGAAACGTGCCAAGGATTGCGGCTTTTGATATTTAAGTCAAAACCCAATAATCTGTTGACCTGTCAAATAAGATATTCGCAGTGTTTAACAATAATTTTTAAAATCCTGTAAAATTCAGTTCAGAAATATTCCTGTTAAACAGACACTGGTGGCTGCTTTAAACCCTTCACTTTAGGCTTATGTGGAAGAGAGTGAGAGATAAGACCAAAGCCAACACATCCTTTGAGCACTGTGATCAAAGTGCATACTTCAACAGAACTTGCTGTCAAAATGCCACTACTACCCTGATGCTTTCATAATGCAGCACTGGAGAGACTGCTGAAGCACTTTGCTCTTTAAAAACCACTGTCTTATGAGTAAACACACTGGTAAGACCCAGACCCTTAAATATCCATGGAAGTCTGACCAGCTGATATTAAGGAGCTTTCAATCAGTTGGATAATGGCCCAATTGGACCATTCATTTTAAATTTTTGTAAGGAAGGTATGTGTCATTAGCACCATTGATAAGAACAGATTACTCTTGGTTATTAAGCATGTTGTTGTGCCTACACACACTTCCAGAGCAGTCAGAACATGTTGGCATAGGTGTCGAGCTGTACCAGCACTCCCAGGGACTAAACTCATTTTTTCAGGCCTGAATTGCCAGGATAGATGAACCTTAAAATACTGCTAAAATGGTGATCCCATCACTGAATGTATCTGTACTATCATGGTTTAATGTATATATGCAGAAACAATG
This sequence comes from Patagioenas fasciata, assembly GCF_037038585.1. Classification (NCBI taxonomy): domain Eukaryota; kingdom Metazoa; phylum Chordata; class Aves; order Columbiformes; family Columbidae; genus Patagioenas; species Patagioenas fasciata. Next base: position 9,994,217 of record NC_092521.1, on the reverse strand, counting down.
TGATGATGACAATCCTCCTCAACTCCCCGAGTAAACTCATATTTTAGATAATATTTTTTGAAAAGAGCTAAACACACTAGAGCTGAACTGAGGACTGAGGAGACTGAAGTCATTTAAAAGCCTGCCCTAATAGGTAGCAGAACAAGAACTTCAGTTTGCTGAATCCTTTAGAAAGGAGGATGGGCCTTAGATAACATTCCCTATCATTGCTGAAATCACAAACATAACCATATGCGCCTATTGAAAATGTAATCAGGAAAGGAATTTGACAATAAACAACATGAGCTTGATTAACAGAAATATATTGACCAAGTTTTATAATTCAAACTCAGTTAACAAACAAATTTAAATGACCTTCCTTGTTGGAAGCAAAAGCTATCTTGAATTATTTGCACTTTAATTAATCAAGGTGCTAATTAGTAAAACTGGTGTCTTGTGGAATTAGCAGAGATTTAGAATGAGTTACATTTGTACTGTGGAAGCGCTTGTGGTTTGTGTTTTCTAAATAAATAGGAAAATAAGAGGTTCCTGAGGGATCCAACGATGGCTAAAAATTGATGCCTGTGTGCTAGAAATGCAAATCAAGTCCTAATCTAAGAACTTGGACCACTGTGCTACTGTCTACTGCCAAATAGAATAATGCTGGGACAGAAAAAAATCCTAGAATTGCTCCCATTTGAAATGGGGTTACTTCTGACATCTCCAGTGTGCACCTGTGTGCCCAAGAATAGCCAGAGTCAAGGAAGGAAGGCAAACTAAGCTAGAAAAAAAGATATTTCAAATGTGTTCTTCATCTTATTTGTTTTCCTTGCCTTTCTTGTACAATGTTTAAAACTGTCTGGACATTGCTTCTCTCTAGGTTGGTTCAGCCTCTCTGTGCAGATGCTGTGCCATGTCACCTCCACAGCAAAGGGGACACCAGAGCCTCTCTCTCAGCTCAGGAAAACAAGCATGTTGCTGTCCATGTGCTCTCAACAAGAGAACATGGTCAAAGTACATGGCTAGAGTGTACATAGCACCTTTCCCTAAAATGAGATGCGATAAGGTACCTAAAGCACACCCATTTGATTTCCTTGAGCATAACAGAGGCATCAACATCAAGGTGGAAAATAAAGAGAAAACATATTGAAAAAATAAAGTGACTAATTTTGCTTAGTCCTTATTATCAGTCTAGCTAAGGGGAGAACAAGGCTGGTTGTCTTTGAGAGCAGCAAACCAAAATGAAAACCCCTCTGCAGCTGGTGCATCAAACCTCACTCCAGAGCAGCATTCTGCAAACTGTGACCCCCAGCTGGGCTCCATGGAGGAGCCGCTTACACTGAAAATGGGTGGAAACCCCTAAGTTTTAAACTTCTGTAACAACTACCTTCTTTTATGCTCTTTCAGTTTCCTGAAAGGGGAAAACAAGGCACGGAGGTTTAGGAAGTTTTGATCCCTCTTCTCTTAGGTTAGAGGTTCTCCTTCACACCCTGTCATCTTCTCCTGGTGCTCCAGCCTCCATTCAGGGACTTCGAGAGAGGGAAGGATGGAGGGAGCAAGTTGGGTCAGTCCTGAGCCCATAGGACAGTGGGAGGTGATAGGAAGGTGCGACTGGGCAATGTGTGGGGAAAGCAGGAGTGTGTGTATCCATATGATTGTATAAGTATCCATAAAAACTTGGACAAACTGGGAATGAGGGAATGCATAGCTATGTCAGAGAGGGAAACAAGTGTATTTTATACATTTCTAACCAATTATCACTTAAAAAAAAATCCTTTCTCTTACACCTGCAGTTACAGGCAAAAACAAACTGGAAATCTGGGGAATATAGCTGACACTAGAACAGTAACAGAAGACGCAGACACCTGACCTGGTTAAAATACAAGTTAAAATAGTGACCTCAGCAGAAACATAGTGTTACGGAACTACTCCAGACCTTAGGAGGTCTCTAGATCAATTTCCTGCTCAGAGCACTAAAATCAGTTGAGTCTTGGAAACCTCCAAGCACAGACATCATACAAACTTTCCGTACAACCTGTTCCAGTGCTTAATTATCCTCACAGAAAAAAAAAAAGTCCATTCATTCAGTGTGAACTTCACTTTTCCAATTTATGATCACTGTCTCTCCTATTTTGCTCCTCAGTAAAGAGCCTTGACTTTTCTCCTTTCTAACCTCCTCTTATGTACTAGAAGGCTCTCATTAAAGCCATCCTTTCTACAGGATGAACAAGCTCTGTTCTCTCAGGTTCTCCTCACCCAACACAAGCTCCAAATCTCTTTCATCTTGATGATTTCCCATGGGGCTTTTTCCAGCGTCTTATACTGGGTCCCTAACCTGGACATTTGACACAATACAATAGACAGGATCTAATGAATGCCAGCTCAAGGGGAATAATAATTTCCTTTGATCTACCTGTCATGCTTCTGTTAACACAATCCTTTATGCTGCAAACCTTCCCTCCTGCTGGGGCACACTGCTGTGCTTGCTTAGTCTGTTGCCCACTAGGACTTCCAGGTCCAGATTCATTTTCTTTTATTTGTTGTAGGCATCCACTCTTGCTGAAGCCATAAGCTCTATTTGATCAGAAATGTATCCAGCATCTGATTTCACCACTCCAGGGAGCATGAGATTAGCTCAACGATTGCAACTGGAAACGTAATTGGTACATTTAAAACTTTGGCAAGTAGAAGAGATGAAAAAAAGAGACTGAAAGATCCATGTCATAAATATCTGCTATCACAGTTACATGTCTAGTCCAACAGAAACAAATTCATGTGCAGATGTAGCCAGAAATGTCTTTGCAGAGAAACACTCCCTCAGTTCTTGCTTCTGAGTGATGACAGTTGGAACTCCCTCAGATGTCCAGCACCTGGGTGGGACCCATCTGAGCACTTGTTTCTGCTACTCAGCAGCTCTTCATATAGTATCTGTCTAAACATAGTACAACCTGCCAAGCATCAGTCACTGCAATAATTGAAACACCTCTCACCTCTACGCTGCCTCCCGGTAGCAGCGAGACAGTGCTCACCCCCAGCCAGCCCTTCTGGAAGCACTGGCACAAAGCTGAGCCTCTTGGCTCCTCAGTTTTGGACACTGAGCTCAGTCACCTCACTCCTCTTGACTCTAGCAGGGAGTTGCAAAGCTGCTCTGAAACAAGACATAGTCCATAAGAGTAGTTGATAAAGCAATCATTCCTTGCTGTTCAAGGGAATAAAGCAGTGAAGTTGTGGGGTCTGGAAGTCCTCTCTTCTCTACCAGTCACAGAGAAGAGCTTCTGTAAGACCCAGGAGGCATTAATTAGTGTCTCTGGCTCTGCAGGAGCCACTTAGGCAGCTCATCTCTGTGGTTTGTGTTTTGGCTGCCCTCTCCATTTTGTCCTTTTGATGATCTCTGAGGGTTTTCTTTAGTAGAAGTTCAGAGATGATGCTGCCATCAGAAAATCCCTGAGGATCCACTGGCTACATCTATATTAGTAAATAATAGGAACAGGACCCTAGTTGTCCCTTGGCATAGCATGGCATGGTTAAGCTTATGCCCATGTGCCCAGCTCTCTTCCCCCTGGCACAGACTGGCCTCATCCCTGCTCCTTGTTGGGAAACATCCTTGCCTGTACTGTTCCCCAAGATGTGACCTTTGAGGAATTTGCCCTGGTTACAGCCACGACAAGAAGCATGCTAACAATTGCACGGTCTGGACAGTTAGGACAGTTCATAAACCCACGCGTTCACTCTGTTTAGTTTATTAATGCAGACATAACCACTCATTCTAGCTTAAAACATTAAGGGCAAATTTATCTAGACTTAATGTCTAAGATAAGATTTAAACACACTTCTACTTAAAAAAAAAACAGTTTACTGAAAGTGGAGAAATGGTTACATACCATGAAATTTAAATGTCTAGATATTATTATATTTCCTGCATAATACAGAATTCTGTGTGTGGATATGCTCACAAAAATAAGTATGTGACGTGCAAATGAATGCAGCAGATAACTGTGAAACACACTCTTCTGTTTCCATTTCAAAATAAATATCCTGCAAGGGTTTTTTGGGGGGTCTAAACCTACACATCAGTATTTGAAAGCTTCATCCTATGTATCAGTAAAGTTGAGAAATTTATTTCTCCTTTACACTGGAATAAAATTCACCAGAACAGCAGAATGTTTTTCTGTGAGTTCAGGATTCAGTGGCCTCCTGTATGCATGCAATACTGTTAGCAAAAATATGAACATTACCAATAAGTAGTTGCAGTGAGACAAGAAGTTTGTGTGCAAGAAAGAGAGATCTCACATCTCAGATCTACAACAGCTCATCTGGAAACAGTGTCTTCCTGAAAATTCCCCTTGCTGTAAACAGTGCTGGTGCACTGAGTGCATCCAAAATAACAGCAATTTTCTTGAAGGTCGACTGTCAAGCACACAAATGCCGACAACTTCTGTCAGGCTGATGTTGCCAAGCAAGTGCTTCATTTAATATGTAATAAGAGACCAACCATACTGGCTCAGAGCATGTGTGTAAATAGAGAACAGGAGTTTTATATTGTACTTGCATTTGGTAAAGGCAGAGGGAAAATCACATGGCCATATGCAGCTAATGAGATGAGGGACTACACTCAAGCCTTCAAAACAATAAAGAGTGAGAATGACAGAGTCAATACGATGGGTTAAAGTCAATTTACTAAGGGCTTATTCATGTCAGAGGATCAGGTTCCCAGCACACACTTGCAAAAGATGGTCAAGACAACCGAAATATATAACACATCATAAAAAGATGGGATGAAGCAGTAGAAAAGATGCTCCTTCTAGCTTAACCAGGGGAAATGCTCCAGCCCTAGCTCTCATGTCAGGTCAGGTTTTTATTCCAGCTTTGAGTCAGAGGAGAGCAAGCACGGAGGTGCATCTGGCCCACGCTGTTTCCCAAGAACCACCATGATTTACTGCTCAGGACTGACCAGCACTCTGTGCGTCTCAGATTTGTGCAATATGTAAAGGTACATGTTAAAAACAATCTCATAAAATCTCATTTTTAGACAGCTTTGTACCCCTTTCTGGATTCATGGTTTATGCCTGTTCCTTTTTTTGATCTTCTCCAGAAGACATCAGCCAGATGAAGGCTCCAGATGTATGTCATGTCAGAAACCACGTACATCTGACCTACACAGCCACTGATGCACAGCACAGTGGAGTCAGTGTCAGGCTTTTCTCTCCTTCTTGTAACACTGGATCAGGTTTGTGAAACTCTCAATGGGGAAGAAGAGGGTGCACAGGTGGTTACCTCGGGATGCAAAATACATCACTTTTACTTTTTTGGTTTTAGAGGTATTTTTTTCGGTCTGAAATTGTGTTTTCACCCTAGAAAGTGGGAGACAGAGTCACCTTTGTGGACAGTCCAACTGGGACATGCAAACCTTGGACAGCAGCACATTAATCACAAACATTAACATCTCCATTGGCACAAAAAGCAGGGGATAGCACAGTGGGTCTGAAATCTTGTTACTTCTAAGGCAGCAGCCTTTCACATTGTGAATCTCTCTTGTTTCTTCATGTGATTAACTTATGTTTACACCTTGTTGCCTTGTGAGAGATGGAGACCGCAGCTGGAAATTCTCGGGTTTGGGAAGGTCTTTTTCAATGGATCTGAGAGACAAAAACAGCAGCAAGAAGAAGAATCAAACAAGAGCTAAGATGGTGAGAAGTCAACACAGTTTGCCCCTGAACTAAACCCTTTTTGGGATATTCTTGGCTCCTATGTCACTACTTGTTCAAGTAGAAGAGAGCAGAAGAGAAGCAGTCATTAACCGTACAGACTTCTCAAAGATCTATGCCACATGCAGCTTGTGGGTCAGAACTGTGACCAGCTGATTTCCTGGTGCTGGCCTGGAGGGATGAAAACCAGAGGAGAAGTTTCCCCTTGTCTGGAGCCAACAGTGCCTTGGAGACTACAATGGGGAAGGGAACTTCACAGAAACTTCCACTCCTCCCCAAGGCCATAGTCACAACCTCTCTTTTGTCACCAGACAAGGTATATACCCATCACATGGCTTGATTTGCAGACATGCCCTGTCATGGGACTGATAGTGTGGGTCAGACTTACGTTGGCCATCGGGAGAAAGAGGACGGTGACAAGTAAAGGGAGGGGGAAAGACGAGCAAACATTTGGTTTTGAAACTTCTTTGGAAAACAACATCCTTCATTTCCTTCTTCTGCAGGTAATTCCTATGAAGAGTCTTTGACATTGGATACGACTGCCTTTAGGGAAGAAAAAGTAAGAGAAGATGTGAATGAGCTCTGTTGCTCTCACTTGCTCCTAAGCGGTTTCCTTGGACAGAGTAACAACAGAATCCACATAGGGGAGAGAAAAGAACAGCAAAGACAAAACCTGCCATTTCTGATTTGGTGCTAACTCTTATAAATATGCTCACTGTAGGAGAAAGACAGACACAACATACTTTCAGGCCACCTGGAGACCTGGCAAACTTATGTCATTGTAGAGCATTGCTATTTAGCCGCCTTTTTGGTGATGAGTTCACAGTCAAATGTTCTCTGAGCATGATCCCTTTTTTAAGCACATGGCAAGAAGATATGGGAAAAAGTAAACGCAGAAAGGGAAAGGCAGGATAAGATAAAGAGAGATAGTATAACCCCCATTCCTTGAGCTGCTCAAGCTTCAGGAGAAAAAAGCTAAACACATCCAACTCGCCCAGTCATCTCTTAAATTGAATATATGAAAGTTCAATAACATTGGGATGGTTATCAGAGTCCAGCAGATGGAGGAAGTAATGACTTTGCTTCTTTCTGCTCCATATGCCCCTTTTCTAGTCATCACTCTTACAATTTCAAACAAAAAAGCCAAAAAAGATTATACATCCCATTGGCTCACTTTCTTTCTCAGTTAATCTTGCTTCCCAGCACATTGATTTTAGTGCATTGCTTTCCATCTCTACGCTTCTCTTGTTTACTAAACCTGATCTGAGTACTGTCCCTGATTGGCATCCTTGATTGGTATCCATAGATCCTTTATTTGAATAAAGTGAACCTCACCGTTCCTCCTTGTTCCTTGCTCTTTTGAGATGGCCTCCGCTGTCAGCTGATTAATAAAATCGATGACCAGTATGAAGAGGGACCCATAGTCAGGCACAGGATGGCTGAAAGTCTTGCCTGACTAAAGACACAGTGGTGGTGGGTCAAAAGGTGCACTGGGATCAAGTACACGTTTCCCATATAATGGCATCATACATTCATCACCAATATTACTTTGATGCATTTCAGCAAAGTTATGGAGAAAAATTATGTTCTATCATGTTAAAAAAAATCTCATAACTCTTTAGGTTTTTCCTTTTTGTTTTTTTTAATAATGTTTTAAGAAAAGAATTAAAACTTCAGGGAAGGAGCCCACCATTCCTTTTATTTTGGGATGTATTTGCTCAGCATAGCATTTTCTTTCATGTTCATTCACTACAGATTTTTCTGAAATTTCTTTATTTTAAATAGCCCACTTAGAATAATTTCTCATTTAGGTTACAATTAGGGTGTCTCTGTTTAGAAATCAACTATATTTACTTTTCAGATGTGCAGTGAGGAACAATTAGATAGTGGTAGAAAAGGTTATTGAAGATAGAAGTGCCAAGGAACATCACTACTACTGTTTAATTCTACTCATGCATTGGTAACAGAGCAAACACCCTAGACTACTAAAATTTCACTGAGTCTCAAAATCATTGTTTTCCTTCTGTTTCTGTTTTTCCCTTCAGGAGTATAGACTTTCGCTCTGGAAACTGTTTCAATATATTATATTAGGCAATAGTTCTCAATTTTTGTTCCGGTTGCAAACTAATTAACAACTGATATGGTTGCCCCTACTAAGTAGGGTCACTGATGTTCAAGAAAAAGGAGTCCATGCTAAATGGAGCCAAAGATCACTGACATGTGAAAGAGAATGGAGGCCCATCTAAGAAGAGAGTACCAGGTAATAATCCAGCCAGTTTCGCTAAATAAATGTTTTTAGATTCATTAGGTAAGTAAGTAGTAGGGAAGGAGATGAAGCATTCAAAGCTTAAATCAACACTGACAAAAGCTAGAGGGAATAAAAGAGTAATAAAAAAGGTTAGCAAAGCATCAGACAGTGAAGCTCCAAAACTGACATTCCTTTTGGAGTTTTGAGGGTGAAATAACTAAAATCTTTTCAGATTGAGATTGACATTTTTAAGTAAGGGGTTGTATGAAATGGTAGCACTGGAATTGGTCTTGGATAACTCTCTTAGACCCCTTCAGTCTGTAAATGTATTCTTTATTCTGAGAATGTCTGAATGAGATGGACAAGAAGACGTATGAAAGAGGCAGACATAAGGAAAACCCATCAATAAATATGCTCGATTTGCAAGTGAAATGATCCTCACATACCTGCACCAAATGCCAGCCTTGCAGATGTAATTGGAGATCTGAAAGTCAAATTGTGACCTTTCTGCATCCTTCCCCTTCACTAGGAATAAAGATATTTGTGATGAGAATTTAGCTGATTTAGGGGCATCTTTTGGTAGTAATGCATGAGGCAGAATATCATCACCTCCCTCATCTAGAGACATGTTCACTCTGTGAAAGTCAGATTCAGTGTGTGGCAGACAAGAAACGTGTCTGACTCACACAGAAAAGCCACATCTAATGACTCACTACACCTATTTTTACCCCGATCCCTGAGTTCTTCTTTTATTTTGACAGCCATTTTTTGCATAATTAGTGTTCAAATCCACTACAAGATAGCTCAGAATGACATTATGGGCCAAACTAGAGACTCAGATGAACTTTCACCCTGTGGCTAATTCAAGGCAGAAGCACCAAGTGAAGTGCAGAAGATGGACAACTGTCTGATTAACCTTGCCCTTTTATGCAAATTTACTGCCAAATGCTCCGACATCTCCTTGCTACAGAAACACCTATGGTGACGCCCCCATCTATTACCTACACAGAAGCTTTAATAATGACAAAAGTTGTCTTAGGTGACCTAATATGTATTCTTCAAATGCAGACTGTATGAATCTAAGATGAAACTACTAATCAGAGACAGAGAAAAAAAATTGCTGAAAAGAAAGGCAAAATGGGTCACAAGATGCAAATCAGAAGAATGACCTCAGTGCTGTCTATAATGTGTTCTAATAATAAATTAATCAACTGCATGATAAAAATCTACAGGGAAATATATTAACATAAACTTGGTAAAATCTGACTTTGAATGTCTTTCGTAGAGCAATTTCCCAGGTTAGTATGTAGGTCAACTGACACGCTGAAACTCAGCATTCACAAGAATGGCAAAATGAATCATATAGAAACTCGAGGCTCTTTTAGTCAATAACCCATTAATGTAGAGAAGTTATGATTGATTCATGGCTGCAGATATTTGGGGGCATTATTCTCCTGTCATTGGAAACGTGGCACATAATTCACAAAATGTTCAAGGAAAACACAGCGTCTGACCCCTCTGTGAGGCAATGTCTGCAAGAAAGGTGGAAATATGTAGCTCTTCTTGCAACTGTTAATCACACTATGAAAAAAATATGTTTCTATGGCTTATTCATAGGCCACAACATCCTAAAGACTGAATTCTATGACCTGCCAAATGTCTGGCCTTGCAGTTTTGTGTGGCAGTAACTTCACTGCGAGGAAAACCTCTGGAATATTTCTCAAAATCAATAAATTGCAAGGTTTGGATGGGAGGTAGGTGAGGACAAATAGGTTGGTTGGCATAGCCAGGAGGATAAAATAAAATGTTACAAAGTACTCCTACCTATTTCAACTGAAGAAAAAACATCCCCAAAATTCAACCACAAAAAACCCACCCAAAACCGAAACAAAACCAAAAGCAAACAAACAAAAACCAACAAAACCAATACCAAACATATAAATAGAAAAAAAGCCACCCAAAAAACAAACCCAAAAGCTAAACTAAATAATCTCAAGCTGAATATTATTAACTAATGACATTCATCATTGCTTTCCAGTGAATTGTAGGAAATTCTTTTTTCAAGTTTGAGAGGGGTAATGTCAGGCACATACTTGAGGACTTTCATAGTTGTTGAAAATACATATTGGGCAGCTAAACTGTTCTACATTCTAGCTTACTCTCTTCTACAGAGGAATCTGGTTCTAGATTTGGTCCAAGTTTATATGTCTATGGACACAGTGAGGAAATTGAACTTCAGAAGACTGGGGAGTTTATGAGAATTTTCAATCAAATTTCTTACATACTTTTCAATTTATTCTACAGGGACAACCATAAAAAATAACACTGGAAAGGTCTTTGAGGGGTCATCTAGTGTACACTCATGCACCAAAATCCACTCTTATCTAAACTTCTTTCAATTACAGCATTCACCAGTAAAATACATTATTTAGATCTGTCAGCTTCTTGGCAAAATGTAAGCGAGTGAAAGAAGAGCAATCTTTCTTATGGAGTTAGGGTTTGCAACCGAATCCCTTAATATTCTGCTCATGCTAGACTATTTTATTTTCCTAATGTAATCCTCCCAAGGTCCTTGCCTTCAGCTGAACTTTAAAATAAAAAATCAACACATTTACGGACTTTAAAACTTCTTAGTGAACTGTTTTGACATGTTCATTTCTCCTCATTTCAGAACAGAGGGCATTAACCTGATGTACATTTTATATAGACTGTAAAAGCTCTAAACAATAACAAACTTGGAGAAGACCTAGCAGGAACCAAAGCATGCAGAATTATTGGCACTACTGACCATGAGAGATTGAGCAGAATAGAAAACAGCACAGCAAGGCTTTGTACATTAATCCTTTTTTCACTACCTTCACTTTCCCACTGAAGAGAGAGACAGATATTTCTGGAATAATTCTCAATATGACCTTGCAGATTAGACAGAAAAACTCTCCAGGGACCAAAGCAACGAGCAATTCATTGGGTTGGCAACTAAATGGTATTTTTAACCTGAAATACACATCAATACACACAAAACAGAGAGCTGAAGGATATCCTCTTCAAAACACAACAAATAAAAAAGAAGAAAGAAAGCAAGAAACTCTTTAAAAATAAATCTTCTTATTTTCCATCCGGATTTCCATAGTTTTCCTTGTTTGCATGACTGTTTGGATCAACATCAGTGATCACTTATCTTTCAAACAAAATGGCCATTGGTAGGCCATATGACTCTCTGCAGTAACAGTGCCCTATTTTCTGATGGCAAAATCTGCTGCTATTCATTTGTCCTAGGGCAGCCAAAGATCTACTGTGAAATAGTCCTAGTTCCTACTGTGTCTGCCCTACTTTGTGATAACAAGGTTATGCTCTTATCATTCTAATCTACCATGATTCAAAGGAGTAATGTTATTACCCGTCTTGCATTTCTAACCATAATACCGGTAACATCCTGGAGACTGCCTGAGATTCCCTTAACAGTTCTTGGACCGCACTTCAATTCTTACTATGTCAAAGCTTTTCCTTCAGTAGCAGTTCTTGATCTTTTATGATTAAAAGGGATCCTTCTGCTCTTCTGGATTTCCAGAACCCTGCATAAAAGTAAGCTTCCTAGGCAGATTTAGATAACTAGTAGCCTTAAGAGGTAATGAATACTATATTCATGATCTAAATATGAAAAATCATGTTTTTGCATCTTCAAGTCTTGATTTTTGCACGTACTCTGACAACCGTTTTACCCGTCAATGGGAAAGGGGTAATACAACCTCTTTCCCTACAGGGTGATCAACAGTTTGTCTGATAAGAATATTCAGATTCATTGGTGACTAGCATTCCTCTTACTCCACAGGCAGATCTGTAACTGGAGATGTCTGTATCTGAACAAGTCACTAAAGGCTTCCTTGTAGACAACAGAGATCTAAACAGGGAGTTCAATGAAATTTAGGGGGAGATTAATCTTAAATTATTCTTATTATTCATATAATCTATGGGTTATATAAATACTCTTCATATATGCTGAGATGACCTCAAGAGGAGATGAGACAAAGGGCACAGCTTACCTGCATTGACTGTAATGAAAGCCTCAATTAAGTCTTCGAAGCAGATACCCACATTACAGATATCTAAAGATTTTGTCAGGGAAATTTGACCTGTGTATATAAAAATCTTCTTGTACATCATTAATTGCAGCTTATGGAAAAAGGCATCTCCATAAGACAGTATGTTCAACTGTGTTAGACACTTGCCTTGAGATCACAGCCACCCAAAAGCACTGGTCTCTCTCCATGGTTATACCATGAGCCTAGACGAGTAGTACAGATTGGCCACCTACCTACCAGAGAACTAAAGACAGGTGAGATGAGATGAGATGAGATGAGATGAGATGAGATGAGATGAGATGAGATGAGATGAGATGAGATGAGATGAGATGAGATGAGATATGAGATGAGATATCTCCACTTATGTTCTGTGACTTTAATCGATAGGGACACCAAATCAGGTAAAAATAATGCTTTTAAACAAATTATTGTGGACAGTGGATCAGCCATAGTGTGGTTGCACTCCAGGAAATGCTGTGAGGTGTTTCCTTAGGAAATAAGCTGTGCCATATGTTTTTTCTTTTTCATATAATTCCTCTTTCCCTCTTCAAAAGCCTGGTGGTCACCCTATTTTTAAATGATAATTGAACTGAACAGCTTCTAGTGTCAACACTGTGATTTGGTGTCTGCCTGCTTAACAGAATGAGAGGGGCATGACCAGTTAGAAAATCTGGAAATAGACTCACTTGGCTCATCTCTTTGCAGAAAAAGACTTCACACTCCTCTCTCCTTGCTCAGCATGTATGCAACTCTCTCCTCAGGCTTTCTAATGTTGTTGCTTGCTCTGGAAGTCTTGTGTGTCTGTCACTCTGCTCTGAATTTAAAACGTGACGAACCATGACAAATCATAACATCAGTCCCACCAAAGGCAACAGAATTAGTATACACCTTAGACTGCATTTCTCAGAGCTGTGGTTTCACAGGTCGAGCACTCTAAGGCTATGTAATGGCATCCTGTTGTTTTATATGGAGGAATATGAGGCTTTGTTTCAGTCTTTGTCAGGGTTAGTCCTCAAATGCATATTCTAATATTGTTACTTTTGTTACCTGAATAAATGTCACATCTGGTAAGTACACAATATAGAATCATAGAATAGTTAAGGTTGGAAAGGATCTTCAAAGCTCATCCAGTCCAACCCCTGCCATGAATAGGGACATCTTCACCCAGATCAGGTTGCTCAGAGCCCCATCCAGCCTGGCCTGGGATGTTTCCAGGGATGGGGTATCTACTGCCTTTCTGGGCAACCTGGACCAGTATTTTACCACACTTATTGTAAATACCTTCTGCCTGTCTAGCCTGAATCTCCCATCCTTTAGTTTTAAAGCATCACTCCTTGTCCTGTCACTAGAGGTCCTGCTAAAAATTCTGTCCTCATCTTTCTTATAGGTCCTATTTGAGTACTGAAAGGCCACAATAAAGTGTCCTCAGAGACTTCTCCAGGCTGAACAACCCCAACTCTCTCAGTCATCAATATCTCTAATTATTCCTTAAAAGTTGTACAAGAAACTTGCAGAGATTCTCTTTATGGAGACTGAGGATTTCAAACAACATGGAAGAAATAAGGACCCTACTCATCATGGTGTTGATATGTGCTGGATATCTTTTTTTTATTCTCTAGACCAAGCTCCAATTAGATTAGATTAGCTCTAATTAGCTGGCACACCCGCTGAGAAGAGTCAGAGAGCAACAATGCACTGTGGCAGCTTCTCCCTCCCAGAGCCTGACAGCAGAGCTACAAGAGCCCTGGCCAGGCTGGCACAAGAGCTATCGAGGCGTTTGGCAAGTGGCTTTGCTGAGCAGACTGCGTGGGAGCATCTGTCCCTGAAAGCAGAAGCAAAGAAACAAGAATGAGGCTAATGCAGAAGCGCTCTTGGAAAGACCAGAGAATCCTACTGATGCAAGCACAGGCATGAACAAAGGGTCATTCTGCTCCATCCCCTGTAATCCAATCAGCTGATATTCCTTTTTAATTAGCTACAATCAAATTAGCATAATGCATGCCTTCTCTGTTTACAAGCTTCATCTGTCCTCTTCTGTTCTTGCATCCAAATCTTTAGGGCAGCTACGGCTGCTTTCTGAGGGTATTTGTGGAGCAGCTTGACTGCAGGTTGTCCCAGTCTTCCCAGTAACCTCAGGGTACTGAAATGTACCATTCTGTATCTATTAGGCACTGAAAGAGAATATCCTGCTACTTTCATTCCAAGTCATTGTTCTGCCCTCCACACAACAACTCCTACCTCTTGGGAGGTATATTCATGTATTGTCAATAATCTGATCTAATGCATCGGGGATAAAAGAGCCTTGCACAACGCTTGTACCTTTGTGCAAGGGGAAATATTAAAGACGTTGAAGGAGCATTCAGAGGACAGCAAGAAGAGTAGCCGTCCTTGAAACCTAATGTGTCACATATGTTTATTTGTACACAAAAGGCATTAAAATATACAGGACATTTCAGAGACTTAAAGGACGTTTGTAGCAGCAGTCCAGGATAAAATCTACTTTGCAAGAATTTGCTATGGAACTTCACATTAATGCAACATCTTTCATTTCACAGCTCATGATTCTTTGTCAGATTATTGCACAGACTGCATTTTAAATTGCTCAGTGGCTTTTAATTGGTGTGCATCATAAGAAAGGAAATATCAATGCAAGAACGGCTTAGAAATGCAAAATAACTAGGTTATTATCCTATTTTACAGTAAGCCTTCTTTTAATAGCCACTCATTTCTGCTGTTCAAGCAGCCCCTGTGAAAAGGGATTTTGTCCTTCAGCCAGAATAAAAGACATCTTGATGCTAAAAATAAAAGAAACGGGAATCACTTGCCGGAGCTGGAATCCTCCCTGTAAGAAGGCTCTGACAGTGCTGAGGCTGGCACAGGAGCGCCGTGATGGAACAAAGGCAACAACGGTTGAGACATCTCCCCTGCACAGCGGGAGGAAAGTATTCATAAGGGTCTTAGAAACCTTTCAGTGATGCTGTGTCTTCTGTCAGGCTCACTTAAAATAAGACAAACCTTTTCATCAGCCTCAACAAGCTTAGACAGAGATTTTCTAATAACTGCCTGTAAGCCAGGACAGTCTAGCTATGTCACTGTAAATGAGGCCAAAACAAGACTCTGTGATTAAAAATTGAAGTTAATTAAGGTAACAAACTGCCAGAGTTTGTCCTTTGGTTTGCACTTTCCCTGTTCCCTATTTTTATTTCTTTTCTTTTTTTCCCCCCCTTTTCCTGAGCTAATACATATCTGGTTCTGACATAAATCAGAACGGTTCATGGCTTCAACTGAGCAGTATTGATATACAGTATCTCAAAATCTGGCACGTACAAAATGGAATGATCCTGTGGTAAGAAATATTTACCTAGAGACAGTCGGCACCTGCACTCAGACAAAGAAAATTACTAAAATGGAAGAGTCTTCCCTGTAAAGTATTATCTTTTAAAAATCCAACTGAGAAAACTGCTTTATTTCACACAGCAGCTCAGCCACCACATGCAGCTAACAAAAACACAAAGGTCCAGCTAGGAATCTTGTTCCGACTTCTGGCTATAACCAACAGGCTTCAGCCTGCTTAGACAAAGGATGATAGGAAAATGTAATGTCAGACAGTTTGGTGTCTTTGACTTCATTCTTTTTCTTGTACTCACCAGGAGGCAACAAGCAAAGAAACGTTGAATATCTGGAGCTGCCCAGTCTTTCTCTTCTCACCTAGCACACAGCCCTCTCGTTCCTCAGCACTCAGCCTAACAAGCAAGCCTAGTTGGGATAAGTGCAAATCGGTTTATGTTAGGTTATGTGTGAGAGAATTTATTAATACAATATAATTATGGCAAATCTATTGGCATTCTCAGAGGACAGGGGAAAGAACAAGGGTGACCCACCTCAGGGCCAGGTACTGTTGGCTGGAATTTCAGCATAACTCTTGGACACATCACCCAGAAGATCAAGCCAAAGACACAATACTTTAAAAGGCAAACATGCCTCTAGCCAGGCATCTCTGGAAGACAGTGTGACTGGACATGAGGTGCTGGGGCTAAACACAGCAGCTGGGGAAGAGGTGGTGCCCAGCAAACTCTTGCTACTAGTATGTGATTGGTGATGGGCAAAGAGCATCACCAGTCTCAGAGAGATCTTGTGCAAGGGCACACCACTTGCAACACATCTGACCTTCTTTACTTTCTCTGTAGCCTGCTTCTCTGAGGTAAACCAGAGAACAAACCAGTCAGAAACAGCCTGAAGCAAAGAAGTGCCTCTGTTTTAGATGCTCTTCTGCTATCACTGTGTTGCACACACAGGAATGCACATCCCATCTCTTTACTTGAAAGCAGGTTCACTGATGTTTTTACACAGCACCTACCACCTGATGAAAAGAGTACTCAGAGGCCATTGTACAGTTTAATGAAAGGACATCCATAGCACAATTACACAGCAATGACAATACATCCCTTCCTTTCAGGATTAATTGTGAAACAAAGGCAAACTGGAACTCATGAGGAATCCAGTGATACTAAACTCTCATCGTTAACCCTGAACTGTGCAATGCCATGATGCTTCTTAACATATCTGGGATGTTTCCTCCTTTTCCCGCAATAACAGCAACCTATAGACTGTGAGCCTGATTCTTGCCTGCTTGAGGTATCTCCACTTGATTCTAAAATGAGCTTGACATGAGCACCACTTTCTGTGTTTTTTTTTTTTTGGGGAGTATGTTTTTTTTTCCTCAGCTATTCTAGAGATACCAGCTCAGATAAAATCCTGACAAAGTAACTCTAGAAGCATGAAGTAGCCCAAAAGGAAATACATCAAGACTGAGAAGAGTCAAAATGACTGAAGATAGCTAGAAATGAGCTCATAAAAAGGTATGATCTGGGTCCACAAGACAGAAAATATGTATTTTAGTGATATGTACCCATCTGGGTTCTTCTCTAAGGAACTCTGAAGTTCCCTAATTCCTTTCTTGGCAATTCTTCCATATGCTGGTATGCTGTTAGCACACTGCAGGGACACAGATTTCCATGATGTAAGTTGCTTGTTTTTCCTTAGTCCTTCACTTTGTTTGTTTAACTTTGTCTATATGCTTCCCATGGCAATCTCAGCTTTGATGACAGAATTATTAACAGTGGTGAGGCCTGATGGGGAATCTCAAACAGAGTAAACACAAACATATACTGGAGTAGCACAATGTTTGTTATTGCATGTGTCATGATAAAGTTTTATGAAAAGAAAAAGAAATGTTCCACTTCTTATAAATCTAGTCTCATAGGACACAAAGTGTTCCATCAAGAAGCTATAAGGGGATATTGAAAATGAGCTTTTTAGCCCTAATGAATTGATTTTTATTACCACTCATGTCCAGAAATGTATGTGACACAACAGCAAGTTTTTAGGTCAAAGCATTCAACAGTCAAGAAAATACCAAAAATGGAGCAGCCATTGAAACTTCCATTCCTTTTTATTCTATATTCATTGTTCATGGGCACTATGATAGACTTTAGCTACATAATCACAGCTTTGTTTTCCTATTGGGCCCCTTCCTCATTCATTGCATATAAGACACTATGTGCACTGACCAGGTAGCTTTTCAAAACTCCAGTTTAATGCCACTGTTTAATGGTAACTCTATACCATTTTTGTCATGACTCATTCAAACTCTGCATCTTTTGAATTCATTATTCATCTTTTTTTTCTGAGTGCATTGTGATTGTCCTTATGTGCTTCAAGAGGGAATAATCTTCATAAGATTTCAAAAATATTGATATCCCCATTTTAAATATGAAGAACTGGGGTTAAGAGAGATGCTGTTAGATGCACTGTTGACTTGGAGAGCCCAGTTTGCTATGTCTGTGGATTGATCTTTATGAGGACTTGACATTTTTGTGACATTTTGTCCACAGTTTGTTGCACAAACACTCATGGACAAAGTATTTGTTGAAAAGGAGAACTAACTTATTGGGATCTTGGCACAGGGTAGCACTCATGTGAGGGATCATATCTTTCAAACATGAGCAGTTGCTTGTTGTCCAGTGACAATGGGACTCTCTCTTGCAAGTCTCCTTGCAGTGACGTCTTCAAGTTTCCTGTTCAGTTCCTATATTCCAACTGGCCTGTGGCCCTACATGATCACCTCAGCGAACGTAATTTACTGCTAATGATGTATTCATAACTACTCTTAAATAACTACACTAAATAACTACACTAAAAAGAATGTCCAACATAACCAATTCTGCACCTGTAGGAATAACTTCTGTTTACTATGTACATGTGTCTTATCTAAGCACAATTTGATCACTTCTGGGAATCTCTGGTCTGGTCATTCCAGGCAGGATGTTAAGCAACTCATATATGTACAGCAGGATCTGCTGGGGGAAATCTTTGTAACTGGCAAAAGTTCCCAATGGAATGTCTCCTGTAGCCACCAGTTAATACATAATAGTAAAGGCTCAATTAACCCCTAGTTTCATGTCACTCCATTGTCTTAAATCAGCTCATTATTTCATCTTCACAAATGACTATCCAACAAGTTCCTGGACAGCTCGAGAAATGAATGTCGTAAGTACAGAAGATGTGCACACACAGACACAGTCCAGTTACATCACAATTATAACTGAAAAACTTGTTTTCCATATATTTAACTCACAAGTAACTTCAGCTACATAAGTCTTGTCCCATAGAGTTCAGCTGAAGATACCAGCACTTGACCTTTCTTCAGAAAATCTCAAAGCCTCATGTGTTGTACAGCCCATGAAAGAAGACCACGTCGGGCAAGCTACAATTTGTCAGTCTTAAGCTATGATTTAAGGCTGAATCAGAATTAGGTGTGTGTATGGGCAGTCCTCTGGTTAAACATGTAGTGTTGTTGTCTACTGCCTTATTTGTTATAGGATTCACAGTCCTAATGGACATGGACCTGTTGGAGAGGGTCCAGAGGAGGCCACAGAAATGATCAGAGGCTGGAACAGCTCTGCTGTGAGGTCAGGCTGAGAGAGTTGGGGTTGTTCAGCCTGGAAAAGAGAAGGCTCCAGGGAGACCTTATTGCGGCCTTTCAGTACTTAAAAGTGGTCTACAAGATGGGGACAGACTTTTTGGCAGGATTTGTTGCAGTAGGACAATGGGTGATTGTTTTAAACTAAAAGAAGTGAGATCTAGGCTGGCATGAGGAAGAAATATTTTACAATGAGGGTGGTGAAACACTTGCCCAGGTTGCCCAAAGAGGTGGTAGATGCCCCATCCCTGGAGACATTCAAGACCAGGCTGGACGGGGCTCTGAGCAACCTGATCTGGGTGAAGATATCCCTGCTCATTGCAGGTGGTTGGCCTAGATGAGCTTTGAATGTCCCTTCCAGCCCCAACTATTCTATGGTTCTATGATTCTAATATGCAGCCATTCCAGGGGTGAGACAGAGCTCCTTCCCTTCTTCTTCTACACTGTCTTGTTACTAAAAGGAGAGGGTCTGAGAACACTAGCAGTTGTCTTTCTGCTTTTGAGTGCTTACAAACAAATCCTAGTGTCCAGGATCTGTAATCAAGTGAACAAATCTTTCGGAACCTCTGATTTGACACTTGTTTAGTAGCATGGGGAATGGGTTGAAGCAAATCCCTATAACAAAGTAGAAGCAGCAGAGGATGGAGTAGGTTTAACAGTCAGAACTGTGGGAGACTAAGATCTTAGATCTTTGACAGATTTGGGCAATTTTTCACAGAGATGAAACACCCAAACAAGAGGTAAAAACCACAGCTGAAACCTGCCTTGCAAGGCAGGAGAGCCTCTTTCTCTGATCTACTTCTTAGGAAACTTCTCAGGATGACATATAACAAAGTATCACCTCTTTCTGTGGGTTTAATCTTCACATTTGCAGCTGACAAGGGCAAAGCTCCTCATGAGTTCACTCAGGAGAAAAGAGTATTTAGCACTTGAATAGCTACTTACCTTTGCCTATGCGTAACTGGATGTAGTGAAATCTGGGATCATTACAAAGTGTTGGCCTACGCATACAGAAATTTGGGCTCAGCTCACTGCTCATCCACAGCCTTCCTTGCGTGACTTCGAGAAATCCCATAGGCCCAGAGCTTCAAAGTTATTTAAGAATCTGCTTACAGTTTAAACGCCTTCTTTCCTCTGGATCCCATTTCACTTACATACCTTTGAAGATCAAGGCTTTACTCACTCTGCTTCAGTTTCCCATCTGTAGGATAAAGGCAGTATTCCCTGACCTTATGGCAGGGTAAGGAAGATAAATGAACCATGACCGGTAACACACTCCAAAACTCAACAGGCAGCCTGGAGACTGAGGAAGTTCTGCATATTATTTTTATTACCACTACAAGCATTTTAATTTACCTGTGTGCACAGTGCTCAAGTGGTTGAGTAAATTTAAATAAAAATAAAAGAAACGTAACATGATAAAGTTAAATGAACAACAAATCCCTGCAAAATAACGGGATTATGTAGTTCATAGAAAGCTACTTGCTACCCTTCACAGTTTTCTATTCCCATGCTTACAGTAGGGATCATAGGGAATGCTTTACCATAGGTGCCCTGTGGTGAAAAGGCTCTAGAGTTGGTGGATGCTGTGCAGGCACATGGAGCCCCAGGGAGATGCAGAAGAAGAGGTAAGAATGTGTCACTACGTACTGTCTCATACATTGAGATGGAAGATACTTGGCTGACTGGGATTTATGAGAATTTATTAGGATATTTACGGTTTGTATTAGTCAAATATATACAGAGTTCTATGCTCCTTTCCTCATTACTCAGTTTGCTATGGATGAAAAGGTAATGATCTGTTTTGAAGATGCTGTGAAAGGAAGAAAAGGGCTTTTAGTCACCAAGTGAAGACAGACCATGGCTGAGAAGTGCAGCCCTACAGAGACTTGGCCTGTGAGAGGGAGGAATGTTGTGATGGAGCAGAGATCTCATGAACTCAGACCTGGTGTCTGCAACCTGCAAGAGAGGGAGTGAAAGGTAAGCTGCCCTCTTAGCCAAGGGCAACATGCATGTACCACACCAAATTAAAATAAAAACGGAGGTTAATTTGGCATTTAGTACATGAACTTTGCTGCATTAAATGCTTTCTCCTAGAAGTCTGGGCTGTCTTCAGTTTTTCATGATAGGAGGAGTTGAAGGAATGTACTGTTCTCATGGCGTGTGGTCCTGTTCTCTAGCATGGACTCAGGTATTATTTTAATTAACAGTAATGACAGTTGTGACTACCAAAAGGAGAGAAGGCCAGCTAAGAGCACCCTTGAACATAAAAATAAATTAGATCTCAGGAAATGAGCCCACTAGGGTATAACACTTTACAGACAGATACTTCTAACCAGACAGTTCCCCTGACCTGAGGAGATTAATTTAATGCATGTATGACACTCCCTTTTTAAAGCCTCACTCATACAAGTGCAGTGTTCTTCATTCTTTTGATTTCATGCCAGAGTGTGAGAGAGGACAGCCAAGTTGTCTAACTTTAAGAAAAATAGACCTTCAAACATACTATCACCAGATTTCTGCACTAACATATTTTGTAGTAGGGCTGCTAAACCCTAAACCCATAGGCCAATTTGTGTTTTAATTCATGCAGCAAATGGCCTTGTGACAAACTCAGTATTAACTCATTTATCATCGCTTTTTTTCTGTTCAGCTCGCCAGCTACAGCTTTATTTGCAGCATAAATGCTGAACTATATATAGATAGCTTGAGAGACAGAATTTGAAATGAAAAATGAAAGCACCTTTAAAACTTTGCACCTTGAGTGGTGATGTTGTCAGGCTTTGCAAACTAAGCACAGTTGGGTTAGGCCTGCCCTGAGAGCTGTCAAGAGGGAGAGGCAAGAGAAATCCGAAGGTGACATTCAGTTTTATTTTCACCAGGACAGCAGAGGTGGTTCCCTTGTGTAGATTCTGAAGCAAACCCATAGACTGAAGCACATTAATGTTGTTAACTTTGCTTCTGAAGGTACTAGAGGAAAGTTTTGCTTTTATGCTTTTTATTATCGCAGTTTTTTCACCAGCTCTATTCACATTACATCCTCCTTTTGCTGTACATGTAAATCAGGCTTGTATCTTCAGACCAGTGAGGCAGCAGCACTCATGTCTACAGCAAAGTCCAGTGCTGTCCTTTTGGGTATCTTCTGCAATTGTGTCTCTGTTTTCTACTGAAATAAAGGAGCAATGCAACTGCTGCAAAGCTGAGACACCACGAACTTGTTCAGCTTAAACATAAAGTGGATGAAGGACAAGGAACAATACAAAAACAAAGAAAAAATAAATATAGAAATATAGAAAATAAAAAATATAAAAAAAAAGCTTATACAAGACTGAAAAAAAAAAACCAACACCCACATCAGTACTTAGACATTTTTTTATTTTATTTTTACTTTTTAACCTTACTTAGGTCTTGTACAACAAAACCAGCCTCTTTGTTGCTGTTAGCATATCCCCACATCTTAGTCTGCTTTCATGTGAAAACAGATTATATGATCTGTCTGCCAGACATCCCTCCACCCTTCTCTCCCAGTGTATCTCAACTCTCTTCTAATTTCTGACAGATTTAAAGATGGGAAGGAGAATATTAAACACAGAAATTCCCACAAGCTTCCTGATAGCCAGTGCCCACAAACAAGAAGGGTAGCTGAAGTCCTACAAGGAGCGGCTGAGGGAACTGGGGCTGTTCAGCCTGGAGAACAGGAGGCTGAGGGGAGACCTTATCGCTGTCTACAACTGCCTGAAAGGAGGTTGTAGCATGGAGGGTGTCAGTCTCTTCTCCCAAGTAGCAAGTGATAGGATGAGAGGAAATGGCCTCAAGTTGCACCACGGGAGGTTAAGATTGGGTATTACGAAAAAATTCTTCCCAGAAAGGGTTGTCAGGTGTTGCAACAGGCCACCCAGGGAAGTGCTGGAGTCACCATCCCTGGAGGTGTTTAAAAGCTGTGATTAGGTTCTTAGGGACACAGTTTAGTGACAGTGCTAGGTTAATGATTCACTTGATGATCTTAAAGGTCTTTCCAATCAAGCATTTCAACAAAATGATTCTGTGATCCTGTGAATGATTGCCTCCAGTGAGGAAGAGCTGCAGTGGGAATCCATCTGCTGAAATCACATTGCACGAGCATGTACCCACCAGCTGGCCATACAGCACACGACACAAGCCAATCAGCCAGTGCATGCCATGTCCCTACATGGGGCATGTCTGTCACATCAGCTGTCATGTGCCTGGTCACTGACAAGGAAATGTGGAAGGTGAGTTCAAACGTATGTCTAGGATGGAATGCCTAGTATATGCAGGTGCTACCAGGATCGGAGAGAGAAGGCTCATGTAAAAAAAAAAAAAAAAAAAAAAAAAAAAAAAAAAAAAAATCCCATATTCCCTGGAAATTTGGGGATTTAATTCCACTACAATGGTTTACTCAAATAATTGTTCAATATTAGCCATCAGCACAAAATCCCCATGACAGCTTTAGGATCAAGTTGTCAAAACACTCAAGTTTGATGGTGCCTAGCAGTCGGACTGGTTGTAGGTGCCAAACGCTACACATGAAAGCTCAGATCAGCAACTCTGAAAACCGAGCTCCTTATAGACAGAGTGGGAATAAGCTCCAGACTTTGACAGTATTTTCTGTGGGAGGCACTTTGTTATGAGTCTTAGAGTCCTCTCCACTGATGTTTTCAGTCTCAGATGGTGCTTTTCATTTTATTTTGAACTTTGTTACTGTTAGGCATTAAAACTTCATCCAGGAGGGGTTTTTGTCTCGTTGTAAGGGTAGACCTTCATGCCTATTAAGCGGGCTATCCCATTGTTTTCTGGTATTCTTTATGATTAACTTCCATTGCTACTTAGCAGAAAAAACAACAAAACCTTCTTGCAAGCAGAAGAGGGCTCTGAAAGGCTAAAACCTTTTAAGTCCCCAATTTTCACTTGATGTTATATGACTTTCCAGAAGTTCATTTTTTATTTCCATAAAAGAGGTATTTAAATCAATTATTGTAGCCTATAACAAGCCAATGTCCTTGGCATGAACACTTTTATGAAACAGGCTAACAACAAAATGCTACTGCCTCATAAAATTAAAGAGGATGGATGGTCTCAGTAATAGACATGGCTACAATTCTTAGCATCTTCCTCAGCAAATGAGGTTACGGCACTGAGGCAACTTTTCAGCATTTGCCACTAATAGGAACAGCAAAGTCCTCTGAGAGTTGATCTGGCATAATAGCTGACAAGAAACACATGGGGCAACTGGTCATGATAGAAACTGCTTGGAGGTAAGTTGCTTTCTCAAATGTCTTGTAGACAGTCCTTTGAATAACACAGAACTCAATGCAGAAAAACAATACTAAAATACAGACTTTGAATTGCTAACTCTCTCAACTCAGAAAATTATAATGGGGCAGCAGAGAGGATCCCTCAGTGCACCTCAACCCAGTGGAGACATCTATCAAAGTCTGGAAACACTGAGCCATCTGTATGAGATGTGAACATGAGTAAAATAAGGAAATATATTTTTGCAGGTGCAGTAAGTTAAACAGGACAGAGGTCTGAGGGGTGTGATGGGAAGCAACAAGAGCAGATGTCTTGGTGTGAAAGGTGAGTTAGAGGCTGAGACAGGGAAATGGGACCTCGTCTCCAAGGAGACCCTATTGCAGCCTCTCAGTACTTAAAAGTAGCCTACAAAAAGATGGGGACAGACTTTTCAGAAGGGCATCTTATGACAGGATAAGGGGTGATGGCTTCAAACCAAAAAAAGGGAGAATCAGGTTACATATGAGGAAGAATTTTTTACAATGAAAGTAGTAAAGTACTGAACAGGTTGCCCAGAGAGGCTGTAGATGCTCCATCCCTGGAAACATTCAAGGCCAGGCTGGACAGGGCTCTGAGCAACCCGATCTGGTTGAAGATGTCCCTGCTCATTGCAGGGGGTTGGACTGGATGAGCTTTGAAGGTCCCCTCCAACCCAAACTATTCTATGACTCTTCTACAGCAAAGAGACAAGCTCAGGTTTGTGCTTGAGCAGTTTCCCCAACTTCACCCATTATACTTAACGGCTGTTGCTGAAGCAGAGTGGGATGGGGTGATTCCTAGACAGTGGTATGAACTTCTTTAGAGCACAATGATGCTGCTAAAGTACCATACGTTTTATCTTGACAAAATGGCTGCCTTATGTAAGAGATGCTGACATCATCATGGGAGGTAGAGAAAGGTATCTGAGAGCACAGCAACCCGAGAAAGAGTGAGGGGAAGAGAAGTTATCACTTTGTAAGCTGTTAAATACAGCTTTTGCGGAGTATAAGACTTTCCTGAATGAGTACATACGTTTCAGTACTTAGCTTCCAGACATTAGGAAAAACTAATAATAATTAAAAAAAAGTAATCATTTTGACTTGACAGAACATGACTTTCAACTAACATGACTTCTCCTCAAGTGTATTTTGTCCCTATTTTTCAACTTAGCAGATAACTTACATTTTAAGGACTTAACAAAGCCCTCTTGTCTATGGATTTGCATCTTAATAGTGAACTTCTACGAGAATTCTCTACTGCCTGCCCTTCCTTCTCACCTTGTGAGGAAGCTGTAGACCCTGATGAGGTTTCCTCTTTGTGCTCAGAGAGACATTCTCCATCCTCCTTATCTTAGAGTAAGGCACAAAGAGAGTTGCCAACAGGCAAGGGTTGTAGTTTGAGGCAAAGCAGGTCACAAAGTGTGTGACCAGAGCATTGGCTACAAAAGCGTCACAGTTCTAGTGTAGTCTGTTCCTTCATAATGATTTATATCTGTTTTCTCCTATCATTACATCACATATTTCAGCAATATGCTGTACCTGAGACATGACTCTTCCTGAAAGAGAGCCCGATGAATAAAAAGCATATATTATGAGGATGACACTTCCAAAGCCATCTGAAAAAATTCAGATCCATGTCTATTGAATACAATATGTATGTTAAATTCTAATTTTGCTTTTAAGATCTCAGTCTTGTTGGGTTTTTGTTTGTTTGTTTATTTGTTTTGTTTTTTTCTGTTACAAGTCTGTAATTTTCTTCTGTGTTTTTTCTGGACAAAAATCAGATTTTCTTATAACCCTGGTTATCTGCTTAATATGCAAGATATACTAAGATATTTAGTTGTTTTGTTTTTTTTTTAATAACAACAATTAATTTTCAAGAGGGAACAATTGGATTTGTCCTTACCTATGGAAATGTCTTTAAAATAACTGTGTGGAGTGACAAATTTGGCTTATGAGATACAGCTGAAGTATAGACAAAGGGAGAGGAACATGTGACATGTTCATTTCAGGTAATACCCTGATTCACATGCATTAAAATAAGTTTCTTGAAAGCTACACTGAAAAGATCTGTTTTGGGCAGCCCTTTAGTTGGATATTGTTTGCATGTACACATGAATCTTGGCAGATGTACTTTCCCAACAAAGTCTCCTGGCTGGACATGGCGGAACAGCAGCAGGCAAAAGAAAATGTGAAATGTTTGCTGTGTTCAAAATTCCCGTCAGTCATTGTTGATAAAGCAAAACACAACAAAACAAAAAGCCCGACAGATTCAGAAGGGCATAAAGAGTCTTGATCAAAACAATAACTGGAGCTGGTACAGATGAAAAATCACTGGGAAAACACGATCTGAGCCAAGCACACGTTTGACTCCGGCCACTTCTGCTGTTGGTGAATAGAGGCCATGAGTAAAATCTGTTGTTAGCAAAAGGACAAAGCTTTACTAAGCAACAGTATGTCCTGCAAATATCAGGCGTTTAATACATCTCTGAGAAGGACAGCAAAGCATTTTGCAAGACACCAATGAAGCCTCATCATATTCAGAAAGGCAATTAAGTACAATTCATAGAGGAAAAAGCTGTTGAGAGATGAGGTTTCTTGACAGTGGTCATACACTACCATCAGTCAGTATTTCCTACGGTATCATGACTGATTTCCTGAACCCTCTGAAAGCTGAAACTGTGTGCAGATTCATGCTCTTACCTACCATGTTTTCCCTCTTCTGAAGCTTTTCCATGGAAGCTTTGATTTTGAGGCACACATGGCAGGCTCTGTAGATCCATCATGAGCCCAAGTCTATCTTTTCAAACCAAAACGGGGTCCCCCAACATCTCCAGGTCATGCAACCTTCACTGCTCAACTGCTCCCAGAAGAAAATGCTAATCTAACAGAACCTATTTAATTTAGTTTCTTGATCGATATATCAGGAACATAAAATACCATTTAACTAACCAACATAGAAAGGATTTATAGCAGCACTAGGCACTAAAGAAGAATATTAAATAACCAGGCTCTTCCTTGAACCAGAGTTAAGACCACAGTCCCTCAAAGGATGAAATATGTTTTTGTCTGCCTTTTCACTTACTGGAACTGAAATGTGCTGTTCAGTTATTAATAAATCAGGATGAATTTAACTATATTTCTGTCAGTTTCATTTTTAAACCAATGGATGACTATTTTGACAATCTATTATAATCTGTTCTGTCATATTATTCACAGTTATTGTTTACCACAGCATCACAGATGACTGTTCAGTGGTGACAGTGCACAAAACATCCATTTTGCTGCTACCAACCACTTCCTGGAGGCTCGAGCTGACATGGTCATGCTGGGTGCAGCCAGAAGTGCAACCATGACCAGCTGTCACCAGGCCATCGTGGTATTCAT
Organism: Patagioenas fasciata; assembly: GCF_037038585.1. NCBI lineage: Eukaryota > Metazoa > Chordata > Aves > Columbiformes > Columbidae > Patagioenas > Patagioenas fasciata. The sequence goes on along the minus strand of NC_092521.1, from coordinate 9,966,549 downwards.
TAAGCTGCACTAATTAACTCCCCACCTCTCCTGTGACTTTACCTCAAGCCCTGCTGTGTGATTAATCCAAGATCATGTGGAAATTTTGTGTCAGAAAAACAAACAGGTTGTGGGATTTCCCTTGCTGGTGAAAGTGTTCTTGTCACTGGATTGTCATTCATCTGTATCATTAAAAAAACCCTGGATGGATGCAACGCTCGGAACTTCAATGAGTATAAAACATCACAGAGAGGTCACCAAGAGCTCCATTTTTCACACCTATCCCCTGGTGCTGCTACCTCTTCCTTGTAAATCTTCAATTCTCAGAATCATAGAATGTCCTGAGTTGGAAGGGACCCACAAGGATTGTTGAGTCCAGCTCCCATCACTGCATATGACAACCACAAAATTCACATCATATGTTGGAGGGTGTTGTACAATCACTTCTCGAACACTGTCAGGCTTGGGGCTGTGACACCTCGCCGGAGAGCTTGTTCCAGTGTCCAGCACCCTCTGAACCTCTTCCCAATGTCCAACCTAAACCTCCCCTGGCAAATCTTTGTCTAGATCTCTCTGCAGGGTCTCTCTGCCCCTGAGAGTGTCAACAACTCCTCCTGATTTTGTGTCATTGGTGAAATTACTTAGTCACTTATGAAGATGCTAAAGATTCATCCTTAGATGGATCCCTGTGGAACCCTGCTAGTGACTGGTTGCCATTTACTAGAACTCTTTGAGCCTGAGTTCAGCACCCAAACGCTTCCTTGACATTCTGAATTCAAACTGGGAGCAATGCAATAGATACCGGAATATGAGTCTCTAAGTATTTTTGTTCAAGCAATTCATCCCCTTTCTTTTGTGTCCTTGACATTGAGATAGGGTGGAAGAAAATGTGTCATTTGATGACACATTACTTTTCACCATCTCAATCCATCTTCCCCAATGCTTATTCAATAGTTGCATGACTTGAATTCATCACGTCAAGTATACACTAAAATTGAATTAAAACAATTTGAGTCAGAAAGCATACAGATGCTTGTATGTTTCCCGTAGCTAAGAACATCCTGCTACAGTAGCACAGCTGCAAATTTTGAAACATTTAAAAAGAAAATTGCTTTATGTGGAGGAAGGGAAGGAGAGGAAAGATGCCTGAATTTAAGTAATGCATGTTCTGCATAATGCTGGCTGCTATAATTTTGAAGTTTTAGAAACAAGAATGCTGAGTAGAAAGGAGGAAAATTTCATTAGTGTCTCTCCATAAAGTGTTTTAAAGTTGTTCTACAAAGTGTTTCGGCACTGAAGAGCGTTCTTGTAGCTGCATTCTGCAGGGCTAAATTAGACATATTATTCTTCCACTGAGAATTTAAAATAGAATTACAGAACACATGTTTAGAGAGCCTTTAAGAAAGAGGTTTCTAATCAAATCTAGGTGACAAAAAAAACACAATGAGAAAAACAGTGCTAAGGTCAGGTTCTCAGCTGGTACAAACCGGTGGTGTGATCCAGCTGAGAACGTGTCTATGAATTCCTGAAAAATTCCAGTTGTCATTTTTACATATGTTTACAGGAGAGCAGGGGAAGGTTACTTGTACTCACGGTTTATTTAATGGCATGAAGATCTGACCCCAGGCAGAACTCAGAAGAATATGCTGAGCAGGATTATACCAGGTGAAATTACCCGACAGGAAATAGTATTTGCAATCAAGTCCTCCCCTGCATAACTATACTGTTGTATAACAGATACAGCAGTAACAATTATGATGCAAGATTTGCCTCCACGGACTTTACTCTGAGCCTTCTCTCCTTATGGGAAAACAAGGACATAATATTTTTTGAATGTTCAAGCCTTTACGTCTGCATTATGTCTGTGAGCAAGGGTGTCACTTACTTTTAACAGTTAAGTACCGACATATTATTATCATCTACATATAGCTTATTATCCATTTAACATTTCATACATATAAATAGCATAGTATCAAGGCATTCTTCTTGCAAAATTTCTTATTTGTGCTACACAGAATCACTGCCAGGAGAATGTAGGTGAAAATCTTGAATTCACCAAAACCGACAGGTCTTTTGTCCTTGTTTTCAGAGGTAGCACGAGAGAAAAGGTGAAAAACTTCATTGCAGCTCTCCATAGCAAAACAGCTGTGAAGTTATGCTGTCTTTCATGATCCTTTTTGGTATGTTTCCTTTTCACAGGCTGCAAGTGAAGGAAGAGATTAAGAAACTGAAAAGACTGGGAACCAGTGGGAGCCCCCAGCCCTGCGTCCCTCTTTACTATGCCAGGAGTAAACGGGTACTGAACCAACCAAGTCTTTCGTCCACATCTTTGATCTTTCCAGCTAAACAGAAGCAGCTAAGAGAATTGTTCATAAGGTTCATGCCTCCATAGCAACAGAAAAATAAAAGTCTAAATTGCTGCTGTAAGCCTCTTCTCATTCCTACAACAATAAAAATGGAGCACAAGGTTTTCTGTAAGAAAATGACATCATATGTGTGCTTTTTAAAAGCATCTTTCTCACGGCTCACATTGGTTTATTTGATTATTTATTTGTAGGGAGTTGTGTATGGCCCCTGTGCAATGATCTGTAGAACCCAGCTAGGCTGGATGGTTGTGTCTCCATTTCAGCTGGAAGAGGACTTCCCTTGGCCCCAGAGGATTTGGCCTTGGAATTGAAGCATGAGAGCATGTCCTAGAATGTGGCTGTAACTTCAGAAGTTACAAGGCCTTTGGAAATGGACTGGACCATCTGGACCAAAACCTCCTTTTTTGGAAAATGCATCATGGGATCTTTAGTGATTGAGTTTCTCCAGGACAAGGATGCCTGCCACCACATGTCAAGAACAAACGCAAGACTCAGCAGTCTTGTACAGCTGATTCACATTAAATTATCAACCTGACCTGCAAATACACCCAGGATTAATCCCTAAAGGCTTCTAACTTGGCTTGACATCAGTTAATTTGGGACATATAACAAGATCACAGCGGGAAATGAAATAGCTGTATCTTCATATGCCCCAATTCTTAACTATTGGATTTTCTAATTAAAAAATGCATAAAGATTAAAACACAGAAATAAAGCCATACAAAAACATCCAGAGAAAGGACAGTAATGCTAACCCAATATGGATTCATTAAACAGTTGCTTACAGCACAGCTGGAGCTCCCTTTTTATTCATATAGATTGGGATAAAAATTATCATTGTGTGCAAATGAAAATCATGGCAACAACTTTCTTAAACTGAGGTACCTGAAAGCCAACACCTAATTGTTTATCTGAATACCTTCCTAAAGAAGAGTTAACTTTCAGTGCTATAGAAAAGAATCACTCGGCTAACAGGAGGTAGTAAATATCACCTGACAGGTCCTAGGTTATCTGTGCTGGGCTTGAGAAAGTCCAGATAAGGTTCCAGAAAGTTTAGATCCATTTCAGATACTTTCTCATTTCTGCTACCCTACGTATAACCTATGTATATACCCTTGGATAACCCAGAACTTCTCATACTAAACATCTATGTTTTGGCAAGTGAATCTTTTCCAATCAAAGACCACCACATCTTCAGACAACCCTGATAACTCAAGCCTTTTGGAAAGCTAATATTGCTTCCTGACCAAAGGAACTGATGACTGCAGACAAACTTCTGAAAGTAAAAACAATTATGTATATACTCCAGTTACTGCCATGGAAAATATAGAAGATCCCAAACATAGTTCATTCCACCATAGGGTTGCCCCAAAGTGCAACTATAGTCTCCATTTGAGGAACTTCTTCATTTCTTTGCCTAGAAATGAAATAACTGATATGAAAAAAGTCTCTGATGTCATAAGCATGGACAGGCTGAGAGAGTTGGGATGTTCAGTCTGGAGAAGAGAAGGCTCCAGGGAGACCTTGTTGCGGCCTTTCAGTACTTAAAAGGGGCCTATAAGAAAGATGGGGACAGATGTTTTAGAAGGGCATGTTACGGCAGGACAAGGGGTGATGGTTTTAAACTAGAAAAGGGGAGAGTCAGGTTAGACATGAGGAAGAAATTTTTTACAATGAGGGTGGTAAAACACTGGCCCAGGTTGCCCAGAGAGGTGGTAGATGCCCCATCCCTGGAGACATCCCAGGCCAGGCTGGATGGGGCTCTGAGCAACCTGATCTGGGTGAAGATGCCCCTGCTCATGGCAGGGGGTTGGTCTAGGTGGCCTTCGAAGGTCCCTTCCAACCCAAACTATTCTATGATTCTCTGAGACAATGAAAGAGTGTACTAGTGCCAGCTGTCTTTTCCAACAAAATAAAATGAATTACATAAGCCAGCAAGATCCAGCTAAATTAAAAAAAAAAAAAGGACTGTAGATAGAAGCCATTATATGATTTCAAAACTTAACTAGACATTAATGGAAGACAAACCAAATGGGCATTACAAAGAAAAGAATCCAGAAGGCAGCTTTACCTCCAGAAATTTCTGAGTCAGAAGTCTCAGTGAACGTGGAAACTGTGCTGGGTAAATAGCAGCATATGGTTATCCTAGTCTGAATCTCTTTCTCAGTATCCAGTTCAGATAAGCACTGGGAAGAGGATCCTGAGCTGGTAGATCTTTTCTGATAATGAAGACTCATATAATAGCAAAGCGCACGTGTAACAAATGCTGCAAATCTTCATTGGGAAGGAAGAAATACAGGTGATAAAAATGGCCTAAATGTGTCTTGATTTCCTTTTTTCTTTACTACTTTATGTTACCTACATCACAGAGTGCAAATCAGTAAGATTACAAGACATATGGCATTTGAGTGGAAGGAAATATCATCCAAATTAAAATTTTTCCCCTTGACAGATGTCTCAGTTGAAGGCAAACTTCTTGATATTTTTCTGACCTCTCAGGTGAGATTCTGTACGTTGTGTGTTTTCACAGGTGACAGAGCTGGGAGAACATGGCATTGTGCTGCCCAGACAGAGGACAGAGCTGGGGAAAAATCATCTGAGTCTCCTGCCCAGCACTTGGGATTTGGCTGGTATGGGGCTCATTTTCATTTGAATCCCTCTCTTTTCCAGGAAGCCAAACAAATCCTATTCCTACAAATGAGAGAGGATTAGGAACTGGCAACACCATGCAGGCACTATGCTGGATATTTCACAGTCTCTGGGACACATAAGAAGCTCTTGGAAGTTTGAATTCATGAATCTCCTTTTTTTTTTTTTTTTTTTTTCTGAAATAATCAGTTCTTGCAACAATCCAACCTCTTCACCCAGGGATTATGAATAGTTTAGTTTATATGCCTGTGCTACTATCCTGCTTACCAAATGCAACATCCACTTCTGCCCTTTCATGTACATTCTCGACCCTACATGCTCACTCTGCTAGTGCTCATATGGTCAAACTTTTGACGTATTTAATGGAAAATTAATTCCCTCAAGTTCAAGTGAAAAAGTTGCCCTCTTCAACATCATCAGAACTGGACTTGAATCCCCACAGGAGGTGGCTACAGAAAGCCATGTTTAAGCTGCAGGAGTCAATCACCTAATTTGTGCTTATCTAGCACCTAGCACAATAGGGGTTCCTGCTTAATTTCATTCCTACAGGCAGCACTGTAATGGAAATAAATAATAATAAGATTGCAGCACTGATCTTGCTGTTCCCTGCCACAGTTTCATGAACTCTCATTATTATATTAAGGAAATCCAAGTGCATGTTTTGTAATTAGTCTTCTATCTGCCACATAACATAACTAGTCCTTACATTCTCCCTAATGATACAGATACTAGCATGAAGACCTACAAATGCATTCCCCTTTAAAGACAGACTCTTTATGTCTCACTCCTTTTAATTGTCCTCATTTTTAAAGATGTGAAACAACAGTACTTTTCGCATCTGGTCCTCCTATAATTTTATCTAACAGATCCCCACACCCTCAGGAGGAAAATCTTTCATTTTAATTGCATATTCAACTTTATTTTCGTAGGGGTAGACAGCTATTTATTCGTTCAGCTAATTCCTCTAAGAAACAAAGCAGTCCAGCACTCACTGAGTTACATGTAGGGCAGCTACTGCTGCTGTCTGTGACTCCTTTTAGATTGTCAGGAATATAAATTCTTCAAATTCCCCTGTGTATGTCTAGAGGCTCTTTACCAGCATTAGCAGGAGGATGGAAATTAGGATCGCTGGTTCTGAAAAAGCCATGTTTGTTCTCTGATTTCCATTCTTGTAGCTCCTCAGCTAAGCTTATCAGCACTCGGAATGAAATATATGCCTATTTGTCAGTAAAGAAATAAAGGGAATCTGACAACGTTGGAAAATCTGGTGTGCTATAAAATACCCAGCAATGCAAAGTATGATTATATATGCCAGAAAGTCCTAAAAATACCATAGCTTTTAACAGAGGGTTCATTACCTAGACAGGTAAAATAAGTTTTCCTCAAGACCAACAACTTCTACATTAAAGAAAATAAATTAATTCTGGTTATTGTGACTAAAGACAGGGGAGGGAAGGGGAAAATAAAGAGCAGGTACTAGACAAAAGGAATTAAATAGCCCCAGTGAGAAAATCACCTCAACAGGTGTCATAGGCCTGTTGGTGACTGTATGATGTCTGTATCTGAAACTTCAGCCAATAGGTCTGCAATATTCACAGCTTCGTACATTATTGTCTAATTTCCTGACAGATGGCATCAACCATCTCCTTCTCTCCCCCAGAGTCCTGTCTGTCCAGATGTGTTTCTCACAGCCTCTTGTACAGAAGTGGGTGAACTTGGTGTCAGCGAGAAGCTCCTGACTTGGAGGACGAATAGAAAAAGCCCAAATAATCAGCACAGTGTGATGTGATGGGGCCCAGCGTGGCCAAAAATGTTCTTAAGAAGAGAAAGTGTTGCTGTGCACACTGTCATGATGTCATGAGTCATTCCCTAGGCAAAGCCAGACACTTTTGCAGCCAAAAATCATCTTCATCTTTGAATCTTTGTCTGCCTCCCCAATGGCTTTCCTATGCTTTTGCACTTCCATTTGGGTAGGCTTTGCTGGTACAGTGTATTCCCCTTGAGCAATCAAGACCTGCTCTGTTAACAGAAACAAGCAGATGGTCTTCCACAAGGAAGGATTGCCAGCAAACAAAAGGATTTTCCAGCATGTCCCAATAAAATGACTTTTGGCAGGAAAACGAGATTTGTTCACAATGGAGGCGTTTTTAAGGGATGCCTGTACCAATTTCAACAGAAACAAAACATTTGATTAAAATGAAAAAGGCAGAGAGAGACAGTACAAAGAGATTGGTCTGTAAGCCCCTCCATGAGCCAGGCTTGCCTGGTCTCTCCAGCTTTTGGTGGGAATTGCTCCACTTTGCATATATAATAACTTTCGACCCAACGAAGAGAAAGAAGGGATGCTGAGCATTTGCTACTGTGGCCTCTTTTGCTCCCCATCAACACCGGATGCTGCCACACATGCCCACCACCCATAACATGTTTCCAGAGCTCCTATGTTTAGCTTAGGGTTATTTTCACCTTGCTTTTGTGGTTCTTCAGCTTTCACTAAGAAATTAAAGCTTGGAGGGCAGGTCCATGATTTGAACCAGAGCAGGAAGCAGAATTTCAAGTCCTCTTTCCTATCATCATCCCATCACCTGAGAAAATGGCCTCTCTGAAAGGCTTTGTGTCAGTTCTGATAAGAGGCAGGAAAGTCTGGCTTCCCACAGACTTCTCCAGGTGGGAAATCACTTCTGTAACAGCTTTAGTTTCTTCTGGAGTGAAATTAATACTTAGATTCCAGTGTAACCTGACTTCAGACTCAAGATGTCCTTTCCAATATTTTATAGAATCATTTTGGTTCAAAGAGACCCTCAAGATCACCGAGTCCAACCATAACCTAAATCTAACGCTAAACCAATGTCCCTAGGTGCCACGTCTATAAGCCTTTTATACACTTCCAGGAATGGTGACTCAACCACTACCTTGGGCAGCCTATTCCAATGCCTGACAACCCTTCCCATGAAGAAATGTTTCCTGATATCCAATCTGAACCTTCCCTGGCACAACTTATAACTTTGTATGAGCATAGCCACTTGCTTTACTCTAGTATTAGCAATTACAATTTCTCCTTATTTAACACATTGACACATTCATACAGTTTCTTGATTTCTTTTCTCCTCATGACAGCAAAACATCTCAAGGAACAAGGACTCCCCTTAAGAAATGTTAGTGTTGACCAGCTTCACTTTTTTTTTTTTTTAATCAGGGAAGGTCTGCTCATCAAGCTATCTCGTTGTAGAAGGGCCCTCAGCTATAGCTCCTCCTCAAACGGGTAACTTAGATCTCTGGTGTATGGACAGCATCGTGAATATTAAGTAAATCCAAGCCTTATAGAATCATAGAATCATAGAATGCTAGGGATTGGAAGGGACCTCAGAAGTTCATCCAATCCAATCCCCCTGCCGGAACAGGAACACCAAGATGAGGTGACACAGGAACATGTTCAGGCAGGTCTTGAATGTCTCCAGAGCAGGAGACTCCACAACCCCCCTGGGCAGCCTGTTCCAGTGTCTGTTACCCTCACTGAGAAGAATTTTCTTCTCAAGTTTAAGCGGAACCTCTTATGTTCCAGTTTAAACCCATTACCCCTTGTCCTATCATTGTTTGTCACCGAGAAGAGCCTGGCTCCATCTTCATGACACTCACCCTTTGTATATTTATAAACATTAATAAGGTCACCCCTCAGCCTCCTCTTCTCCAAACTAAAAAGACCCAGCTCCCTCAGCCTTTCCTCATAAGGGAGATGCTCCACTCCCTTAATCATCTTGGTTGCCCTACACTGGACTCTCTCCAGCAGTTCCCTGTCCTGAATATCCAATGGTCATCATTGGCATTTTATGTGCAACATTAGTTCTGTTTTGGCCTCAGGAGCAAGAATAAGCAATTAACTTTATTCAGTGTATTTTGGAGTGAAGCAGAGACGAGCAGCAGGTGAAGTGAACTGTTCCAATGGGAGGAACCAGCTCCTCACTCCCCTTTCTCCAGGCTGCCAGACATACACCTCCCACATGGCAGTGATGGGACCAAAGAAGGCTAGATGTATAAACTCACTTTATAAAGATGGTAGTTTGCTGCTGTACAGCCTTTTCTTAAGAGTCTTCTTGTCCTTTTACAGGCTCCTCTGTTGTCCATTGCAACAACAGCAGACCAAGCAAACCAAGAGAGAGCTCCACAACTTCATCACACCAGAGCTCACAATCAGTCCCCTACAACCTGCCTCCACCTTCCCTTCAGTATTTCCAGCCCGTTACACACAATTATACCACCTTGTGCCATCCTCTGTAATTCCCCTTCCTCCTTACTGTTTACACGTCTCAGAGATGCGTGGGTTGCCCAGAGCAAGAATTTTGCTCTGGCTCATTAACATTTAAAACCTGCAGCAAGATGTTTACCAGGTTAGTTTTCTTTTAAGTCAACCTAATATGTGAGTTTTTCTATGCAGATGCATATTAAGAAAATTCAAAAAGACAGCTATTGACAGGAAAATGGAAGACATAAAAGGAACAGAGTTTCCAACATTCTTAAAATGCAGCATAGTTTTTCTGTATTTTTATCTCTCAAACAACTGGCTTGATTGCTATCTTTAAATTTTGTTTCTCTGGCATCAGATAAGAGGATATTGGTGCATTCTGTTCTATGTCTTATGTTGTCAATGGTCAAGTTACACTCAGTATGGAGAATCAAGTCTAAATTGTGATTTACACTGATCATTTTATAAAAAGATACAAGAAATTCCATCAGCTCTGTTCATCCTACTGGTCTGTGTGTTTCCTAATCTGGTGTAGTCAGAAACTCAAGTTGTTTTAATTACACAGTTTGCTAATAAGGGTGTTCGGGAACAAAAGAAAAGCCTCGCTGGAAAACAAACTCTACAACAGACACCCAAATTCTGTTTCAACATCTCCCATCAAAAACTAAGGTTAGTTTTAAAGCAGCCTGAAACCAAAGGCATTTTTCCATGTGAAGATATTAATAGCCCCATTTTCCATAAATCCTTGAATGTCTTACAGCACACAGGTGTTCAGCTGTTACATGAAAGAGCAATGAAGACACCTGCCCAGCAGAGATCTGTGCCAGCAGCTCCAGCTGGCAGATGCCCACAGCTCGTCAGATGTTGCTCACTGAGCCAGTAATAAAAGGAAGGAGAAAGTTTCCACACTGCTCGAGGAAACCAGACTGTGGGAAGCAAATAAACACAGGCAGCCAAGAAAGGAAAAAAAGCACGTGAAGGTCAGTCATGGTCCACGAGAAGGCTGAAAATGTCTGTGATCTGCACAGTGACAAGCCCAGTCAGAAACAAACAGTCAAAACCCTTCTAGACTAAATGTTGCTGGTCAGCAATTGGCTTGTAGGAGCTGCTGATCTGCTTGCCAGTAAGAGGAGAAAGAAGCCTCATTTTTGGACACCGCAGTTCAGAATTTCAGCTCTGATTCTAATTCCCAATATTTGCAGCAAGCTCTTGTGAAAAATAAGTTCCTTCTCTCTTAAAATATTGACAAGAGGGATTATTTTCCTATTTTAAATAGAAACCTTGCAAGGTGTGAGGAGGAATACAAATCAGTCACATCAAGGACTCAATTCACTTACCCGTATGTGGATGTCTGGTGCCACTGGAGGTGTCCAAGGGCTTTGAGACATCTGCAGGACTGGCTGATATGGCACAGGATCGGAGCCTTCCAGAGGGGGCAATTGAGGGCAACCACAGTGCTCTAGGGCATCTCCCATGGTCCATATGGCTGAACCTGATGCTAATGCATGAGATCACCTCTTCTATCTATAAATGTCTGTATCTGAGCAAATCACCTCAACTTTTATTTAGAGATCGTGAAGAGAAGCAGGTGCATGTAGATCATAGCTTTCACAGCTTCTCTACCCTATTTTAAGGTGAGAGAAATCTTCCCCAAAAGACCTGTTTCTCTTGATTGAGCTCAGGGAGCTCAGGTGTGGGGTGGCCTAACTAAAAGTGGAATATCTAAACTGGAAGCACGTAACATTGTTTGTGACTGATGGCTACAAAAGGTGAAGGTTTGTCTCTAGATTCCCCTTTTAGCTGAAGAAATGCTTGTCGTACAGCCAGCAAGTTTAGAGTGTCATACATGCCAAAGTAGATGCTTGCTTTTGCTGATATGGACCATGCCTTCGGCTTCACTCAGAAGAAAGTTGCCTAAGGCTTGGTTCAAGGCTGGGGCAAGAAAAAAATACCGAGAAGAGTAAAGATTTGCAACTAAGGAAAGTGCTGCTGGAGTGTCTGAGGTTCAGCATGATTAATTAAAGGGGTGAGTGTTCACACTTTGTAGGTCTAAGTGGTACATGAGCCCTTCTTTAGGTTGCGACTCCAAAGAAGGTTTATGGGAAAGAAAAAGGGACAGAACAAAAAAGAGGAAAACAGATCTCTGCCCTACCCTGAAAGAACTCAGGTTCAAAATGAAGCTCTGCTGCTTCTGCCTCTCTGCATTCTCACCCTACCAAAAGTTTGGGTCGAAGCTCAGAGTAAATCAACTTTCTTAATGAATCATTTAGTACTTCCAAAGTAGTAAAACATCCCACAGCATTAAGTTAGCAGTGATTAACATTCCAGAAAGATTTCTGTGTGTATGGATATCTCATGCAAAATTTATCACGGCCCCATAAGTGGCTGGGTCAGCACTTTTATGATGAACCTCTAGAGCCTCTAATCTCAGATGGGTATAAATCAGGAACAGTGTGGTAAGGAGGGTCATAATATATTCTTCCCCTGTGTCGGAGGGTTCTGATGTTACAAAAATATTAAGTGTGCAGTATTTCACAGTTATAAACTTAGAAAATTAGTCTTGAGTTTGCTTTTTAGTCTTCCTTGTCACCATTTTAGTGGAGAACTGAGCTGGTGTTCACTTTATTTCACTCACTGAGTCAAGGAATGCAGTTCCTTTCATTTGGGCTCTTAATCTGCAGTGCTCCTGCCTTCTCACTAAGGACATTTAATTGGAAAGGTTTAAACTGAGATTCAGTAATTCACTGAACATACTCATTCAGACTAGAGAAGAGTGTCTTAATACACTCCTACTTCAACCTGACTCCTGGACAGAACAGATGGGGGTTAAGACCCACATGTGAGGCTCACGTCATCATCTCCTGCTCTGATCTCCAGGGAAAACTTGCCATGCCTCACTTTCTCGACCCATTGCATGAGAAAATACTAACAACTATTGTGCCCTATGCTTGTTTTACACAATTTCTCAAGGTTTTCTATCAACCCCAGATGTCAAAGTGTTTTTATTTGGTTTGTTTGTTTTTCTTCCTTGCAAATATAAGAATAACTTTGTTTTCTAAGACAAATGCTTCTGAGATACTTAAAGACCAACTTTTCTCCACTTTTCACCTAGAGGTCTTCTTTTATCTAGGAAAAGTGATCCTGAAACTGCCAACCTTGATACAGTTCAGGGATTCAGGTAAGTGTCTCTACAAGTGGATCATTGGTCAGTGCAGTCTTCCTTCAATTCAATTGGGAGTGTGATGCAGATTTACCTACTCACCAATCCAAAAAGTAGTCTGGGACTAGGTGCCAAAAAATTTGCCCTGGCCTCCTAGTTATATACAAGCTGAACTGTGTTGTATGAGGATTTCCTGTGACCTCTTCCCTTATAAATCAATTTTATGAACTGTTTGCTTGCTAAAATCAGAGCAGCTGCAGTGCTAAAAGGTGGTCAGAGCTAGTGGGAGTCACGTAGCCATGGCTGTTACTGACCACCAGGTTAAAGACACTAGTGATGTTCCTTCCTTACAACACAGCGAGTCCATCACTGTGCTATCCTGGCTCTCCTCCTTCATAATTTCTCAAGAACAGTTGTGAAAAGAGAGGACAAGACTGTTATTTTACGAAGTTGTCACTTGGGTGGACAGGGTCTGGTTTGCAGTAAGTGCACCATGAGCAGTTTTCCCATCTGTTCCTGGCTGAGCATGTGTGGTGTGGGAGCATGGATGCCACCTTGGGGGGCTGACAGCTCCAGACTGAGATGACTCAATGGAAACAACTACAGCTGAGGTGTCTGTCTGGAGAAATGTGTGGAAACCCAGCAAAGGCAAGGGAGTTTACATAGCGGTTCTGCTCACCCACACTAGTATCTGCCAGGTCCATGGGGATGCTTCTGATCATAGAATCATAGAATAGTTTGGGTTGGAAGGGACCTTCAATGGTCATCTAGTCCAACCCCCAAGGGTACTTCAGATAACATCAGTTGTTTGTGTGTGGACAGTTTCAGACCTGGGTCTCTATTCAAAATGAGAGTGTAGACACCGAGAGCACACTGTAGACACCCAAATGTCTGAGCGAAGCTGAATCATACCCTGGGGCTCAGTTCAGTTGTTTAAATATAGGCTGCTAGTGCCATCTAGATGTTCCAAAGTGTCTGAGGATCTTTGAGCCATGTCCTTCTGGATGCGCAGTTGAAGATTGGGCTGCATACACCTCTGATGGCTCAGAGAGCTGAACAGTGCTACCAGCATCATTGGTCAGTGGAGTCAGCATCGAGGCCAGTTGCAAAGTTATCCAAGATTTTTCTTTTTGGTAAATTTGAGTTCCTTCATCATTTAATCTTAAGCACTGTAAATTTAGATATATGCATTTGCATATTAAGAAGGTACCTTAGTTTCATTTCATTTTTTTCCACAGGCAAAGTTGAAAGCAATAGTCTGTACACGACAGGTTGTTAAAAATGAACTGTTTCCTTTGGGTGTCAAAAACAACCCCTCATTAGAAATGAAAAGGTTTCCAACAAAACGTTAAACTAATCACATCTCTTTTTCCTCTTCATCTCATTTCTCTTTGTCTTGCCCTTTTTTTTCTGGTCATGAAATGGAACCAAAAAGAAGAAACAGGAGCTGAGATCACAGATGACACATAGAGCCCCAGATAAAATGAAGGAGAAAACTGTAGAAAGGAAATGCTTTTCTAAACTCTTCAGATCAGTCACAACAACAGAAGTTTCTTTGCAGAGCCCACTGCCCCAGCAGTGATTTCGGCTGCCTGCTTGTTTTGTGAAAACAATTTTTTAACAAAATTTCGTCTGCTTTCAGACTCAACTAAAACAACATTTTGACAAACTGATTTGCACCAGCCACCCAAATGTGATTTGTAGTGTCAAAGACAACTCCACCGTTTGCTATAGAAACCCTTTATGTTCCTATTACTATTTATGGACATTACAACAAACTAGACAGACAATGGTCATTAAATAAGTAGTTCACAAATAATGAGCTTCACATTCACGCTACTGCAAATGCCATTTATTTGTTTTCTGCCACTGGTCCACAAAGCTCTCCTGACATTGTAGTGCTACGAGCTGCATCAGGATGCTCTTCCCAGCCTAGTACGATGATTTCTCTCCCTCCTTTTGGTATCTGCAGGGAAAAACATATCTTTGGATACACCACAGATACAGCAGTAAGGTGTACTCACCTAAAAGTATATAACAAAAACTGCTAAAAAAAAATATTTTCAAACCATTGATGAAGGTCTCCATGCAGTGGCAAGTCCTGAAATAGTGAGAATCCTACAGTGCAGATATCCAAAGAAAACATGTTCATCCTTCCATACCCCTACATCTGGATATTGCCAATGCACATTGCTTTGCATATTGCAAAATGTCTTCTCTGTGGTCTGAAGGACACGGGTGTGACCAAGGTTAAGGATGTGGCAACATGTACTGAGGTTTCTCAGAGATCTCTGATAACCGAACCTAGAGTCTCAAGCCTTGGTCTCTGTTTTCAATCTCTCTACAATTGCATGTGTTGAGAGGCTTCATTATTCACTTAAAAGTGGAAAAAACATCAACATATGTTGAAATTTAAAAGGTTCAATATGCATGAGGACCCTGATGTAAAATGAGTGTGTGAGTACCAGCAAATGGCAAAACAAACTCTGAGGCTGCACTCACGTGAGCAAGTAGCACAAGCCCAGAAAGAAATACATAAAGGTGCAAAAGAAGCTGTTGGCTCTTTGTTAGTTCAGGAAAAAAAAAGTTAACACAACATTCCCTCACAAAGATTTCTCCTCAGAGATGTTATTTTTCCCTTTGATGATGAGGTAGTCTGGAAAAACATTGAGCTCTATTTAAAAGTAAGTATTTAGAATATGTGTTTAAGAAAGGTAAGTGGAGGAGAAGCTAACACCTCTTGGCTGATAGGCGGGCTACCACTAGGCTAAGGAATGGAGAACAAGGCCCATAGCTTCTACTTGGGGTCTAGCATGGACTTTGGTCCTGAAAGAAAACCAAAACTGGGACCACAATTATCAAAATTATTTCATTCAGATTTAGACAAGAAACCAAGCACTTGATTTGCAGAAGCTTTTTCTGCAGAATCACACAGAATCACAGAACTATTGAGGTTGGAAGGGACCTCTGGAGATCATCTAGTCCAACCCACCTGCTAATGCAGGTTCACCTAGATCAGGTTGAACAGGATTGTGTGTGTCCGTGCTGCTTTTGAATGTCAACAGAGAAGGAGACTCCACAACCTCTCTGTGCAGCTTGTTCCAGGGCTCTGGCACCCTCAAAGTAGAGAAATTTCTCCTCATATTCTGATGGAACCTCCAGAAACTGTGTACACATTTTTCACTGAGCTCCATAACCTTGGTCCCACAAACAGGAGGTTTGTTGTTGGGTTTACTGCATTTAGAATGAACTCCTAAATGTTTAGTTCTTCTGATATGTTTTGGAAAACTAGTCTTAACTAGGCATCCAGTTCTTTTGGGAATAAGTTAATCCACAGTTTATTAGTATTCACTGTGTGGGTCACAGTGCCATCCATAACATGTGGCTTGTCTGAAAAATGCAGAGTTTGTGACTCAGATCTAATGTTCCTTTTTATGACTACTCGGTATCATGTTACATGGTCAAAAAATCTCATTTAGGTGGTCCTGGCATTAATATATATATATATATATACACACACACACATACATATATACATATACATATACATATACATATACATATACATATACACATACATATGCATATGCATATACATATGCATATACAGTATCAAAAATAGCATGGTCAGCAGGACAAGGGAAGTGATCCTTCCCCTGTACTCTGCACTGGTGAGGCCACACCTGGAGTATTGTGTTCAGTTCTGGGCCCCTCAGTTCAGGAAAGAGATTGAAGTGCTGGAGCAGGTCCAGAGAAGAGCAACAAGACTGGGGAAGGGACTTGAACACAAGACCTAT
Source organism: Patagioenas fasciata (assembly GCF_037038585.1). Classification (NCBI taxonomy): domain Eukaryota; kingdom Metazoa; phylum Chordata; class Aves; order Columbiformes; family Columbidae; genus Patagioenas; species Patagioenas fasciata. The sequence goes on along the minus strand of NC_092521.1, from coordinate 9,950,361 downwards.
GGGGAGAGGCTGAGGGAGCTGGGCTTGTTTAGTCTGGAGAAGCGGAGGCTTAGAGGTGAGCTCAGCACTCTCTATAACTACCCGAACGGAAGTTCTAGCCAGGTGGGGACTGGTCTCTTCTCCCAGTCAGTCAGCAGTAGGACTTGGGCTTAAACTCTGCCAGGGGAAATTTAGGCTGGATATTAGAAATTAATTATTTGCAGAGAGAGTGGTCAGGATTGGAATGGCTGCCCAGGGAGGTGCTGGACTTGCTGGCCCTGGAGGTTTTTAAACTGAGACTGGACATGGCACTTAGTGCCATGGTCTAGTCAATGGACTGGAGCTGGGCCAAGGGTTGGACTTGATGATCTCTGAGGTCTTTTCCAACCCAGTTGATTCTGTGATTCTGTGATAGTACCACTGCAGAGAAGTTATTTTCATATTATAAATAAAACAAAAAACAAAGAAACAAAACCAAAAACAAGCAAACAAAGACTTTCTGAAAGGCAGTATTACACAGAGACAATGAATCTAAAGAAAAACAGTGTGTCTGGAACTCTGCATATTGAATAATGGGTTTGCTCTTTCTTCAAAATCTTTCTAACCTGCAACGGCTTTCATTCTCGGTGAGGGAGCTGAGTTTATATTATACTGAATTTAAAAGCTATAAAATCAGATGTTCCCTGATGTACTTCTGTATTTTATCCCAAATTGGGTTACAATGGCACTGAATATAGCTACACGTGACAAAACCTATTCTATATTATGCCATATTAATCTCTCTGTGAGAAAATAAATTTTATGCCTCCATTACAGTAGATTTTATTCATAGAAATAAACAACCAATAAAATAATCTCAGCCATGTACCAAACCTAAGAACTCCTTGAATTTATTAATGAAAAAAGGTATAAAATGATAATATAAATTATGCTTAAATTTAGTCAGATTTTTTTCTTTTTTTTTACTATAGAGAGTGAGCCCAACAGAATTTGCAAAAATCTGATACCACTGAACTCTTTTATCTTTCTGTTCTCAGCATACATGCACCGGCCTCAAGATACTCCTGCTAGACAGGAGAAGGAGAAGAGCACAGATTTGGCAGCACAATACACAAAGTCCACAGATTATTGTCTCCTCATTCCTGTTTTCTGCTTTCACATCTGTTCACAGGAACTACCAGTTTCTTCCAACGAGACTGAGGTACAGCTGGTAGAAAGTTCTCTGTCAACACCTCCTTTTGATGTCAAACTGGGTTCTCAACCAAGTAAAAGAGATCTGGGAAAAAACTGATTTTTCTTCTGAAAGCTCAAGTCTCCCAAAGGTCTCTATCCTCTCAAGTTCCAACACTTTGGGGCTGAATAATTTTCAGGTTGGGAGAAAAATGCTTCTTTAGGTTGGTAGAGGAAAACATCCTGCTGGTGTTCATATAACACAGAGAACTCTGAGCTGCTGCACTTGGGAGGTTTTGGTGACAGTATCACCTTATCTGGACAACAACTGCTTTCGTGAGCCTCCACATCCTGACTAAGGCTCGAAGAGGTAATTAACAAGTTATAATACTCAACAAATCACTGAAAGACTCAATGACAAAAACCAGGTTTCTTGATTCCAGTTCAGCAACATCTGTATGAGAGAGAGAATATGTAATTACTTATGTCTTAAAAACCTGCTGGATGATCCCCTAATAAACAGCAGTGATACCGATGTGTGGACATTTTAAGAAACCAGTCTAAATTGTCATTATAGTATAATCTCACGGTTGGAACATGAATATTTTAGTTAGGTTTTAAAAAATCAGTCTTATCTGTAGCAAGCCCATTTGTATGATATAGGAACATCATCTCTCCACCAGCCACAGTTGCACAGACTGAAAAGTTGCTTTTGATATTGTATTTTCTCAAAGTGCATAACCCTGATAATTCTAATAAGTATAACTTCTGCCAAGATCAGGAATTTGTTTTCCTGCAGGATATTTGTTTTTCTTTTATGCTGGTCTGTCTACTGTGAACTGATCTTATTTGTTGGAGCTACTTCAGATCAAAGGCCCAGTGCAGTGTTCCTCTCTTATTAGATTTGGGGCCTCTGGAACTCAAAAAATACAATTATGTTATTACTACTTTTCTTATCTTTCTAATGCTTTCTTAAGCCAAGCAAAGGAATATTTTGGAACAATGTTGATGTTTTGAGTGTCCTGCACCTAAGAAAAACCTAGTATCCAATGATGCAACATAAAGACTAAAATTACCTCTATCGAACTTCCTGTTTTCATAAGCTAGAATAAAATCAAAAAAAGTCCTGCTTAACTTAATTTCTCATGTTCTCTTCACCTTGCAGGTACCTGCTTTGCTTGTTGGTTGTGTTTCGCTTGTGAGTTATTGTTATATATTTTGCAAGGTTTGCACAGCACCTAGTAGATAGGGGCTTTATCCTTGAGCAAGGTTACTAGGCACTACTGCAACAAATCTAAGGAGCATTGCCAGACATCTAAATGTCATTTTCCTCTTTGCCATATGCTGCTCTTCCTGTCTCTGATTTGAAAATAGGAACACAGAGTAATGTAATACAATTGCCTGTATGAAATACCTTCCCTGTCTTACCAGGACTGAGGAATAATCCTATATTTCCGTATTTTTGTATGTGGGCTTTGGACCCGTACTGGCAATCGCAAACTACCTGCGTGGTACACCAGAACTTGCCCATATGACCAGCCTTTCCAAGCAGGATTTTCTCAGGTTTCTGTCTCAGGTGTATTGGAAAAGAACTTGACAGGTGGATGCCAGACACTAAAAACAGTGTGAAAAATTGTTCACATTGGAATTGGGTTGCTGCAGCAGCAAAGAGAAATTTTTGTGAGACAACAGCATTTGCACCCAATTCATCTGCACTGAAGTGGAGACTTAGCACAGTGATGTCTTCTGAGATCCAGGGAAGGTCACTGCAGGCAAACACAAAGTCTATTTCTGCTGACATAACCTCGCCCAGGGCTCTTAAATTGTCCAGAGAAACAGTAACATTTCATACTCCTGTTGGGCACACAGACTGACTCTATCCCCTGAGAGGAGGGGAAAGCAGTGAGTGATTTCATGGTGTGCCCTGTATGGACGGGGATTACAAAGCGTTAGAAGGAATTAAGCGTCCAGCCCTCTCCACTGTGTTTGAATGCACTCTCTTCCTTAATTTATCCTTTCAGGCATATCTCAGTGTTATAGAGGTTTCTGGGCATGAGAAGTGGAAGGCAAGGACTGATTTTGCATAATAGCACCAATTTCAGAAGCCAAAGATAAGAAAATACAGGTGAGGCTAAAAATATCCAGATGAACCTTCTCAAGATAATGAAATGTAGCAGACAAAGGCTTAATGTTTACAGCTAAATGCTCTTTCCTACACTTAAAGCAAAACTCCAGTTTCATTGAAAGCTATGGAGAAATTCAATTTATGTGGAATTCACTTCTACTTATTTTCTCCAATATTGCAACTTCATACAGAAGGAGAAACTAAATCTAAATGGTCCTTATTTGATGTAAAGAAATATTTTCAGCTTCTGAGATGCTGGAAAGACCTCACTATTGAATTTTGTACACACATCCTGAGAAAAGGTTCATTAGAAACTTCCATAGAAAAAATAAGGATGTTTTTCATTTCACTGGGGCCAAGCCTAAGAGAAAAAAATGTAGAATAGGGCTTTATAAAATACACATTCATATATATATCTATACATAAACATGCAATCACACTGCAATCTGGAGCTTAGAACATTATTTATCATGTTTAATAGCGTAGGACCAAGACAGAACCATGAATGGTGCCCCTGGTGTCAGGTAATGTGTCAATGCAAAGCAGCAAATGGTCTCTGTCCTGAAGAAAAACCTATGAATTATTTTCACATTTCCTTTCTTGAATCCAGAAAATAAAAAATGAAGTAAAAACACTGAGACTTGGTAGGGAAAAGAAAATCATGTTGTAGGGAATAAAAACACTTTTGCACAGAAAGATATTGCAGATCTTTTCCATCACTCACTAAATTAGCCTGATCCTCTAGCTGCTTTAGCAAGATGCTGTAATTTAGAAAGTTATTGAAAAATTGCACATGCACAAACCTTCATTTAAGTCCCCTGTGCTTATGTATTATGAAGAAACCTTTAATTACAAATGAATATATGTGATTATTTTTACAGATTTCACAACTCACTCAATGCATGACGAGAATGAGGCACACGAAGCAAACTTCTGAATTGTGTTTCCTTACGTCTGCACCCTGTGTCTGCACTGTGTATAGCCTTGCCGCACACTTCAAAACCCTGCTAGGAAAATAAGATTATTCGTTTCCTCACACCCCTGCGAACTTCACAGACACACACAAATTTCTTTTCATAAATCTGCTGTGACATCAGAGCAGTCCTGGATTTATCTTATTGAGGGAGGAACTGAGGCCCAGAGGACTGGATCAAAAGAACAATTTAATTTTTGACATCTCAGAATAAGGACACCACATTCCCTTTTTCTATTCTTGGAATTTTTATCAGCCCACAGCACAGCTCTCACTGACTTTGGGTGCAGCTGGAAGAGATGAGCAGCCCTGCATTTCAGATGTGCCGTCCCACCGCCTCTCACGCACACCCCAGCTCTTCTCCTCCTTGGGGCATCCAGGAGGAACATCAGCCTGTTCTCCTCTTCCAGCCTCCTGCCACTCCTGGAATGAAATTGTCTCCAGGAAAGTCCAGCCAAACCCTCCATCTACAGCAGAATCAGAGCTGTCAGCATCTGGGAAGTTAGCTGCCAAATTTCAATGAGTTTCTTGTGAGAAACCAGTATTTTCCAAACCTCACAGTTTCTCCGTATATGAATATGTCTGCAGGAACAGGAAATGGAATGTCCTAGGCATAAAGGCAGCATTTCTTACCAGTACTGAACTCAAATTCATAAAGATGCTATAAATTCTGTTGTAGTACCCTTTTTTTTTCTTCTTTTAACATGCAAAATAAACATTTCCTTAATTCATTTTCTTGAATGACTTGTTTTGTTGAAAATTTAAAGTAGTCTGGTGGCAGGTTTTCAGCTGGGGCCAATGGTCAAAATTTTACCAGTACTGTCTAATTAGTATTAATGACAGACATCAGTACCAGTACTGCCTATATCTGATTAAAAAAAGAGACCGTCATGCTTTCTGTCACCAGGGGATACAGAAGTGCAGAAATGTTTTGGGAAAAAGTCAGATTCCTGAATTCATTGAGCCTCTTGTTTCTCATACTACCCAACATTGAAGAGGCAGGAGAAGAGCTGGGATTTTCAAGGCACCAGGGACTTAAGGGGGATTTTTCATTGAGACTGAAAGGTCTGCGAGAGGTCTGTGTCCCCAGCTCCTGCTCCTGCCTCACTGAAGCCCGGCCCTTCGGACATGGACATCACTCCTGCTGATGCCATCACCCCAAAATACAACATGTGACTTTTTCTTCAGGTAGTCAAAACGCAGGTCATTAATTAACAGTTGCAGTATCGCTTCCAGCTGCCACTTCAGTCAAAGGGAGTTCCCTCCTTGGTTTTGCAAGGAAGCAGGGTTGGGGTCAGGAAGGGCATGTCATAGAATCACAGAATCATTTAGGTTGGAAGAGACACTCAAGATCATTGAGTCCAACCATAACCTAACTGTCACTAAACCCATGTCCTTAAGAGCCTCATCTAAACACCTTTTAAATACCTCAAGGAATGGTGAATCCACCACTTCCCTGGGCAGTCTGTTCCAATGCTTCACAACCCTTTCCATGGAGTAATTTTTCCTAATATCCAATCTGAACTTTCCCTGATGCACCTTGAGGCCATTTCCTCTTATCCTATCACTTGCTGCTTGGGGGAAGAGACCAACACCCTCCATGCTACAACCTCCTTTCAGGTAGCTGTAGAGAGCAATAAGGTCCTTCACCACCTTAAAACCAGTAGCAAAGGAGACAGCAAAAGAGCTGACAGCAATGCACACAAAAATATTATCTGGTTGTTGGTCTGAATTACTCTGCACAGAAGTTATCTGCTCTAAGAGTTTACATAAAACTTGCATTTGGTGGTTTGCAGGATGCTGTGCATTCATAATTTACTACTTAAAGGCAACATGAAGAGGACTGTGAACAAAAAAAGGTATGGCTTTGTCAATAGTTCTTCTCACTAGGTATCATGCTGTTCTACTCACCCTGAGCCAGGCAGAAGCTGGCCAACAGTAGCTAGCAGTAGCTAGCGTGGCAAACCTGAGACAGGTGCATTAACAAGGGCTGATGCACAGTCATCTTGGGCTGAGCAAACATCTCCCACCTCCCTGCAGTGGGCAAAGGCCTCTTCTGTGTGGTCCCACACTGCTCTCTTCATCAGCACACCAGAGGCATTCCGGAAAGGAAGGTTCTGTATCCCACCTACCCTGCGCGAGCCAAGACATGCTCTGGGGGAGCAAGTAGGGAGGGGCAGAGCTGGACAGTGAAAGTTGCTCTTCCAGGCCGAAGACAAGAGTATTGAACTGTGCTGTGCAGCCAAACTGCTTGGCTGGCAGTATTTTTTAACTGTATTTATTTTGTCAATGTGCCCAAAGACCTCTGGGTTTGCATTAAGGGCAACTCTGTATGAGTATTTAAACATCAACGTTCGATCGAACAGGACAGCTCAGTAAGAATGAACCCATGCCAAATTTGTGCAGTGCCCTTTGGTGCCCCACCTTCCAAGCGCATCCTTCTCACTTCTCCTGAATTAAGACATTCCTGTCTGCATCCCATTGCACTATAACTTGTCCCATGCTAATGTTTCAAAGGTTTGCCTCTCCATTTGTGTGTCCGTCTCTCACATGGGGAGGCAGGTGACATGGGGCACTCCAGCAAAGGATGGGAGAAATCTTCATGGAAACATTCTCTAAATATTGAAGAATAAATAATACAGTGGAAGAAGGCTCATTTTAAATATAGTGGTTTGATTTTATTTGATTTCACTGTACCTCCACTGTACTCTGGTTGATATGAGTAAGAACCTTCTGTTTACTCTTCTCATCTGTATTTATATTAAGATTTGGGGAGTTTCACAGGCAGTGAGGAGACCTGGGTAGCCAAGCAGAAAGGGAAAAGAGGCACCTGTGTCACATCCCAGACTTAGTCCTCAATTTTGTATACTAAGGTTTTTATCCCTATCACCTCAGAGTTGTTAGATGTAAGAGTCAGTCATGGGGAAGAGGTGGGAAGAAGAGTTTAATCTGTTGATTTATTAAAATATGTAAATGATTTATACTGTAAATTTTGAACAGGATGTGTGTAGGCAGCTGTTTGCATCTTCACAATGTCCTATTCGTGGCTGATTGGAGCAGGAAGGTGGGCACTGCGTGGGGGGAAGGTGGGTATTACTTTCACCCAAGTGATGTGCAAAAAGCAGCTTCCACTTCCAGAAAACTCAATATTCTTGTTCTGTTGGCTGCTTTCAGTACGTTTATATTGTCAGACAGCTTGGTATTGCAATTCATGCCCAGGTGATCACTCTCCTGGAACAGCAGTGTAGAAGTAGCCCTTAAGGTTGGCTCAACTTTGGTCTCTGAGGAGCTCTTTGGGCTTTGCTTCTCCAGAGCAGAACTTCAATATGTCCTGGCTGTGTGCTTCTTCTTCACTCAGAAAAAAAAACATATTCAGTACTGCTCTCTCAGCTGCAGTCAGCTGGGGATGCCAAAATGAGATATTGAATGCTGTGTATTATATTTGTTGACATAAGCAATCGATATGACAGTGTGTGTGAGTAAATATTCGGACATAAATACAGTAATTCCACCCTACAGATCTCTGTCAGGCTGTCTCAATAATATATCAGTGAACTGATTCACACTGGGAAAGTTTCCCTCCTGCCAGCAAAAAAATACACAGTTGAGGTGTTTCAGTTAATTTATGTGATTTACTTTTTTCAGCCAAAGGTCAGATTTTTGAGCTCTTGACCACAGCTTGAAACCCAACACCAGTGATGATGTATCACTTGGCACCTTTAACTTCAACTGGGGTTTGACCGACTTTGGGACATCCCAGCTGGGCGCTGGTAAGACTCTGCATGACCAGTTTTTAAGGTCTTAAGAGGAAATCTGAGATACAACCTTTGCTTTGGGAACACCAACACAAGCAAAAAGAAATTGATATGGTACCAGTGTAATCTTCCCTCAAATGTTTTCCCCTTGAGTTATCCAAAGAAATTTGAATTCAGGAATGTTGGTTTCAACTAAAAATCATTTTCAAAGCAGTATCTGAGATGCTCAATGATGAGCCAACAATTTTTTTTCAATTTGGTCCAAGAACTCCATAGTTCTTATTTTTGATATCTCCCATTCAAAATGTTTCTGAACAATTTCTAAAATAAAAAAAAAAAAAAAAAAGAAGAAAATAATTTTGAGCTCCTGTTACAGGCAAATAAACGACAACATTGAAACTTGCCATAGTGAACAAGTTTGCAAGTTTGGTTTGGTTTGATTTGATTTTTGTCTTTTCAGCTCAGGTGCTGATTTCATCTGGTATAAAATCTATGAGGATTATACAGTTTATTCAGTTCTCTTGCTCAGGTAAATGAAATTTATTAGTTGACTGAGGAATAATTAACAAGCCTAGAAAAATAAATAGCAATTGGCAGATAAGAATTTAACAATGTCAGTACATAGAAAACAATTTGTACTTTCGAACACTTTTGATTTCTCTTGTAATACTACTGCTGATACTCAGCTGTGATTAAGGATGCACTTACCCCCTCTCCCAACAAGTGTCACCTAGGAAAGACTCAGCTCCCAGTCTTCAACAAGAAGGTTTCAAACAAGGAAGGGGAAGCGGAGCAGATGTTACAACAGGACTATTTTATTCATGCACAGAGCACTTTTGTGCAACCAACTTTCAGAAAGCTGCTGTTTTCACCTACAGTTGGGAAAGGTTCCAAACAGATTTGATTCCTAGAATGACCTTCGATACAAAAAGCTCCATGTAACATGTGTTTTTTCTACTGCGTGAAAATTTCTCATTTCAGAAATATCCCCACTAGGTCTATCAGTGTCACAAAACTTAACAGAGAGTATTCAGGGTCATGCTGTAAATGCAGAATGTGTCCAAAATGGAAAAATGTCTATGTGACTTAAAATTGCAATTGAAGAGCCTGGTCCTCCAGCACAAACAGCTTCTTGCCGATGACATTAGCACCTTTCATTACATCTTATAATTTTTGATTGCAAGGAAAGTATATGGGGATTAAACTTGTTTTGAGATTAACCTGCCCTGTGCTGCTAATGTCATGGTTTCCAGAAAAGAGGAAGAGAGTGCAGCCTAATGACTCAAATATTGCCAGAGAATAGTCACACATTTTGTTATCTTCTGACTTCTGTAAGTCTTGTGATGTTTATGCACTTGGGACCTGGCTTCTTGAAGGCTTAGAGGTTCCTTCTGGGTCCTTATGCTGGTCCACCACTGTGCTGGGACTTCATTTTGAGTGTCAGGAACCTTCTTGGAGTCCTCAGGAGAGTCAGTGGGACTGTTGGAATAACAGTCTTGTTTATGGTATTTGAATATATTTGAATATTTGCATAATGTTTGAGTAAGGCTGAAAGGTGGGCAATGTTTGCCTGCGTTACCCTGTCACGTGCCTGGAAAAATGTTTGGTCTGGGAAGCAAAACTCAGAGCAATGAAACACCCTTTCCAGCTGCAGGCTTTTCTGATTATGATCCATAGCTGAAAGGGATCCCACAAGTTTTCTGGCTACATCACCCCCTCCTCCTTGGACCCATCAACCAAAGGTTTAAAGTCCCTCAGTATGGATGATGCAAATCCACGAATCATATGATAACACACAGAAGCACAGTCTCAGGCTGAGCAAACCCACCATCTGTCCTTTCTCAAGGTCAACAGGCTGCTGCTGTGGAGCGAACTGAGTATTCCACCTTTATTTTTTGACCCTTATGTTTGTGCATCAGCCTTGGAAATTGGACCAAATGCAACTTAAATGCTCCAAACTGAATGTGCTACACAGGATTTTCTTTTTTTTTTTTTCACGGAATAGTGGTTTATAAGTGGCCAAAGTGGAGATACTTTGATCCAAAACTTGCGTGATTCATTCATGAAAACATAGAAAGAGGGAAAAGAAGGAAGATTCTGTTTCCACAGGTGTTTTCCTGAGGACATCACAACTGAAAATGCTGCCTTGGTCTGTCACAACACACTTCCTGGGAGAAACAAAATATTATTTTAGATACATGGAGCTTTTAAGCCTTGGGGGAACCCTCACAGCCACACAGGTTATTCTGACCTCCTGTATCACACAGGTCATAGCTCCTCTCCACAGAGCTCACTTCGAGCAGACAACATCTATTTGACATTTTGTGTATCATTGTGGAAGACAAATACTTTTAAACTGACTTTAAAACAAATGGAGAACCTACCAGTATCATATCCACTAAGTTGTTTCAGTGCCAAAATAGCTTTTCTGTGTATTTTTAATAGCAGTTGCCTCAGTTTCTACCCACTGGCTCTTTTTTTGTTTGTTTGTTTATGGTTTTTGTTTTGTTTTATTTCTGCTACAGCAATTTATTCTCAGCAACATCTTCCCCATGTAGTTCTCTGCTAACTCCTCTTGAATGAACTTAAGAGCTTAAGACAACCTTGCCCTGTGTAAACTAAATATTTCCATCTTCTGAGATCAGTTTGTCAAAAAGACATTCTGAAAACCTCAAATATGTCTTGTTACTCTTCACCAAAACCTTTCTATTTTTTTGAACAAACTCTATTAAGATTGGACACAGTGCAGTGTCTACCAAATAAGTTTCCTCCTTGATATTCTCCTGCTCCAATAGTCAGGATCCTATTCTCCCTGTTATCTATTGATTGACTAAGAATCCCCTGCAAATAACTTTGAAAGTAATTCACTGGAGGAAGTCCTGTAAGTATTGTACTGCATTCTGCACATGTAATTACCTTCATCATATTACTGAGAAGGGAAAGAATCGTTTCATGAATTCAAGAGTATTTATCATACCGTATTCACCAAATTAATATTAAATGAGACAAGACCATGTCTAAAATTTCTTCTGCTCCTATTTTTCCTCTTTGCTTTAAGCTTTTTAACACAAAATAGAAATGAGTCTGGAAAGCACACTAGCTGATAGTCAAGGCTGTGTTAATTGGGCTCCCTGTCTCCTTGCAACAACCGACATAACACTATTTGCAGCCAGATGCGAAGAATTAATTGTATCTGTGGCTGAATGGGAATCAGCAAGGAGCTTCAAACGCAGACACGAGAGCTGAGATACAGAGGTTATCCCTTTCATACGTCATATGACAGCAGATTGGGAAATCTTCTGCATTTCCCACCAAGAAGCTAATTAAAATGAGGGGGAGAGGGAAAGACATTTCTCAAAATATGCGCTGCAATTATGTAAATAATGAGAGAAAACAAACCTCTGTGCTTGCCCTTGGGAAAATAACAAAAAGCTGCCTATCGATTGCCGGCTCTCCTGGCCCCAGATGATCTGTGCAAGAACTGCTGTTGGCCCAGTTCTCTTCACACTCTACATTCAGTTTGCTCAAGCTTAGTATCACTAATTGCAATGGTGTCACTTCAGCTAGAGACCAAAACCTCCATGACTGATTACCAAGTATTTCCTCAGGTGCCTGATCTGCAGGTAGGAAATGTTCATTAGCAAGCGAACAGCATTCACTGGAGTAGTGCAGGATGGAGCTTCACTCTGGTCCTTCACCATCCTCCCTACCATCCCATTCTTCGATCATCACAACTTACTCCTATTTGTGACAAGGAAACACCCACCACCTGGACTGCAGCCTGTGATAAAACAGCTCTTTGGTGAACTCAGCAATCCTGTTATAAAATTGTTGACCACGAAATCAGAAGAAAGTCAGCTGGCTGATTGCATAAAAGAATGGATAATGACAGTATTCGAGCTATTTTCTTGCAAATGAGGTTATTGGGAAGGACACATTGAAATTAACTTTCTTCACTTACTTACTCCATCTTTAGGAATTAATTACAACTCTAGAAAGCAGGAGCTAAAAGCCTATGAAAACTACAGGAGATCTTAACAGAGCAGCCACAAGCCCAAGGCATATACTATGATGGAAGTTCTCAAGCTGCATGATAGGGTGAAAAAACAAGGTGAAGAGTAGCTATACAAATGGCAAAGCTTGAAAGATAGCTAAACCATTGTTCCCCAAGCAACATCCAGGGGGATATGCTGGGAATGGGTTCCTCTGGGATAACAAGGGAGCTTCAGAACTGTCCCTGGCAGCAGGAGCTGAACTCAGAGCTGCAGAGGTAGCAACAGCAAGGGAAGCATCAGTATGGATCTCAAGCAAGAGCTGCATTGCTCAGAGCCCCAAAGGGGACTGTGAGGGGTGTGTGTACTGGCAGAGCATTGTCACCCCGGAACAGGTCTTGTTGCATTGTCCATTTGATGCCTCAGATCTGAGGGGCTGAGCAGAAAATGGAAACCTTTTGTCCCATGGCTCCCCAACATCTGTTACAGGCGAGATGCTAAGCATGGAGCTCACACAACTGCTTCCTCCAGCTGATGCCTATACCTTACATCCTTGCAACACATGGTTAGGACCTTCCTTCTGTCCCCAGATACTATGGAATAAGCAAAAGTGCTTTACCAATTTGCATGCCATCTGTCTCCAGCATGTAAGGGAAAAGACCTCAAGAGGAAGTGTACTTGTAACAGGGGGGGAGCACAGCATGTAACAAGATCTCAGGTTGAGAAGACGCCTTCTAGGTGGAGTATTTTCCCCACTACAATGTCACCTCCCAGTGACAGTTTAGCACTATCAACACTCCCCTGTCATCTTGTTAGACATGGGTCTCACAGAGGGACCACTGTAGTCCCATCCCCTGAAGAAGAAAATCCTTCAGAGGTCAGACCTTCTCTCTAGTGACCAACGACAGAACCTGAGTGAATGGCAGGAAGATGTGCCAGGGGAGGTTTAGGCTGGATATTAGGAAAAGGTTCTTCAGACAGAGGGTGGTAGACACTGGAACAGGCTCCCCAGGGAGGTGTCACAGTCCCAAACCTGACAGTGTTCAAGAAGAGACTGGACAACGTCCTCAGACACATGGTGTGAACTGTGGGGTTGTCCTGTGCAGCAACAGGAGTTGGACTCAATGATCCTTGTGGGTCCCTTCCAACTCAGGACATTCTATGATTCTATGACCTTAAAGTGCGTATAGAGGAAAAACTCAGACATTTTGTGCAGCATCTGCAAGGGACGAGGGAGATCAGTAGCAAAAAGATGCAGGGGCTCCAGCTATGATCATCAATGAGTGCAGCTATTATCAATACAGAGAAGCTCCAAGACTATTTGTGAATGCAGGAATGACTCAGCCAGTCCCATAGCAGAGACAGTACAGCTGATACATCCTTTACATAGAAGACAAAAGCTTAGGGAAGAAGCCTACAGACCCGATGACAAAACCAAAATCCGATGCAGACTCTGATTGGAAAAGCAGAAAGGATTCAGAGGAAATTTTGTTATTTGATGGAAGCTAAAACCCAATAATCCACCCTTTTCAGAACCATTTTCAGAGAGACTTAAAGGCTTTGAAAGAGGCGAATAGAGAGAATGCATATCCAGGACTGACAAGCTGAAAAGATTAGTAAACTGGACCTACACTTTGGGTGCTTGGAGAAAAGACTGCAAGTGATTATTTTATTCTGAAAAGCAGATCTTTTGTTGTGGACAGACATGTTCCCTGCATACCTGAGAAAGGTGTCTCAGACTGCCTGCACCGGCAGATTTTAAAGTAATGGTGATTAAAATCTCAAAGTTATGGAACTGCATCCTTCCATGGACAAAGGAGTATCAGGAAATGTTAGATAAGGATAAAAACGTCAGTAACATAGACACTTCTCAGTTTTATTGGCAGATGAGCCTGGAAAATAAGAGATACCAGCAAAAGCACTCACAAGGTCACTATCTGAAACGGCATCAACTTGAAATCTCGCATCAACTTCCATCTAATCCCTGCCCAAATATCTTTGACCCAATCTAGTCCCAGCTCAAGAGGGTGTTTAAACACAGGCTTAATTTTAAAGCATTAAAGTTCAGATGTCTAAAAGTGTCTCTTTAACTAAGAAATACATGTCTGACTGTGCTATTTGGATTCCATGGCCCGTATAAGAAGCCACTCAAGGTCAGCAGGACTTAAAGATGTCCTGATTTTCTTTGTGGGCTGGTTCTAAGCACACATTACATACATTTAAGAGTTTGCTAACCTAAAGCTTTCATGTCCTTGTAACTAGCTCCCCACCTCAAGACAGGAGACAATAATGTTCTCCTTCCTTCCACCATTTGTCTGTCTTGTTAACCAGAGTTTCTTTGCCTGTAAAGTCTTTGGTTGTGAGAGCTGGAAAATCCCTAGAGCAAAAATTGTATCTCATTATCTGTTTTAATAATGCATAAGAAGGGACTGGCAATATCCTAATACAAAAAGCAAGATAAAATAAACAAAAATATTCCTTAACAAAACTAAACCCTTCTCAAATGTACATTCACTGTTCTTTAAAAGATCAAAACCAAATGGTTTTAAAAATAATCTATTCAGTCCTCCCAGAAACTGTTTCATCTTTTGTTCTAAACAGCAAGAGCTGGCATATGTGTTTTGCTGTTGAATGGGGAAAGAAACTATAAGATACTAGCCATAAACTGTTTATCTTCCCAATAAATTAGAATTCTCAAATCTACTTGTCTTGCCTTCTTCTGTGAACAGCCAGGAAATGTATCTTAACAGAATGTGCTACTAGAAGAAGCAGCAACAACTCTTAAAAAAACCAGAGTGTTCTGCATTAAGTCTGCAATCTATCGACTGGTAGTGCTGACTCATGATGTATTTACAAGCCATGTACATGGCATTTAGTATGCAGCATTCAAAGTACCGACATGTGTATTAAACAAAAAGGGAAAAACAGAAGATCTGACTGAAAGTTGTATTCAGTTATTCTTATCAAAATGTACCTGGAGTCAAATCCCCTAAAAGAATTCCAGTACCTCAGTCCAAATACAGGCAATTCGGTCCTGTTTCTTTCCAGCAATACGTTTCTCAAAGAGATTAAGCTCCTGCTTAACTTTGATCATGTCCAGAAGGTGTTGATTCTCCTCTAGAGCATCATCAGCTCAGGTATCCCTCCTTTGGGCCAAACACTGGTGTATTGTAACAGTCCAAGGGAGGTATCGGCCACCAGTCTGTGTTCAAGCACTCCTCTTGGCCTTGTCCATATGTTCTCCCTCTTCCCTTCCCTGTTGCCACTCTTCTCACCTATAAGGATGCTTCTTTTCCTGTAATCCATACTGTCAATCTATTCCTGTTGCGCCATGATGAAAGAAAAAACACCATCTCCATAAATAAGACTGATGACTTCTCTACTCTTTAAATTAAAACCAAAATGGGGTGCATTTTTGCAGCTCAAAGTTGAGGATCCAAGCCCTTGGGAGGGGTCATCTCTAGACATGATACAGAGAACTTCACCACCTCACTCATAGTTATGGTTTCAAGGCTTCAATTTTGTGCAAAGTCCCTTTTTGAGTGGCAACAAATGGAGTTCTTTCACTCACAGTCTCTGCTTTGAGAGTACTTTGTCTCTGGGATAAAGCTTTTATCCTTAGGATGAGGATTAGGTCTGATCCTTTCTCTGACATTTTTTTAGTCTGCAAATACTCCTGAAAGTTACTGGCATTTTTGATCTAGAAACACTTGCAGGCCTGAGATCTCTGTCTGCTCTGCACTGTCCTTGTACTGGTGGGGATGTGGTCTCACACTTAATCCTACTTAAGATTAACTTTGACTAGGAATGCATTATTTCCCAATGAAAATCCACCCATTTCCTGACACTCAATTTCAAACTGATTCAGGCATCAGAGTCATTATTGCTCTACTTAATGCCTCCCACCCAAGATGCTAATGACTTAAGCTGTGGAAGTACCCATGCAATAAAGAAAGAAACTGGGGCACAGAGACTGAGATGTGCAAAGAGACCTTAGACCGACTGCTGCTCTTTTCCCAAAAGCCAAGGTCCTGTAGGTGACACATCTAAAACCTTTTTCTTCGTATCAAAACCATAGCTTACACAAACCACCCAGACTCCCTGTACAAGCAATACAGATCCCTAGTTTCAATTCCTAGAGTTAACCTACATTAGCTGGTGTCCTGGGAGGTGGTGCCAGCACAGAGAGCTTGAAAAATTTACTTCCACTCCTACCTGCACCACACGAGCTTGGAGGAACCTGGGGAAAATCATGTTGTCTTTCTGTCATATATTAACATCCCTTCAAAAGCACTTTGGGAAACCTTGCAAAGGAGGGTTATATAAGAAGTTGAAAATATTATTATTGTTATTATTACTACTACTACTACTAGAAGTTCTTCAAACAGGCTTGATAGCACTGCGTAATAGAATCATAGGATCATTTTGGTTGGAAAAGTCCTTTAAAATGATTGAGTCCAACCATTAACCCAACATTGCCAAGCCCACCTCTAAACAATGTCCCTAAGCACCATATCTACATATCTTTTAAACACCTCCAGGGATGGTGACTCTATCACTTCCCTGGGCAGCCTGTTCCAGTGGCTGACAACCCTTCCAGTGAAGTTTTTCCTGGTATCCAATCTAAACCTCCTCTTGTGCAACATAATGCTGATACAGCACTGGGCAGTTCAAAAAGAGGTTTTACACCAAGAAGTATCTTTAAAACAAGTTCAGTGATGAACCACCTAACCATCGCATTCTGCTTTACCTTTGCACATGGAGCAAAAAATATTCATTAATTCCCAGACCAGCAGGAGAGGAGGAACTGCCAGTTCGGATCAGCCCTTAAGTCTCCGTAGTTACAGCATCTTGTCTCCCACAGGAGAGTTCAGACGAAGGTGTAAGAAATCTCACAGCTACCCAGAACAAAGGAATGTAACCTCGAGGAAATTCTCTTTGTAACCTTGTGTTATGTGAAAGCTAACGTTAAAATGATGAAGCAGCGTTCCTCACCCAAACAGACAAGTAGCACCTTGTTGATCTGACAGCTGAAGGAGATAGGGATGCTAAATGATTTGCCTAAGGCATTCAGGCCATGTTTATATTGCTGAAGTTCCCTACAATGTGACCATATCAGTGGAAAATCCATAATGCATTTGTTTGCACTGGCTTGGGGCAGGGCTTAAACTGCTGCAAACCCCACTAGAGTCTATTTTCAGATTAAAATACATTGTCTGTATGTGCAAACTATTTTAGAGGTGGCACAAGTGACACTACCAATACCAACACCTTTCGCTTAGAACCACAACAGACCTCAGTCCTGTCCTTGATCAGCAAAATCCCAGTCTAATCGTGCAAGAGTTTAATTCATCTGAAACTCACATTGTGATATATCCTGTTGTAACAGTGATGCGAAGCAAATGACTCGTATGGGGAGAGTGTTCCCTTTCTTACCCTTCCTGTAATTCAAGCTGTGCAGCATTGCAGCAGTGAGCAACAGGCTGGGCTGTGTCACAGGGAAACCCCTCTGCTCTCGTCACAGATTTATGGCTGCCCATGACAAGCAGATGTATCTTTAGCTTCGGCGAGAAGATGCTTGTGAGGGTGTCTAAATAATTAATCCTTAAGAGCTCGTGTCAGCCTTTCCAAGGGCACGCTCCAGCAAGCGCTGCCTCCTGCAGTGAACAGCCAGAAGTCCCCACATAAAGTGGCCTCGAGCTCATATGGAAAACATGCATTGAGACTACAGCAGCTCGTCACACTGTATTGCAAACACTGGGCGTAATGAATAAATTCAAATGCCTGAGATAGAACATTGTCTCGCTTTGCTCCTACTGTCTGCAATACTGCTGCTGTTTTGCTATTTGCACAACAAACAAAGCCCTGATCTGCTCGATGCGCTGGGATCGATATTGCTCTTTGGCAGGCTACGCAGTTATGCACAGTAATGAAAGCTAAAAGAAGATAACTGGGGCTTCCCAGGAAAGCAGAAAACTGTTCTATCACCATTAGGACCCCACTGGTAAAGGATTGTTAACAATATGATAATAATTTCTTCATGGAGTCCATAAATGCAGCTACAACGTACCTTTTGAGAAGACACTAGACTGGATGTTAAAGATGTAAAGACACTTCTAGCCAGACCAGCTGTGTTGCACCCATTTCACAAACAACTGCATTCTGAGTCAAAGAAGTGACTTTTGAAGGTCACAAAGAACACATGATGGCAGAAGAAAGATGTTCTCCACTTTGGTCCTGTTTCTAACTGAGCATTCAAATATGCTCAGCAATCCTGCATGCGGCACTGCAGCCTCCGCCCTCTTAAAAAACACCCAGATCTCTTCAGTATATTTTAGTGATGCAGATACGAAGGGAATCATAAGTACCAGCTGCTTAACTAAAACCTGGGCAATTTTCTCAGCCCTTTCCATGGTCTGCTGCAAAGCTACTACCAGCAGATGCGAGAAGGAGAAACAATTTATTGGACAGCAACAAACATTTAAAATGAAAAAAATAAATAAACAAGTTTAATTAATTGATAAAGGCATCGCCTCCTAGCTAACCGTAACCAAAACTAGGTTCCCAGATGAATCAGGCCCCACTAGTAAACTCAGAGGGTCAATTTTGGAAAATTTAGCTACAGCTACATATTCCTCTGTGGAGGTTTTGCCTGCTTCATCCCAGGCATTCTGTTTTCATGCACACAGTGCCTGCACAGCTACATGGCAGGGAAACCCCCATCTGCTCCCCTTGGATTTACACTCAGCCATGACAAATGACTTTAGCTTCGACTTTCTGCTAGGAGATGCATATAGAAAATGAGGTCAATGAATCTCACTTCAAGTTATTCATCGTGAAAAACTCGCCCTGGCTTTTCTAAGTGTGTGCAGCCAAAGAGGAACCACCAGCTCCCTGGAGCCAAAAGAGCTGATCTGTGCATTTGCTCTGCTGCCTATAGCTCTGCTCTATATAAGGGATGGCGAACGTGGCACCACAGCAGGGGTGTGGGAGCGGGGAGATCTGGATTACTCTGTTCCAAGCACCAACTGTCTCTGTGAAGAGTCAGAAGCATTGATTTGGAGATCAGAAGCAACTGCTTTGATGCTGGAAAATCTCTATAGTGAAAGCCCCAATCTGCATGATGCAAGAGGTCAGACCGATTGATTGTAACGGAGGAATGCAGGAAAATCTCTGAGGGACTATTAGGATTATTTGCCCTGATTTTGTGGCATAACGCAGAAATTAACACACAAATTTTCTGAAATCCAATTCAGTTATTTTTGGTTAAGCAAAATAAAAAGAGAGCTGTTTTCAATGAAAAGACTTGCTGGCAGCCAGCATTTGGATGCACCTCCACGGCTGATCTGTCCTAGCAGTTAATCACTCACACTTCAAATACGTGGACCTTTCCTTCAGTTCAAACTGCGCTGACGTGACTTTGCCTGTCCCTGTGCACAAGGGCTTCACTCCCCACATCTATTCTAGTTTTACTGCAGTGCGGTACTTCTCCACTTACTGGTAGAGATGGCATGTCAGCTGTTGAAAGAGAGAAAAAAGCTTCAAGCAAAAAAAAAAAATGTTTGGAAAAACAACATTTGGGCACTAATGGAAGCCAAAAGGTTTGAGGCCAGTCAGTGTCATTGCTACATTTTTGGTGTAACATGGTGAAAGTCAGAGGGAATCCTCATAAAAGGCTGTGTTAGGCTGGGGAATGCTGGAGCCATAAAATCAAGTGTGTGTAATCTACAGCAGAGATGTTGTTCATGCTGTCATGTATTTACCTGGTTTGTTGGCTATTTATGTAGGCTCACTATCCTTTCAGCTGTCTTCCTCTTTCTGGAGGTATTGATCACCTCTCTCATTGTTTCTCATGCTCCACATAGATTCATAGAATCATTTCAGTTGGAAAAGACCCTCAGCATCATCGAGTCCAAATATAACCTAACTTAACTCCAGCACTAAACCGTGTCCCTGAGAACCTCATCTAAACATCTTTTAAACACCTCCAGGGATGGTGACTCTATCACTTCCCTGGGCAGCCTGACAACCAATGCCTGACAACCCTTTATGTGGAGAATTTTTTTCCTAATATCCAATCTAAACCTCACCTGGCACAACTTAAGGTCATTTCCTCTCATCCTATCACTTGCTACTCAGGAGAAGACACCAACCCCCTCCACGCTACAACCTCCTTTCAGGTAGTTGTAGACAGCAATAAGGTCTCCCGTCAGCCTCCTTTTCTCCAGGCTGAACAGCCCCAGTTCCCTCAGTTGCTCCTCATCACACTTGTGCTCCAGACCCTTCACCAGCTTTGTCACCTCCTCTGCACTCTCTCTAGTACCTCTAGAACCTAATTTCAGTTTATTTGTCCAAGCAAAATGTGGTATGTCTGCAGTTTGGTATTCGGTGTCTCCAAACCAAGCAATTGTTTTGGTATAATCAATAATAAGCTATTGATCTCCATTGGAAATTGCAAAGGGTAATTCCAAAGTGCTAGCACCTGCCCAGATCCTATTAGCTCCACAAACCCTCCATCAGTGTCAGTCTCTCATAATTACATTATTGAGTGCCATTGCTAATCTTATTTAAATAAATCTTAGTACATGTACATGCTTTCACTTCCGCCTGTATCATCTTATTTTGAGCATCAAGACAGATGAAATCCTAAATAATAAAAGTTTTTTCCCAAATAGATAGAAATACTGCATTTTCTTGGGAAGCACCACTTGCTCACTTTACACCTTGGACCATTTTTTGAAGACCCAGACCTAGAAGACATTGATTACAGGGACATGCTTAATTTTAAACCTACCCATAAGTTTTGAAGAGGTCCATTCACACAACTTAAGTTGTTAAAACTGAAAGTAAGCAAAGCACTAGTTGAGTGCTTTACAGAGCTGGAATTCAAACACTAATCTCAACAAGAACAAAGACTTGTCCTAGGGGTTACAGGTGGTGTAGCTGTCTTTGTAATGACTTCAAAATAAGTATTTCCTGTAGAAGGTTCTTTTGTAAACAACTTACAAGATTAGGAAAGTAGAATCGTTAAAGTTATTCTAAGCATCAAGGTTAGAAGCAAAAAATGTGGAACCTTGACTCTTCCCAGACCACCAAAATGCTCCCCTATTCAGTGTGTGTATCACTTTATGAATTGGATAATGAGTGTCCTCAATACAGTTCACAAAATGGGCTGGGCAGGCAATGTTAAAATCAGTCTGAACACTGAACACCACTAGTTGCAATGGAAACAATGGAAATGAACATTAGAAACAGCCTCGTAATCTTTCAGACTTATTTTTTGGGAATTGGAGCCTGGTTTTAGAGGATAAGGAACGTCCTCTGAGCCATTCATTTCAGGAACAGCTGAAGACATTTAATACCCTCTGGGAAGCACAACTGTGCTTGAGGTTGGGTCTTTGCATCAAATTGAGAGCAAAGGAAGGAGGGAGAGAAAATAATGCTATAATGATGGCCACCGAATAGGCCTTATTTACTCTCCTGGAACTACATAAATACCACTCTGCCATCAGCTAAATGCATTGCCTGCTCAAACATTTTTATAAGCATGAAATTTACTCAGCTGTACCCATAACTTAATAGGCCAATTATGGTTAAGAACACACTGTCTACACCAGGATTAAGAGCTAAACATAGGTTTTGTTAAAAAAGCACCAAGAAATTAAAAAGCTATGCGGTCATTATTGATAATAATATCACTATGAAGGCAATGCCTGGAGACATCAGCTCATACCAGAAACAAGCGTGCCTGGAGCTGTATGAACAGAGAATGGGGCAATGTGCACCAGAATGGGCTGAGAGCATCAGAAGAGGCAGAAAAATATGGGGGAGGGAGAACAGGAGAGCTGCAAGGAGAGTGGCAAATTTTGTCAGAGTGTCATGAATTTAGTCATAGGTTTCTCTGTGGGGTGAGTTAAAGAGTGTGGACGTTGCTGGGAAGGTGAAGGGAGACCAAAGGGTAACGAGGCAATGCTGTGTTAGAAAAGACCATGAGCAAGGAAGTCAGATGACTGGCAAATATAAAAAATGAAGTAAACTGTTAATTGAACAGTCAGGAGCTGAGATAAGGTTAGTCCACCTTCTAGCAGAGATAGCCTTACGGGAACACATGCAGAGATCAGAAGATTGTGTTGGTGATTTCTCACCAGCCCACTGCCTGGATGCTCTGGGAGCCTGGGGAGGGTCTGCACAGATTCACTTCTTTTAAGATCCCACAGGCTCTCGCACATTCCCAGGTGCTTCATTCCCGTTGCCTTTTTTAAGCTCTCCAAGTCTCTGAGCCTGGTAAATGCTTCTGCTTACTTAGCACTTGCTTTTCCTCCCTCAGCTGTCACACTCCTTTTGTGCCCTCCTGAGGGTGCTTTCTACAGCTTTTCGTATGTCCTTTCTGTTCTGTTGAGCGAGTCCTATATCTCACAGTGCAGCTTCTCTTCTCATCAAAGAAGTACAAGTTCATCACAAGTTGCACACATTACCTTATGCTCCTGACAGTGGGAGGGCACGCATGGTAATGGAACTACAGGATGAGCTGTGTATGTGCCCATGTACATGATGCAAATTGTCCCCCATCATCAGCATCTCAAACCTCAAATGAACAACAGTTTGAAGGGAAAATTAGAAACCTGCCTTAAATAACATCTGAAAATGTGTAAGTGCTGGACCCTGAGCAGGTCACTTCATTTCTCTGGCTTTGCTGGTGCTGCTCTGTACTGACAACCTGAATCTGGATTTGCTGCCTGTCCACATTTTGCACATCCTGGGTGATGAACTGATCTTCCTGCGGGATGAAATACAAGTGTACCCTCCTCAAACGATCCACAGGAGCACAGTTTTCTGGCTGGAGAACAAGCCTGGTGCTCAGCCTCTCTTCCAACAGCGCCATCTGTCCCATCCATCTTTACAGCATTGTCCCCTGACTGATGTTCGGTAGAGACAACGGCTCCCTAAAATTACCCTGAGATTTGTCTGCCACAAGGCTGATAGGATTTTGACACAGGCTAACAAAAGGAATAGCTTAGGCTACCTGTAGAGACAGGAGCACGAGGTGCAGGTGACAGGAGCTCAGGTACAGCACGTTGACTGAGCCGTCATGTCTCTGGTCTGTCACCAATAAACTGAGGCTGAATTTTTTACTCATCCCTCTCCCTTCATCTTAGTTGGGACAGTGTTGAGAGTTTTTGGCACAAACGTGTATGTAACTGTGTGCACTGCTGGCTTCAGATGGTCTAAGCTTGTTTCCCCACTGTGATACAGGGTTCGCTCCAGAACTTTCTGCATCAGGGACCACCTCCTTGAACACCTCTTGGCTCATGTCATCTTTCATCTCCCATTTGGGGACAAATATAAATATCAAATGACTTTCAGGGAACACAAGAAAGGATGACTGATTGTCATTTTAAGGGAGTCATAAGATAAAAAGCACTAGGCACACAATTAAGCATGCTGATCACCATGCATCGTATGAATGTAGCTATTTAACTTATTCATTTGCATATGCATTAATCCACATTATGTATGAAGAAGTGGTACTCGCAGAGACAAATTAAGCATGCAATACAATGGCTAAATTGTTTAAATAACATGAATGTTTATCATTCAGTTCCCTGTATGCAAGACAGAGCTGTTAATAATTAGTTTCCTACCTCCAAAAGAGCATGCATGTTAATTAATTAATAGTTGCAAAGCACTTTGAAGTTGCAAAGCACCATAAGAAAGCTATCCATTATTATGTATAGTGAATGTACTTCTAAATGAAATAATTTGCCTATTTAAAATCATTCCCCCCCCCCCAATCCCCTAGAGTCCATTATCCATAATATTAATTAGTACCTAATAAAAAATGTGAGCCTAAATTTTTTTTTTTTGGAGTTTCAGGAGCAGAACTGGTTTTGTATCCCTAGTGTGCCAAGTATAAGATGGAGTGGCATATTTGTATACACATGCAAACAGAGTTGCATGAGCCAGATACCACAGACAGGGCAAAGAAAAAAGCATAAAAGAGAGACTCCAGGCTTACATTGTGTTAAATTGCATCAAGAGACCCAAGTTTAATTAGAAAGTCTGCGATGAATTTCTATGTGACCTTGGACATGTTTCATGATCTACAGGTTGGGTTGCCACCAGATAACTGGTTAAGTCGCAGTGCCCGAAAGCAAAAGCAATCATGAGTAAACCAGCTAGGATGCCTTGGTTGTCAACAGAAAGGCTGACGCTTCAACAGCAACATCTCATGCACATGAGGAGTTTGATCCTTCAAGGTGTCAATCTCTCCCATGGGAGGTGCTCCTGATGCTGTTTACATGAAGCCAAGTCTAGAGATCTGTCTTTCCAGCTTTCCCCAACAGCCTCAAGATGCACCAGAAAACAGCTCTGGAGCTTTATCCCATGTCACATACAAGCTTCTACTATGAATATACTGTCCCTTATCTTTGGACTTCAGGCCTCAAAAGCTTATGGTATTCAGTAATTTGGTGGTTTCCTGATGCCTCACATGGAAGAGTGTCTTCTTCTAAATAATATCCTAGGTGAATACTTACCTAACATATGAGAAATTGCATCAAATGTGAAGACTCACCCAAGCTACTGAGAGTGAAATAGCTCAACAGCCTGCAGGAGCTCTAATTTGCTGCTGCAGGAGCACTCTGCGAAGAAAACAAGCACCACCACAAAGTATCCAGAATCATAGAATAGTTTGGGTTGGAATGGACATTCAAAGGTCATCCAGTCCAACCCCCCTGCCATAAGCAGAGACATCTTCACCCAGATCAGGTTGCTCAGAGCCCTCTCTGGCCTGGCCTGGGATGTCCCCAGGGATGGGACATCTACCACCTCTCTGGGCAACCTGGGCCAGTGTTTTACCACCCTTATTGTAAAAAATTTCTTCCTCATGTCTAACCTGAATCTCCCCTCTTCTAGTTTAAAACCATCACCTGTCATAAACATCACCTGTCGTGTCCTGTCATAACATGCCCTTCTAAAATGTCTGTCTTCATCTTTCTTATAGGCCCCTTTTAAGTACTGAAAGGCCGCAATCAGGTCTCCCTGGAGCCTTCTCTTCTCCAGGCTGAACAACCCCAACTTGCTCAGCCTGTACTCATAGCAGAGCTGTTCCTGCCCTCTGATCGTCTTGGTGGCCTCCTCTGGCCCCTCTCCAACAATCACTGCTGCCTGAAAGAGGTATTTGATGTTCAGAAGGCTGAAAAGAAGACTTTCAGATTGAAAGCTTATGAGGGTCACCTTCTCAGGCTTCTCTGTGCCTTCCAGGCACTGAGAAAGAGCTAAAGAGCTGTGTGCTGCAATGAGAAATGGGCACCTAAAATCTTTTGAAACAAACAAAAGTAAAGTCCTTCAGCTTCGTTAGCCTTGCTTGAGGATATGGGTGCATCTTACCCCACTGAAATATATATATATGTATATATATATATATATTTGATACCTTCCACCACCTCTGGCTTCAGTATGCTGATATTTCCCAGCTGTAGCATGGTAACAGGGTAGGAGTAAGTTCTCCTAAATCTGCCACCAACTCGCTGAGTGACAACAAACTAGCCACTTCAGCCTTTTGGATGATACTTCCACATGAGGAAGGAGAAATGTATACTACCTGTTATCAGTTTCTGAATCTCACTAGAGGATTAAGGGACCTGATCTATAGCCATCAGCCTGCACAGAAAAATTCATTACAGATAACCTCACTTGAGATCCCTTTTTTGGACGAGTGCAATCAGTAATGAAACTTCTCCAGATATTCTAAAAATAACAGGTAATTTCTTGAAAGAGGAAATCTTCCACCTAGAATAGTGTAACTTAATACTAGACCTCATGTTGAAAGAGAAAGAAAAATCAATTGATGACCTAAAAATGAGTGGTTGCTTAGATACTGATGATTATGATGATGATCTGATGACATTTATTGTGTGCAAACAGAACATGACAGTCACCAGCAGTATAAGGATTTTTAAAAGGGCTACCTTTTGCCAATCTGGTGAGATTATCAGCATCACCGGCAGGGACACTAATTTAAAGAGAGCACTGTAGGGGAAAGGGACCTGGGGGTCCTGGTGGACAGCAGGATGACCATGAGCCAGCACTGGGCCCTTGTGGCCAGGAAGGCCAATGGCATCCTGAGGTGTATTAGAAGGAGGGTGGTTAGCAGGTCGAAAGAGGTTCTCCTGCCCCTCTACTCCGCCCTGGTGAGACGACATCTGGAATATTGTGTCCTGTTCTGGGCCTCTCAGTTCCAGAAGGACAGGGAACTGCTGGAGAGAGTCCAGTGCAGGGCAACAAAGATGATTAAGGGAGTGGAGCATCTCCCTTATAAGGAAA
The DNA here is from genome assembly GCF_037038585.1 of Patagioenas fasciata. NCBI lineage: Eukaryota > Metazoa > Chordata > Aves > Columbiformes > Columbidae > Patagioenas > Patagioenas fasciata. Next base: position 9,924,042 of record NC_092521.1, on the reverse strand, counting down.
GATGAGGAAAGGCTGAGGGAGCTGGGGCTCTTGAGCTTGGAGAAGAGGAGACTGAGGGGTGACCTCATTAATGTTTACAGATATAAAAAGGGTGAGTGTCACGAGGATGGAGCCAGGCTCTTCTCAGTGACAACCAATGATAGGAAAGGGGTAATGGGTACAAACTGGAACACAAAAGGTTCCACTTAAATTTGAGAAGAAACTTCTTCTCAGTGAGGGTGACAGACACGGGAACAGGCTGCCCAGGGAGGCTGTGGAGTCTCCTACTCTGCAGACATTCAAAACCTGCCCGGACACCTTCCTGTGTAACCTCATCTGGGTGTTCCTGCTCCAGCAGGGGGACTGGACTGGATGATCTTTTGAGGTCCCTTCTAATCCCTGACATTCTGTGATTCTGTAAAGCAAGAAACCCTAATAGAAGACTGTAGTGGGAATTGTTCTCAAATTTACTGCTGGAGGCTCAGAAAGCCAGAATCCCCTAGATATAGGAGTGCTCTGCTGGAAAAAAATCATCTTCTTACAATATTGAAATGGGATATGGAAGTGGCAATAGGGCATTAATTTTTATATATTTGTAGAGTCAGGCAGAAAATGGAAAGGAAATGGCAATTAATATAAATTACAAAACACATGACTGATAATGAAAATGAAGGGAACAATGAAATGAAATAATTATAGCATATTTTTCAGTGTGAGTTACTGCTAGAGGCACACAGTAAAACTGTTCTTAGGCAAGTAGAAAAAGTAGAAATTTTCAAAGGATGGATATTTTCGTCTATGTATCAAATTGAGCCGGAATTTTATACCGAGGGTGGAACAGAAAGACTGCCATCTGTGATGGAAAGGGGATGTGAGGTAGCATTTGCTAAAATTAAACATTTTTAAAAACAACAGGCACATATCTTGCACCAAGAGCCTTTAAGAGATGAAGAACTCCCAGTAAAGTTAATTTCAACAAATTTGGGGAAACAAAGAAAATTTCAAATGACTGCAAGGCTACCAACATCATTTGAATATTGTAAAGTATAAAAGGGATGAACTAGGGAGTTACAAACCAACCAAGACGATGCTGATCTTGGGACAATAATATAATGCTGAATTTTATACTGTATAAATAAAAAATCTGAAGCGAAAATGTAATTAAACCCTTTCAGCATGATCTCATGGCAAGTGGATTTTTCAAATTATCCTTTTTTGAGGAGGATTAAAGAACAATTGATCAATTAATTATAGTGTTTGTATTTAAAAATATGTGACTTAGTACCACACAGCACTTTGACTTTAAAAACTTGCCGTAACATACAATAAATGGGTTATGGTTGGCTTCCTGACAGACCTCAAAAGATAGATGTTAGTGGAAGACATTTTTTAGAAGTTCCCAAGAACTGGTCCTTGATCTAGCACTTCTTTTATTTTTATGACTATGGTCACTGCTAGATTGCCTTTATCAGTAAAGTCTGCAGTGATACACAGATCAGTAGGTAGGAAGTAATGAGAACAAATCACCACCACATAATACATCAACTGCCACTGCTACAAAACCAACCATGAGCCCAGGTCAGTTGATTCAGATGGAAATCCTTCATGGATTATGGTCATAACAGGAACTCTTGCTGCAGTTATAAAATGGAGCAGGGGATGTATGATTTATAAGAAGAGGGATATCAAACAAAAGTGAGTAAATATAGAGATAAAGGTAAGAAGAAATGGATTTCAACTAGATGTGGAGGAAAACTGTCAAAGAGGAAAGGTAATGAAATACGGGTTGATGGTCTAAGGCATTATTCACTCAACAAGATTTCAGATTTTCAAGAAGAATTTGGGTAGATACCTTCCACAAATGACACAGATATGTTGATCTGCTGTCATTGCTGGTTTAGAAGTTGACTAGATGACCTGCTAAGGTCCCACCCCATCTTATATTTTGAGGTTAGGGGAAACTGTCTGCATTCTCCAGAATACATTTAATCCTGGTGCTCAGAAGAACATGAAAAGATTGTGGGGAGTTCAGGTAAGTGCTATGAAAAGGTAAAATACTTTTTTCGCACAGGTTTCACACAGTCTTCCTCCCAAAGTCCATTTCCTTCCAAAGTGGAAAAATGACCATCCAAGCTGGTTTAATAAAACTGGACTCCAGATGAGAGGAAAGGTTAGTTTTTATATGTTTTCCTCAGACCTACAACACTACAGTGGTTTTTTAATGTTCCTAAACTCCATTCTCTACTCCAGTCTAGTGAAGCTTGTTCATAACACAAGATAATCATCCACTAGATTCTAATGAAAAAAAAAAAAAAAGATAAAAATACCTTGGATGCCTATTAGTTACATGGGGTTTCTTCCTCCTCCTTTTCCATCAAATCATTGGCCCCAAACTCAACACAAAGGGGCTAGTCAATCACAGTCATTTTTATCTGATCTCTTTGTCATCATCTATCTGCACAACTTTAAAAACAAAAGCTGTATGTGGCAGCATCAGATGCTTCCCCTTTGTGCATTGCTCTCATCACCTGTCGCACTTCTCTTGTTAAATTTTGACGGGAGCCTTCAGTGCTCCTGCAAAATAATTTATGTATTTTCCCCACCTCTGCAACTACCTTGTGACAAGAAGAAATCAAGGAGGAGGCTGTAATTAGTGCATTTCCACCGTCTGAAATTAATGCAGTAAAATCAGTGCCCAGCCTTGTCACAAACATAGAGCAACTTTGTCTCTACTGACAGCTACAAACACGGATTGTTCCGGCCATGAATCATCAGTGAATCTCAGTCACACCTTAGCCCATGCCTGGGATTAATTCTGCACTTTGTGGTAAAGGAAGACTATAAATCTGACGTCTGTACAAACATAATCTGTTTAACTGATCCTTTCTTAAATCTGGGGCTTATCTTCACTGATCAACCCCCTGTATCGTATTCTTCCATGTGAAGTTAAAGTAAAAAAAAAAGAAATAGCAAATTTCTTTGTCTCATTAAGGTCATCACTTAGAGGAAATACTGATCTGTTTTAAGTAATATGGAAAAGTGGAAATCAAGTATAGAAGTATCTAAAGAATCACAGAATGTCAGGAATTGGAAGGGACCTCAAAAGATCATCCAGTCCAATCCCCCTGCCAGAGCAGGAACACCCAGATGAGGTTCCACAGGAAGGTGTCCAGGCGGGTTTGAATGTCTCCAGAGTAGGAGACTCCACAACCTCCCTGGGCAGCCTGGTCCAGTGTCTGTCACTCTCACTGAGAAGAAGTTTCTTCTCAAATTTAAGTGGAACCTTTTGTGTTCCAGTTTGTACCCATTACCCCTGGTCCTATCATTGGTTGTCACTGAGAAGAGCCTGGCTCCATTCTCCTGACACTCACCCTTTATATATCTGTAAACATTAATGAGGTCACCCCTCAGTCATGTTAAAGAAATTGATTAAGCAAAGAGCCAAATATCACCACAATTATACCTGGAACATCTTCAAACAGTTTGGAGGAGTTCATGAGGGAAATCATGGGAGTTTGTAGGGAAAATGATGAGAATTCATATGGAGTTCACAGGGAACTGATAATCAGATAGCCAAACTCACTGGCACCAGCTCAATGGACTGGTAGGTAATGGATGTTGTAACCTGCTTTTGTAAAGTAAGTGAACCAAGACCTGCAGGCTTTCCTGCAGACACAGGTGGGGTCTCAGGGAGACACTGGCCACCAATGGACTCCTCAGTGCCACCAGCTCTGCTTCCCAGAACTCAAATAACAGAATTAGGTGGAGATCTCAGGAGTTTCCAGCAGTTGGGCCCCAGGACATGCCAGAGTCTCCACCAGAGGAGCAAAGATTAGCTTTGACATTTCCAATATTCTAAGGTATAAAGTAAGAACAAAAGCAATATGTATATTTTTAGGCACTCCTCCTGGCTATATTACTTCTCCTACAATAAATCATAAGGGAACAAAAAGAACCTAAGTTTAAATTTAACTAACTATTCTCAAAAAAACTTGAAGAGAAGTGAATACATCCATTAACAGTGTCTCTTATGCCCAATATTTCTGCTGTCTCTCTTATTTGTTATATTCATAAACTGGGCAAGAGGAAGGAGAGTCTTTGCACTGTGTGCTTATGCCCTGCCTAAGAAATTACAAGTCTAGTCTTGATTGAGGACTTAAAAACCCAGATGTCAATAAATCACAAGACAGTAAGAGTCTGGTTAGGTTAATTTTGGTTCATGTACTATTGAACAAGGTGGCAAAAATTGTGAAAAGGCCCAAAAAAAAGTCACAAGGTTGTTTTTAGTGCCTTTTCCTCTTAGAATCAGAAAAGTTATCTCTTCAGTAAGCTGTTAAGATAGAAGATGACTGCTCCCTTTAATTATGCTGAGAAAGTGAGGACTGGGGGAAGCAGAAGAGCTGTTTGAACTGAAAGCCAGCATTGGCAAAAGACAGAAATGAATATACACAGGCTGTGCATAAATATAGATATGGAATTGAAAGGTTTTGCACCACTAAAATAGCAAAAGCCTTGAACAGTCTTCAAATAGCAGCCGTGGGAGCAAACCAGCTGGATCCACATACCCGACCGTGATGTGCAGATGTGCCCAGGCTCTCTGTACACTGCTCGCTCTTGGGAACTGCCTGGCTACAGAAGCATGGACCTCAGTTCAGGTTAATTTGCTGAGTATTTCAGCCTTTTTGGTTCCTTCTCAGCCTCCTTCAAGGCTCCTGTAGAGCTCCATTCTCTACTGCTTCTGATACCTGAGCTCATCATTCAAAACTAGTGCCAGTCCAGTTCTGCACTGCAGTCTTGTTCGGAGTCTGGTACGGACAGTCTCTAATTAGCTTTCACAAAGACTTTATTCGTTTAAGGAAAAGATCACATTATGTGCTTGCCTCAGATAGAAGAGGACAGAACTCAGACCCTGCAAAGATTTTCTTTCTGTCCTGGATTCTTATATTGATGGCTGGTTCTTTTCAGAGAAACAAATTAAAATCTCCTTCATCCCAATATTTCAGTTGTTAGCTTGCCAAGGGAGTGTGAGGGCTATAAAGTCTCCCCTGATGTCCAAATGAAGACAGAGCACATCAGCAAAGAATCCAGTTTTACCCTGTGGCTGCAGAACATGCAGCCCCATGTCGTCCTAATTCACCAGGCCCTTGCCAGGTGCTCCTGTAATATCACACAAGTAAATAGGATATTGTCTCACACAATATGTACTGAACAGACTTGTCACTTTTTTCACTTAACCACATCAGCTATTTCTCCTTCTGCACTCATAATCTCACCCACACCATTTTTTTTTAGACTCTGAACCTGTTATGTTTCAAAAACTTCTGCTTTTTTGCTCTTCTGGAAAGATACAACAGCAGCAACACTTCCCAGGCAAAATCAGAAGTGAGCCTCTGGGAGAAAAGAGGATTATGTTTTCTTTTTTATCAAAGTTTTTTTTAAAAAGCATTCATTTCTCATTTGTATATCTTGAAAGGCTTATACATACATCTCTGTGACTACTTGGAAACTTAAACTTTCCAAAGGCAAAAAGAATAAAGATTAGCATATATGTAAAAAGCTGCTATAATTATCGCAAAAGGGCTCTTGTGATTAGGACTGGAAGAAACACTGCAAGTATTTTGCAATCTGTACTGAAACTGAGAATCAGCATCACTAAGAGACATTTATTAAAAGATAGCCAAGTCATCTGTAATTCAAAATTCAATAAACAAATGAATCGAAATTCCTTTTAAAATGTGATTGCCTAACAGTGATAAAATAGAGTCATTATAGGTCTAAAGGGATTTTTTTTTCTAATTAGGAACACACACAAAAGGAAGATTTGTTTGGAAATGGCTTTGCAACTTTTAACTATTAAATATCTGCTAACAAAAACAGCTATGAAACCAATTTTTGTAGCTTACTGTGCTTACTTCAAACACTAAAATACAGGCAACGCTAGTAAGATAGAGATATATGTTAAAGACTGTGCTTTTCTGTTTTAACAAAGGCTGCTTTATAACCTAGAGGAAAACTGGAATAGTTGACTGATCTTTATATGAACTGCTTATTTTCAATACCTGCGTTTGCAGCTTTCCTGGCTATAAATAGTCCCTCACATGACAGAGTATACCCACAGATCCCTTGCATCTCTGTATGCTGTAGATACTCCAGGGAGTCTGCAGGAGGAGTTTGCTGTCCGGATTTCAAGGAGAACGTGCATGGCCATGGACAAGAAGAAACCAGAGAGGAGCCCTGTGCCCAGGGATCTCACAGGCACAGGGTGATGACACCAGATCTCCCTTCTGCTGCGGGATCCAGTCCTGACTGCAGAACTCACTACACTGATATCGCTTGCTGCAAACAGACATTTCACAAAACCATAATTAACATTTCGAACAGCAGTTACAGTTAAGACCTCCTTAGAAAAGATGCCCAAATCTGTTTTCAATAAAAGCATTCTAATTGCTTTAAAGGTTTTATTAAAATCCCAACAGACCCATTATAGCCAATTGTTTCCAGCCTCTACCTGCCTAGTAATCACTCAATTCACAATAGCAAAAGATATGTGCTCCATTACATGCTCTCCTCTAGCTCTGTATAGTAACCACAATTTTTACCTACCACTGTTCCCCAGGTGGTCTAGTAAATTTGGATTATCAACCTCCTTTGTTAACAACATTCTACCTTACACTGAAGTGCTCATATATCGAAAGATTTACGCTGTTCAAAGAACAAGGAAAAAACCCCCTCTAAAGAAAACACCTCATGCCCAACAAAATATTGTATCCAGAAAAAAATAAACGTGTAGAAAATATTATGTTTCAAAAAGCAATGACAGCTTTAAGCAGAAAATAAAAATTCTGGGTAAAATATTTTTGCCTTGGAGGCTTATATCATCTGCAGTGGAAACAGCAAATCCTCACCATTCACATAACCACCCATTCAGCTCTTCATACCTTGGCAACAATCTCATTAAATTAAGTATCCTGTCAAACAGAAGAAGCTTATAAGGAAGCACTGCTCTGGGTTGCAGCAGAGGCCCATGGAGGGCAGGTGGGGTTGCAGGCACAGGAGCCACAACAAGGTGACACCATTCAGAGGGACCGTGTTCCTGCTGTGGATCAGCCATGGTACCTGAGGGACATTAGAAAAAGTCTGACCAGAAGGTCAAGGGAAGTTGTTCCTCCCCCTCTACTCTGCCCTGGTGAGGCCGCATTTGAAGTTCTGGGCTCCCCAGTTTAAGTAAGACCAGGAATTACTGGAGGGAGTCCAGCAGCGGGCTATGAAGATCATGAGGAGTCTGGAGCATCTTTCTTACGAGGAAAGACTAAGAAAGCTGGGTCTGTTCAGACTGGAGAAGAGAAGGATGAGAGGGGATCTTATCAATGGTTATAAATATTTCAAGGGTGGGTGTCCAGAGGATGGGACCAGGCTCCTTTCATTGATGCCCAATGACAGGATGAGAGGCAACAGGCACAGGCTAAAGCACAGGAGGTTCCATCTGAATATGTGGAAAAGCTTCTTTACTTTGAGGTGCCAGAGCCCTGGACCAGGCTGCCCAGAGAGGCTGTGGAGTCTCCTTCTCTGGAGACATTCAAACCCACCTGGACACCTTCCTGTGTGATCTGCTCTGGTGAACCTGCTTTAGCAGGTGGGTTGGACTGGATGATCTCCAGAGGTCCCTTCCAGCCCAAACCATTCTGTGATCATCTCTCCTGCACCCCCCACAGCCAGAAAAGGGCCAAAGAGGTGACTGTAATACAGTCATATAGGTGGCTAGAGATGATTAAAAGAAGTGTGTAAGGAGAGATGACAACCTGGAAACGTCTCCCTTCTGAGACATTAAGGGCTAACTAAGTCTCTGCCTTGCAGGGCTGTGAGCTTGAAAGTATGTCCTCATAAGTGACAGTGCCTGTACAGGTACATTATATACCAGGAAATAGGTTAGATAGATTCATGGTGAGATATTAGCATTGTAGTATCATCCTGGAAACTTTTACTGACATCATGTTTAGCAATGGAGGATAATAGCTGTTTTAATGGCATTGCCTTAACATGTCAAAATAGAGAAAAAAAATAAAACAGATTTTTCTTGTTTATAATATGTGTTATGCAGCCACATTGTTCAACACCAATAGTCACCTGTAAATCAATGGCGACATTAAAACAGTTACACTTCCAAGTTAAAGCCATATGTAGATAAACTGAACAGCTTCTCCTGGTACCTTTTCAGTTTGCCAAGTCAGAATTGTGGCATAAAAGCTTTTGCTATCTTGAAAGTATTCGGGTTTTTTTGGAGGGAGTTGTCTGGGGTTTTTTTTAAGCTGAATGGTACAAGAAATCGTGGAAATCCAAAAGACATTTTATCCAGCTCATTTTTAATATTTTTTCGACTGTTGTCTCCAGAATAAGTTATCTTTATTCATTCCCCCACAACCAGCAATTTTCTAGCCAGAGCTTTAAATAAACTAGTGAGCCGCGGTGTGCCATATCAGCATTGCTAAAATTAGTTGCACACTGATAATTCTGATTTCCAACCTCTGCTCCTCCCTGTGGCAATCAGACCACAAAGTCAAAGGACACAACATCAAAAGATACTGAGAGACAGAATGTCTTATGGCTTTACCAGAAACATGTTTAGGGCATTTATTCACTACAGACCTCTCCGCAGCAAGTTCATTCCTTAGTTCACTTCACCTTCACCAGAAGATCCAGTCAACTTCCATATCAGCTTATGATACATGGAAATGCCACCATTTGTTCTGAGAGGCCTTCAACGTGCTATTCAGAGCTGCTGACTTGTTTTCCTTTCATTTGTATTGTCGGTGATCACCTCTAAGGCATTAACAGGCTGGACAAGGATCCTTCTGGAAAAACCATCTGCAGCTGAATCGAGAGGTACTGGGGCTCATTGTTTTTTGTTTTTTTCCTGAGACACAACAAGCCTCTTATAGCAGAAAGTGCTAATTTGTACATTACTGAAGGGAGCTCTACGAAGCCCTGCGAGGTTCATCCCCAGAACCTCCCTGTATCTCACAGCTAAGACTGAGGAGCAGGAGTGCCCCACTAGCAGCACTCCACTATGTTTGCAAAGCTCAGCACGCTGTCCTTAGGAAAGCTTCACCATTAAGGGCTGAGCTTCAGCACTGATGCTGGAGCTCAAGATCTAGGAGACCATCTTGACTGAGAAACGTGCCTCTGAGTCATGATCCCCCTGTGCTTTCTCTTGCCTTTTGCTGGGAACAGCAATTTCTCCCAGATCTGTGCCAGTTCTCATTGATCACGTGTCAGATCTTCGTTATACATACCCCAAACGCATTAGTTGTACTAGTATAAGCTGGAAGATGCAAAAATCCATGAAGCTACCTGCTTTTCTAGCAGTCTTTCTTCAAATTACCAGTTCCTGTGCCATATACAGTATTATTAACAGTTTATACTCTGGGCACACTGGGAGTACTGCCAGTGATTCTGGTTTCACCACTCTTCCTCTGGATCCACCTGTTGATTCCTCTATTACACTGAAATTGTATGGTCTTTGGGGCAAAGACCAGTTTGTTATTCTGAGTCTGAACAGATTTTAGCCCAATGAGATCACAGACCGTGACTAGGTTCTTGTCGCTGTTCCAACACCAACATTTTAATTGAAGCCCTACTTTTGATGAACTGGTCTTCTATTTTCCTTTCTTGCTCCTCCTCCCCTGATTGCTGAAAAGTTAGCAAAATTCAGCCATTGATCCTCCATATCCCAATTATCAGCATCATCCCACTGTTTTGGCCATTGAAATTACAAGATCAATCCACTACTTTCCCTTCCCATTCCTTCTGGTCCATCTCACTGTAGCTTTCCTCCCTAGTTAGTATTGCTCACCAGCTCACAGCACCCCAGAAACGGAAGAAAATCTCAGTGTTATACAATTCTGCCTTCTTAATCGTTTCCCTAAATCCTCTGCATTTCCATCAATGATGGGCTACTGCAATCCAGGAAGGGCAGAGAAGTGACAGATCACAGGTAGGGGCACAAGATGCATATAAGCTGAGTTTCCTAAGTTCTCCAGTCCCCCAGTGTCAGTCAGCCCAGGGAAAGACAAGAGAACAGAAGAGTTCAGGTAAGTGAATGGAATAAATCTGCCTAATCTACATGGAGCTTGTATAAGACTCTGAGCGAGACATGGCTGAAAACATGGTTTGAGAATGCAGATGGATGGGACCACCAGACCAGTCAGAAACACAAACCACACTGGCCCCAACAAGCAGGTGTATTAGATGCAAATATTGTACCTGACACACGCTGTGTGTGAGCAGCCAGCTGCATAGGAGTACAGACAGTGACACGACCACGTATGAGGAGTCAGTCATAAACCGACATATGTACTTGGATGAACGTCATCACTTCTATATCTCACTCTCTCCAGTACTACGAGTGGGACAGCCAAGTCCTGAGATCCATTGCTCCTTCATCCCTGGTGAGTTGAATTGGTATAAAAGAAGTTGAATTAGCATTAACATTAACATGACAGACTGGTTTGCCTTCTCTCCCTGAGAGTAAATATAGCATAAGGAATGAGTTTGTGTGTCCACTCCTTTCACTACCAATGAGCCCCAGCTGGGCTTGGAGTCCACCCATGCAGGAATTGTGACAAAGCAGAGATAGCCTAAGAAAATCATTTAATCTATGGCCTAACTGAAGACTCTGCTAACAAGGATGTCAGCTTTGCAGATGGCTTTTTTGTGTTGTTTCAAGGACAGTTAGAGGCAACAGTGCCTCTAGTGGTCCCTAATTTCTCAGTCCCAACGTCTTCCCAGAACACACTGTGAAGAGCTGAAACCCCAGTTCTCAGAGGACATTTACTGATGCTGAACCATTGCTATCCCTGCAGTGACACCACTCTTTTCCACCAGTGATACAAATTCTCTTACTTACTATTGCACTTTTTTCATACTCTTCTTTTCACTCTGTCCCCTGAGCAAGGAAGGAGCAGTCTGTGAGAATCAGTAAATCCAGCACTATGTTCCTTCCAGTCTTCCCTTGCAAGAGGCTTGTCTGTGCCACGTGTATAAAACACTAGTAATAATGGAGTACTGAGACTACAGATTATTACAATAATCATAACTGTTTTCTTGTTAAGTTATGCCTGACCCAGCTGATAATCATAGTCATTTTTATGTACAAACCTGAATACATCTTGAGGTAAAGATCTTCCATGCTGAGTATGGGCAGCGCAGAGCACAAGACACAGCTGGGCAGGGCAGACTGCGCTTTGCTGAGGAGCTCAGGTGTGTCTAAGTCTCACCAGCTTCTCAGGAAAAGGTTGGAGGTTTTGTGGAAGCAATACCATGGGACCTAGAAGTGCTGGAAGGAGCTTTGGGTACGGTGGGATGTAGGAGGTTGCGTAGTCCAAAGAGCTTTCTTCTCTGCTTGTCCCTGAAGGTAGTTCTACAGTATATATATAAATACATTATAAATAATTTCCGGGTTAGTAAAACGGTGCTTACTGCATCCAAATAGGAATACGAGTTGCAGTGATTGTGTGGTCCTATGTCATTTCAAACACACATTGATAGGTATGTCAGACATAACTTTTGCCATCACATTCACCTCCCATTTATTTCAGCTTATAACACGACTGCACACTGCTAATCTTTTCCATATCTCCACTAAAAATTCTTCAGGAACTTAAAAAGAGTGCCATGTGTAAGAGTCGGTCCAAAGTTCAGTATCTGCCTGAACATCGCCATCAAGAACAATGACTTGGAGAGAGGCCTGAGGAGAAGTATTGTGTTGCACAGGTCTCTCTGACCCGGAGGGCTACCGCTAACAATAGCTGCTGCATGGACTTCGCCTGCTGCTTCAGCCAAGCTAGCCCCAGCCTCCTAAAAGGGATTGTTACATGGGTCTCTCTGACCCAGAGACAATAGCTGCTGTGCAGGAGATGAATTCTCACCTGCAGCCTCAGTCACACCTTGTCCCCCACCTCCTCCCTCGAACAAAGGCCAATGGAAAAGAGCATGCCCAGAAGCTTGCCAAGGGACCTGAGGTCACCCAATGGACCAGAGACCCCTGAATGCAGGCCACGCAAACGCAGACAAGCGCTGGGAAGAGTGGCAAAGACTTTTCGAGCCCGCGCAGTTTAAGTCTGGGTTGCAAAAACAAGGCGGAGTCTGGCCTCAAACAGTGGGAGCGAGGGGGGGTGAAGAAGCATAAAAGGTGGTTGCTGACTGAACATCGTTGAGATCTCCCCACCAGAGGACCCCGAACCATGACGGAGGACCGCCAGGACTCTATGGTACCGGAGACCAGAGGGACGCCTCTGGAACTCGCCTGGTGGTAAACCAATTCTCATTCCCACATTTTTCTTTTTCTTTCCCTGTTTCTTTTCCCTTTTCCTTTTTCTTACTCTCTCTTGCTATCACATGCCGCTTTACATGCAAAACAATAAAGTAGCACCGTTTGATTGAATTATAACACCTTGGTATTTTGGTTGCCTTAATTTTGTGCTTTGAGATCAAGGTAAAAGAACCATCACGAGTCCATCACCAAATGGACCGTGACACCATGGTATGAAGATAAATCTCCAACTAAAAGCCTTTTCTTATGTTAGATTTGCCGATTCAGAATGAGGCCAGTGACATTCCTCTGCTGAATCTTAAAAATGAAAAACCAAATAAACAAACTACCAAATGGAAGGAGCACCCTACAGATGGTATAAGACCAGAAAGAGAGAATTAGAAAAGGTCTTGCACCTTGAAACCATGTTGCAGGATAAGGCATCACATGAGTCACAGGAGTAAAGCAACTTATTGAAGAGGCGCTGTCAGGCCATGAGAACAGACAGGATGGCTAAAATTGTCACCTCACTTGCATGCCTTTCACAGTGCTGCAAATTCTTAGGTTTATTGTTGTTTCTCTTTATCCCCAGCTTATGGAGCCAGGGTATGTCATGACAGGGGCAGCTTCCATTAAATATATATATATATATATGAAAAAAGAGAGAGAGACAAGCTAAATTTTTTGCTTCATTGTTACAAAGAAAATCTGGAATACCTGACAATGTGATACCAACCTGAAGACCCACAATCTAATTGGAAAAGAAGAACCTCTCAGAGGTAGTCATTTCAATCAGCAATGTCTAAACGAGGCATGGTTTTGGGCCTGGTTTGACATGAAGACATGACGTGACACTGCTTTTCCATGTGGGATCAATGGCAGATACTGTCTCTACAGGGCTACACTGCTAAATACTTCTGGATCAAGGGGTAGAAGCTCTAAGCTTGCTTTCTTTTCATAGATATTCCTGCATGGTTGTTATTTGAGGTAACAGTGAGGTTTCTCCTAAGAGTGTTTAAGCAGGAATGTAACCTTTTGTCTTGTTGGCATCACTTTTTATAGCTCAAGAGTAGACAAACCTATTCCTCTTTTTTCTCTATGAAGTTACATTTAACATGCCTTAAATATCTTGTTCCTTTAGTCTTTCTCTTTCTTCTTTAGACCTCCTTCAGGATTTGAAGTTAAACCATGAGTATGTAGGGAGGTTCACTTCCCCAGGATCAGTCCCAAATTGCCACAAAGAACCCTGTCCTTGGATTTCAGCTCTGAGCGCTGTGCTCTGCACTAAAATAACAAATGAATCTTAAATCTCTTCTCCTGCTGTTCAGGTGCCAGCGTGTACATCATAGCTCTGTGCTGCCAAGCGAAGATGACAACCGTGACATGTATGAAGATGGATACACCTCAGAAATCATGGTCCCCTGGCTGCCCACAGAGCAGAAGTAGCTCAAGAAATAAACAGCCATTAATATTTTCCACCACTACCTGGCCAAGACACCTCGCTGCTGGCCAGGTTTTGGGCTTCTCCTCAGTCCATCCAGAACACGCATGGTCTCTTCTGTAGGTCAACAGCAGCAACAGGTTTTACACTGAAGACACTTTGCAATTAGAGGAAAATAAGCAACTTGCCTGCAACAGGCATCAAAGCACCAGGAGGGCAATTAGGTTGTTTCCTCTCTACAAAGCAGCGCCTTCATTAAGTAGCTCCAAAGGTTCATCTACATGATGATGTAGCCTTAATTCCTCTTCTCCTTCTGTTTTACCTCTCGTTACAGTTACACAATTATTCCTCTTCCTTTTCCCTTTTACAGCTTTATTTCCAACATCTCCCTTGCCTCCTTCTCCAGCTCGGCTGCTGTTTTGTCATCATCACTGAAACTGCGTTCACAGCTGACGGCTTCTTCCCCGCACCCTTGCTGCTTTTACCTCACTCTAAAACAAATGTATTTTTACTGCTTTTTTTGCCCCCTGTGCATTTTTTTTTTTTTAAACCAAGTAGGCTGAAGACCATTTTTTAATTTCCTCTGGACAAGGCAGAAACAGAATCCAGACAGGTCCATCTGTTCCCCTTGCAGGATCAGTGGCAAAAAGACTACATGGACACCCAAAAATTACATTCCACTCCTCAACAGAGCTGACAGCTCTGAAGGAATTACCATATTGTAATTACTTTTTAAAATAACTAAGACATAGAGCTAGATATTTGTGCTCTGGAGAGGATAACATTGACTTGGGGCCCTTTCCAGACAAAAAACAATCCCCCCATTTTGTCAATTATTATTTAGATATCAGTGTAGGGACTGCATTGGCCAGTGGAACCAGTAACAATTTCTGCCCCAAGTCCTGCAAAGCCATGCTGCTCAAGCTTTGATTTGTGCATGCATGTGGAACCTAGGGAATATCAGCAGAATCCCATAGGAACACGAGGTAAATCCAAGAGTCACAATAACGTTGTTTATGTACAAAACTGATTCAGATTCCAATGATGCAGAAATTGCATGGTCTTCATTCATTTATTTACCTGCTCGGAGAAAGGTGTTTGAGACTGTATGAGATTTTAATGTTTGGGGCAGTCATCTTAAGGCCAAAAAGGATGCCTTTGTTTTAGCCTCCTGTCCAGAGCACTTTGTAAGATTATTATCCCCACAAGGCCTTTAACAACATTATTAGAATGAGATTCATCTCACTCAAAGAAGTGTTTATAAGCTACATGACTACATCTACACCACGTATTGAAGCTTCTAACTAAGGGGCATCTATTTATTTGGCACCATCTCTAGTAATCAGGTGTGATTTATCAGTGTTATCATTTACTTCAGGATGAGTTGAATATTCACCAATACTCCTATAGCAGTGGTCTATAATGGCAACTGAAGTTATTGAAATGACTTGGCTATGTTTATACACTTGCAAGGAAGACATCTACATTTAGTCCTGAGAACCCCAGCCCAATTACTATTACTGCTGTTAATACTACTTGTGCTGTGTTACATTATGAAGTTAACAACCTAGTTAAGAAGCAAGTGAACCTCTTTTTTCCTGAGTTACTTCATCACTTGTTTGCTTATGTGTTGCTAAATTAAAACAAAACAAAGCCAAAATATATTCCTAATCATAACTCCTGCTTAATCACCACTGAAGAATATGCAGAATTATTGATTTAAGCCCATATTTTGCAGCTAAGCTACAGCCTACAGCTGTCTTTTAGAAAATTCTCTAAGTTGGGTTTAAAAATGACACGTGGAAAATTGATAATTTCTTGTGAAAATTCTTCCAGCAGATCTCTGCTCCCCTTTAGACCCTATCTATAGCCTGAATTTATCTTGCATCATCTCCCAACTATTGCTATATCATAATTTATGCAATTAAAAAGCCCTCTAGTGTAAGAGAAAATCCCGGTCTTCATAGCCTGGAACAAACATTGATGGAGCACTCAGATTAATGCTTATAAACACATTATCTACTTCGAGTTGCTTGGAATTCAACTCATGATAGAATAAGTAAAAACAAGTACCACCAATGAAGAGAAGCATTGACACATTTCCGTCTGTCCAAAGTCTCTTTTCTTCACTCATTGTAATAATGGTTTCTTTAGAGTTACTCTTTCCAGAAAACTATAAGACATTATAACAGAAGAACTTCTCTGTGGTCTCCAGATCTATGTTCCTTTGGAGGTGATAATGTCCTGCTCTGGGAAAAATGTTGTGTTCTCTTCCCATTTACTGGGGAATGTGATGATTCAGGCACTAAGATGCGGTATTCAGTTCTGTCTGTATGCTCACTCGCTAGAGAAAGTTGCTGTCTGTTGTTACATCAGTGGATCCTATCCTTTATTTTTCTTGGTTATCAACATTGGTAACAAACAGACCTGCAAAGCAGGACCTTGTGTTATCATCCCAACTCTGGGAACAATGGCTGCAGTTGTGGTTCAGACTGTGTGTGAAGTAGGATGCAGATCTTGGATTAGCCTATAAGTGGTGATCCTAAAGTCCTTCCTCCTACTACTGAGACCAGGGATGTGGAAAAACTCAAGGGACACGTATTAGCTCAGTCTGTACTCTTTCTGGTAAGAGAGATGGATCTCCATCTCCACTTCATATTGCCCCTTTCTGAATAGAACAGCTGAGTCACCACAAGAAATGTTACCTGCACAGGTCATCAATAAATCACTCTTTCCCTAACACCACCATCACCCCCAGAGCAAAGAGTGATCAGGAGCAGTGACTCAGAATTGTGTGGGTCTGAATCACAACAACTCTAAGAGCTGCTCCTACAGTGATACTGTTTGCATAGGGATTCTAACTTTGGGGATGCCCGAAGTCACAGACTGGTCCAGCAGAAGTACCTTATCACCAGGTGCCAAATTCAAATTTGGGGCACTATGCAACCAAAAAAAAAAAAGCACTAGTGATGATGAAACACGAGGAGATTCAGAAATAATTCCTGCACCTAACCTACCTTGCACCATGTGGACGAAATAATTCCTACTGAGTCCCTGCTCTGAGGGAATTAGAGGCACAATCTTAATGTTGAAATAGATTAACTCAATGTCAAAGTCCAGTAAGTTACAAAAAGTATAAAAAATACCAAAAAGTAGATACAAGTATGTCTGGGTAAGAGACAAATTGTCATGTCAGCTCTATCAACCTGCTATCAGCACTTAGGTCAACTGAATTTAAGTCAGACTGCACTCTACTGTCGTGTGACATAAAGTATGAAAGGATGATGGGTCACACAGAAAGCACAGCTGGACGATCCATTGATTGGTGCCTTCAGTAGTGAGGTGATGAGTGCCACCAAAGGAAGAAGAGAAGATGGTACTGAGGATGGGTCACAGAGAAAGAGATGGGAAAGTCAGGAGGAGTCATAGAGTAGGGATAAATTACTGAAGATTGAATGATTCTTCTAAATGATAAAAAAAAAAACAAACAAACAAAAAAAAAGGTTGAAATGTCCGATTGCAACAACATCAGTAAAAAAATTGAGAAGTCATTGGGAAATATTTCTTATTTTCAATGAACTCTACTGATTACACTGAAGATTATTGCCAGCACTTCCCTGTGTCAGTACTCCAAACACTAACAACAGTGGTGCTATTTAGCCCAGCAGCAAGCAGCTTTCCTGCAAGCTGGCCTGCTCAGCATCTCTGTCCAGATGTTACATCTCACCTCTGTCCATGCAATTCAGGACTGGAGTGAGGAGGGATCACTCCATGACTCTGGGCCTAGAAGTCTGCCCATTACAAGAAATGCATAAAATAACATTTTGTGAAGTGCAACCAAATCTATCATTGCTTACAATATGAAGTAGTTCAAATCTTGGAGATGCACAAAACCTAACTGGAAAATGACCAAGCAACCTGATTTGACTTTGAAGTTAGCCCTGCTCTGCAGATTGGACTGGACCTCTAAATCCTTCCAAACCAAACAGGTTTATGGTCATGAATGTCAACTCCTTCCTACAGCCCCAACATCAGACATGACCTACACCAAGAAAAGGGTATAAAGACAGTCCTTTGCTTGCACAACTTCTCCAGCTTATCTGCCCTGTATTTGTTAACTAAATAACTGTATTTAGACCAGAAGTGGGTAAATATAGATACAAAAAACAAATTATTCACTGTGAGGGTGGTGAGGCCCTGGAACAGGTTGCCCAGAGAAGCTGTGGATGCCCCCATCCCTGGAAGTGTTCAAGGCCAGGTTGGATAAGCTTTGGGTGTCCTGGTCTAGTGGAAGATTCCTGCCCATGACAGGGGGTTGAAACTAGATGATCTTTGATGGTCCTTTCCAACTCAAACTATTCTATGTTTCTATGATTTATGAGGAGGAAAAAAATCCCCTTTTAAGGAAAACACTCATGCCTGTGTGATCCAGCTCCCGAAGTAAAGGAAACAAGACATGAACACCATGGTACTGGCACCTCTGGGACAGGTTGGTGCTCACTTTTTCATCTTGCCAGGGGATCTCCATCTCTCCTATTTCCCCCATTCCTCAAGCTGTCTTACCTTACTGGGAGAGCAAGTTTGCTTTGGCAGGGAAATACCTCACCAGAGATGCAGGACCTTGACTTTGGCCTCTGGCACTAGCAGAATATCAGTAAAAAATTGAAAGATTTTGTAGTGGGTCCAGAACAAGCTCACGGTACAGCAGCCAAATCCATTTGTTCTTTTAACTTTAATAGATTTACTCTACATTTGTACTGACATGACTAAAAGAGGTTGCTGGCTCAGTATTTCTGTAAAAACAAGCAAAACACAAACGAGCAGCTGTTACAGGAATACACCACAACCCAAAAATGCTTCCTTCTGTCAGGGCATTTTCATGCTTTCAAATTTTGTACAGTTTTCTGATGATTTCAGTATTATGTTCAATTATGCCAGTTTACTGATTCAGCTGGTGTGTGGAAGTGAGTATGCACTCTAAAATACTAAATGGTGCTTACATATCTACAAAGTCTCCAGTTTTGCAGAGGAAACCATGGCAGATATAAAACACTCAAAACTTATGAATGACCCTCACAATTGCCCCCATTCATCTCAGGCCATTCAAATTGACCTTCAATATTTGTTACAGACAATGTCCAAACCACTCGCAAAGTGTTTCCTGGTCCCTAAAAGACACTTTTGAGAAAGCACTGTTGTCTGTTCATTGATTTGGAGAGCTAATTTTGAGTGGTAGAGATGAGAGGAGTAAACCAAATGGACAGAAATTCAAGAATAAGAAGAAGCAGGACTGCTGCTGGCAAACTCCTACCACAGCAACTCCTGTGCCCAGGGAAATCCCAAATGGACACAAAAAATAGAGAGAAAACAGTTTCAGTCACAGCCCTTGGATTTGAAGCTTGGCACAAGATGTAGTTAAGTCTGGGTTTGAGTATGACCACAAGATCAACTGCAGCTATGATTATAAATCGAGAGCAAATTTAAGGGAGGGCTCAAGGAGACAGACCCCATAGCAAACCAGAGAACAGAAGGAAGGTGGAAAGATAAACTCAAGACTCCTGCTCATTGCAAGGGGTTTGGACTAGGTGACCTTCAAAGGTCCCTTCCAACCCAGACTATTCTGCGATTCTATGATTCTATGAACTAGGGAAAAATCTTAAAACTACTGAAATCAGCAGCATAAGTAGGACAATGAAAATGAAGACATCAACTATGCCATCTTATTATTCTTTAGGATAATGTCAGGGATGACTGTAGGCCTGTCACGTATGTACAGCTCTTGAGGAAAGGGAATTAGAATGTTACGTTGAAACTAATGCTAATAAAAGCCTATGTAATAATAAGAGTCATATTCGTCTTACATTTCAAAGTAGGACTTGTCTGTCTGCAAGTGGTTTATACTGCAAACATTTACCAGAGATCAAGTCACCTCAGCTCTTGCTATCGATAATGGAGGCTTGTTCAATGGAGCAGAAGCTGTGATTTATCTCCATGTAATGCAGACCTCCACATTTGGTTGGATGAACTGCACCATAAAATCTATTGACTGTATTGACTAGATCTCCACTGACTATAAAGAGAACTTAAATACTTATTGCACATACAGAACTGTACATGAACATATCTAAATTTAGTTATCTTAATGGGGCTTTAAGTCCTACCTCATAGGTCAGGCAAAGAGATTACCATCCCTCAGATGTTTTCAGTGTAGATACCTAAATTCAAGTTAGTCACTCAAGGTCTCCTTTGTAGTCAGTGAAAATTTCAGATGTTGCAAGAGGTGATTAATCTCACCTATTTAAGAATCATCTTTAGGATGAGATTAATTGCACTCCATAAATTCCTATTTCCTGTTTTTCTGACGCAGCTCTGAAGAGACCAGACAGCTGCCTCAGACAAGACACTAGATGGATGGATCCCACTGTGAATTTTGAGCTCTGAGGAAAAGCAGGGACATACAGTTGTTTTTATTTAGCACTGAAGAGAGAAGTGTATTTGAGAATGTATTATATTATGTGATAATGCCATAGTCTGAGAGCAGAATCTGCCATGAACATAGATCTGTCAGATCCCACCTCTGTGCAGTGTCATTGCACCCAGGACCTGACAAGGTAACGGAGTGACATCTACAATAAAGAGGGACACAAAATCAGGAGAAATGTCCAAATATCAGCAACAATGCAACTAGCAATATCTTCTTCTGTGTTTTACACAAATCATGAAAAGTTCAGTAATGAATGATCAGTGAGGTCTTCCTCCTGTATTAGTACCACAAATTATTCTTTTGTTAATATGCCAACATGTGGGGATGAAGTGTTTGAACCTCCATGGGAGTTCGATCAGCACAAGGAGTGTTGAAACAGAAGAGGCAAAACCCTCAAAAAAGTCCTATGAACAGGAAAAAGGAAGGATAAAGAAAATGAAATGTCTGATCTGAGACATAGAGTGCAATTTATATTATTTCAATGGGGCAGGGTTTCTTGGGTCTTTATTTAAGTGAAAGCTCTTATGCCAAAGCAAAGTGGCTTTTACATAGCACTAGGAGGATATATCCTCAAAGTAGTAAGACTTCACATATAACAATTATGTCTGTTCTAGTAACCCAAAGATGCCCAGTCCTACTCTTTGTCCATGAGGCCAGCTGGCATGACCAGTGTCCCTACCACTGGCCTCAGTTGCCTCCAAAGTGGGAACCACATGCAGAATCTTACAGGGAATGGTCCCAGGTTTGCAGCAACGCTGATCTGAGTCCAGTCATTTAGTTGTCTCAGACTAATACCATGGCATGGGTCATCCAGTGATGTTGTGTTATTGGCCGGTGTGTATCACTGCCTGGAAACATCCCCGGCACAACCTTGTCAGTTAGTCTAGACATAGTTAATGACTAGTCTAGACACAAGAAAAACTGTTGCCATACCTGCAGTGCAAAGATGGTCCTGAGCTGTGGCCCTACCCGTCTAGTGCCACTGCGCAGATGGTGTCTGAGGTCTGATCAAGGAGCTTCAGCCAGTTGTGTGCATTGAAATTCCTCCAGCACATCTCACAAGAACAGCAGTGTTAGCAAAGGTAGAAGAGCAAATTCCAGTTCGTGTAATTACCTTCCTAAATTAATTCCCCTGCAATTTCAATCAGCTGCTCTTGACATTCCATCCTCAGGGTGTAATCCCCCCTCATAACCACGTTGAGCAGTGCATGGGGAGGCATGAGGGGAACAAAGATAAGCAGAGCTGATGCTGCTCTGCCGAGAGCCTAACGGGCAGCTCCCCACCGTGCGCTTTGGGGATTTCACTATCAGTCCCTCAACAGCTGTACTTGCTCCTCCTCCATCCCCCTTCAAAACAGAAGATTTTAAACTCTTTATTTGCAGTCAGTAGAGAGTACCCTGTGAAGAGTCTTCTGTTTTAGGATAAACATTTCTATCCTTCACCTGAACTTAGGTATAAGCCCAATCTAATGGCTCCTATAAAATATATAAGAACTAGGGCTTGAATAAATAGTGGCATTTAAGCTTTCAGCATTGCTTTAGCTCTGCTCTAATGGTGGACAGTGCTAGGAACACTCAATTCTTTTTTATATGAGATACACACCTGCCATGCCAAAAGCATGAAAAATCTGAGTTGGGATGATAACAATCAAATATGCTTCACTGGAATAAATAAAAAAACCTAGCCCAACAATCAGGTTTGAACAAAAAGAAATGTGGAAATATTTGCTGTTTTGACATAGGCACAGTGTCTCATAAAATCTTAGTTCTAGCATTAATTTAGATGACTGGGAGAAACTATATGAAATTAAAAACTGGCTTCAGAGCTATAAATAAAGCCATAACAAATGATACCATATTAACCAGGAAGCAGGGAAGCTGTTATTTAGTGAAATGCTGAATGGGTTTTCATAGTTCTGGTCTTATTAAGTGCTTCCTTAACGATCTATAAAAATAATTGCATTTAATGTTAATAAAATTATGAGGTTCTAATCTGGAAGGTGAGTAAAACACCAGTGAGGACAGAAAAGAATAAATAAGAAAAGCATCTGACATTGGAACACCACCACTGGAGAGTCAACACAACAATCGCAAGCTAATACAGGTTGACAAAGGAACACAAAACACGGCCATACAGTTCTCAGCAACAACTCTGAAAACAGAGAGGACAAGCAAGATGCAAGTACCCATAAAATGAAATAAAGTCTGTAAAGTCAAAGGAAGCAAAAACTAACAGCTGACCTAAATGGGATTAGGATTCCTCTGCTGATGCTGCTGTACAATGGACCTGTAACGCTCCAGCATCATGTACCAGCAACCTAGAAAAAGTAAAGCAGGAAAGACTTTGGCAAGATTAATGCATGGAGTGAGAGCACATGCACCTCAAGAGGCACTGAATGTTTCTCATGCCAGGATCTCAGTATCTCACCAAACTGAGATTTAGCAGTGTTGGAGGTGCTACTCCACTTCAGCATGTTTTTTAAAACCCATGCAAATGAGCAAAAGGCAGTGTCTATAAGGAGAACAAGGTTTTATCCCGGTGACTATAACCAGAGGTGACTATTAAGACATGGAAGGGATGAAAGTCTCTGATGGATCCTGTGGAGAACTGTAGCTTAGGAGCATCTCTCACAGTCCAAGTAGAGCAGCAAGTGGGTTGTGCAGAGGAAGATGGTGATATCTAGTGCCCCCTTCCACCAAATCTCAGTCACGCTCTTCTGTCTCAGTGTCACCTTGAATATGTTCCTGCTGACATCAGTGAGACCTTTCTCCAAGTCAAACATAATCTTAAGTCTTTTGCTGGGGAAGGCAATTTGGGGATTTACAGCCTGAAAGTTCTCCCAGAGTGCTTTTTTCTAAAATAGGTTATGATGAACCTAAATATCCCTGGGCATGTTCCTCTTTCCACAGAAAATGCTAAGTTTCCCAACTATCATCCTAAAACAGAAGGCAGCATATACTTAACAGCTTTTGTGGACCATATTCCTTGTAAAGCTATTAATATTTTAGTTACCCCATTTAATAGAGTATTTGCCAGAAGCAATAGCAGATGAAATGTCTCTGTGGCTTCATTCCTTCTGCAAAGTTCCACACTCAAGAAGGGAACATAGCATTGTTAAATACAAGAGTCAACATTATCATTTATTTATACCGTTGATCATGGTAGTACCCAACCATCCAGCTGCCTGGCTGTAGCAAAGGTCACTGATCTTAACACTCACTTGACTGATTTTTACTGGAAAGTTTCTTACAGACGTTTAAGTAGATCTAAATTACTGAAGTTCAGATCTTGCCCTTGAATATGCGTGCTGTCACCTGAGCCTGCACATACATCTCAATGCTGGAAAGGACTTTCTGCTCTTCAAGAGACACAAAAAAGTGCTCTACATACACACACAAATGTGTACATTGGATAATCCATAAATAAAGTGGATTTAATCAAGTCGTATTTGAAGATGGGAAGCCTCAAAAAAAGAAGAGAAAGATGTTGGGTGAGTAGCCTTTGGGGTAATGTTTGGGAGATGTAGGAACTGTGATACTGTGATACTGTGAACTGCTGAGGCACCTTCATGTTCACTTGTACACATTCAAGCACACAGTGATATAAAACTGGCATTATATGTATGTGACCATTTTTTAATCCAGCTGTTAACACACATAGTCTTTAGTTACTATTTTTTCCTTTAGGTTTATTTTGAATGTTTCTACATTGTGCACCAACACCAGAAAAATGGGGGTGAAAAGTCTCTCCCTGATAATTTGTAAATGTCTCCCTAATCTCCACCTCAGACTAAATCAAGAAGTAAAACCTACATGGTCTCTCAGCCAGGCAGGTGACCTGGAGGTGCACAGACCCTGCTGAGCTCCATGAGGATCTCGAGTTTGCTGCCAGGAGCAAAGAGTGGCACAAGAAGAAACTGAGATGTTTTTTACAAACTGATACTACCAACTAGACTCTCCGCTGTTGTGCTGGAGATGTTGCAAAAAATCTAATCCTGGGTTTTACTGCCAATGGTGCCTTCAGGACTGCAAGGTCAGCACAGAGATGGTGCTAATCTTCATACCAAGTTTCTCAAAAGAGAAGAAAAACATGATTTTCTGGCTGCTGGAGGGGCTTTGCTGTATCACCTCTGTTCAAAATGGTGAAATTTGGGATTGTTCGGTTTTATGGAAATTATATCGAGGTTCTGATTTTTTTCAGAGGAACTTACTCCTGGGCTCAGCTGATGGTACTGAAAGACTGGCCACCGTGTGTTTGCTGTCACTGGTGGCACTGATGCTTCCCACCAACGCTTCTACCCTCATTCATCATTGGCTGTGGTGAATCTGTGTAAATGTGGCACTTAGGGACATGGTTCACTGGTGAACTTGGCAGTGTTAGGTTTAAAGTTAGACTCAATGATTTTAAAGGTCTTCTCCAACCTAAATGATTTCATGATTCTATGGATCTTACGATCTTGCCACCTACCCAGATGAGGCTGCATCGCTGCTTCATGAGGTGTGAGCAAGGGTTTGCACTCACAGAAGGGCACTCAGGAACCTGGGTCTCCAGGAGTTCTGGGAACACTGAAGCACAGGTGAGCCCATTGAGCAGGTGTGAGCAGCACCAAAACTCAGCAAGTGTGCAGCATAGCCATGGCAACACGGAGCACATGGGCTGAACTAACCCAACCCATGAGCAACCACTCCAGGAGAGCGTCTCACTGTCAGCACCAATACCCTAGCAAGGAGATATGAGGCAGGAGGTGAAAAAATACCTATTCCCACCAAAGTGCCAGGTCTACGATTTCAGAGGTAGTTCAGGTGCTTAACAAGCGCTGGGCACCTACAAGCTGCTGAAGAGGCCCTGGAGGTACAATTGGCAATTACAAGCCACTCACATTATACAGGGAGGAAGATGTGCCAGAGGAGGTTTAGGTTGGACATTAGGAAAAGGTTCTTCGCCCATAGGGTACTGGACGCTGGAACAGGCTCCCCAGGGAGGTGTCACGGCCCCAAGCCTGACAGTGTTCGAGAAGAGACTGAACAACAGCCTCAGACACATGGTGTGAATTGTGGGGTTGTCATATGCAGGGACAAGAGTTGGATGCAATGATCCTTGTGGGTCACTTCCAACTCAGGACATTCGATGACTCCCCAGGCTCTGCTGCCGTTTCTCATCCCTGCCAGCAAACCCCAGCTTTTGGCAGCCGCTGACCACGGCCTGCGATGTTGGCTGATCCCGGCGGCTGAGATTACAGTCACGTCTTGCTAAACTGCACACAAACCCAGGGCGGCTTCCGCAGGCCTGAATGGAGATGCAATGGCAAAAGTGTGTAGTGAGGTCTCCAATGACTAAGACTTCATTATTTTTTACAAAGTATACTGCAGAATATTTATCCATGCATTACGATGAATTAACATAAATAATTAAAGCATAACTCGTATTGGAGAACACATAAGCAAAGGACACTTGCTAATGGACCAGGCTTGCTCTGCTGCTCCGGGGACTCAGAGACAAGCCTATGCCAAACAGGCCAAGGAAGGATTCATATTGTCTTTCTTTTCACCCTGGGCCTGTTCCCATCTCACCCCAGATGGCTGACACAGGCTGGTGGATCAGCACATCTTACACAGCATGTCCCAAAGGGTAAAGAGGAAAATAAAGTCCCCAGACCTCCAACCTGTTTCCCTAGTCCCTTGACAATCTTTCCTGCAAACAACTCACTCATGTTCAGCCATGACAGAGGAGCTCATCGGTGCTTCCCAGAAATACCAATGATTTGATGGATGATATGGGGATGATATGGTTCTGGCTCATCTTTCTCTTCCAGGTATTAAGTGATATTGAAACAAGATTGTATGGCAAATAAGGAAGGGGTTTCAAGTGTTCCCCCCTGGTTTCCCTCCCTCATCAGCAGATACACCATGGCGTTCTCCACCAGCAGCACGCAGTCGATATTACGCACTTTTCCAAAAAAGAAAATCTAATCCTAAGCGTTTCCTAGTCATTTTTCCCTGAAAGTAAAGGCTGTTATTTTTTCCGAGGATGAGATGAAAATAAGAATATCTCCTAGCTACCTCTCCTTCCGTCTCTCTTCAAGTCAGGTTGAAAATTTTCCACAAATTGCAATTGCAAAAATTGATCTGTATTTTGTTACTCTTCTGGACTCTATCCATTAGCCACCAAATATTTTGTGTTTACAATTAAAAACAAACTGTAAAAACAAAATCTTACTTGTTTTCAATTTTTAATTCAGTTCTGTGCATAAATGAAGTGTTTGGTTGGCTCGTGGAGACGAACAGGTCTCAAGTCAGTCTTTCTGACCAAAGTACACATCCCACGAGGCACAACTGCTGGGTTTCCTGCAATATATTGCACTGCTCGACACAAAGGAAAATACAGCACATCGCAGGAACAGCGGTTACACCTACAGGGAGACCAGCTCAGAAAAAGCAGGAATAGATTTTAGCCTCACCTGCAACCCCCAAGAGAAATTTCCTAATAAAAACTTCAAAGCTTGAACCATTTTTTTAAATGATTATTATTTTTAAATGAAAACGTTCAGCAGGAGTTTAGCTTTACAGAGGTGAAATTTTTCACGGAAAAATCGATTTTCTCTTACCAATTATATCATTAAGATATTGCCATGTTGCCAAGAAGTCTGTGAACCCTGGTGTTCTAGCAGAGGGGAATTTCACGGGTGTTATGTAAATCTGTCTGGTAGAGCTGCCAGAGAATAAATGTTTTCAGATGGTGAAGGAAACAGAGTCAGTTTCTTTAGGACAGAATCACCTTCCTCTGTGCTATAAGGATGGGCTTGGACAAGCTCACTTGTGCAGAACAAGGAAGGAGGAAGATTCACAAGAAAAACATCTCTTGTCACTCACTGTAAATCACTGCCAGTGAAAGCCGAACACTAAAATTAGGATTGGGAATTTCTCCCTTTCTCCCCTGGATCTTTGTCCCTAGGGCTTGGTGGGGCCTGGTCATGTTTTTGCATTTCCATTGAAGTATTTCAGTAGATTGGATCATTTCAGTATATCTAACCCCACCTAGACCAAAGTCAGTGTTTACAACGGGGACTGCATCAAACCTTATATATGTGCACATTATAAAAGTGCGATACCAAAGCATCATGACCTCTCTGCAGCCATATGGGCACCACTGTATGATTTAATGAGATCCCATCTGTACCATCCTTTTAAAAGTCCTGGCATCCAAAACTCCTGCAAAGACCTTTACAAAGTCCCTTTCCCTCCACACAACACCCTCAGCGTGTCCTGAAAGTTGCCAACCCTCTTCCATCACCACCTTCCCACCTCCTAAATCCTGACATACCAGAGTCCTTTACATCAGTTCTTCCCTAAACACTTCTGAATGCTTGGATCTGCTGCAATTCATTTTGACCCTCAGCTGTTTATTCTTTGGGGTTATTTTTGTATATCAGAGCAGCCTTCTTACTCTTAATTTGTTTGCATAGTGTTTATTGCAAAGTCACTCAGAAGACCCAGACAGTGTGACTTGGCATTAGGATAAATGAGACTTTTCTTCAGAATTAAAACAGCATCAAATTTGTAGATTTTATGGGAAGGCTGGCAATCTCTCACCTACTCAAGGGAAGGGAAGGGAGGGGAAGGGAGGGGAAGGGAGGGGAAGGGAGGGGAAGGGAGGGGAAGGGAGGGGAAGGGAAGGGAAGGGAAGGGAAGGGAAGGGAAGGGAAGGGAAGGGAAGGGAAGGGAAGGGAAGGGAAGGGAAGGGAAGGGAAGGGAAGGGAAGGGAAGGGAAGGGAAGGGAAGGGAAGGGAAGGGAAGGAAAGGAAAGGAAAGGAAAGGAAAGGAAAGGAAAGGAAAGGAAAGGAAAGGAAAGGAAAGGAAAGGAAAGGAAAGGAAAGGAAAGGAAAGGAAAGGAAAGGAAAGGAAAGGAAAGGAAAGGAAAGGAAAGGAAAGGAAATTGTTCTAGTGTGAAAAGAAGCACTGGGGGACCACTGGAATGGCACTATGTAGCACCTGCAAAGACTCTTTTTCAGATGGAAAAAGGTTAAAAGACAATTCGTTTGAAAGCAAGAACAAAGACTCTTGATATCAGCTTAGGTGCTTTTTCCCCACTACACTTCTGCTCTTGAGCAGGTCTTCATTCTCCAGTCGCAGGAACAAGCTCTGAAGCCTGTCAGCAAGAGCTCAGCGTGCTCTTCCATCACTTTCAGCAGATTTATTTTGTCAGATTCGATCCTACAACGAGGTAAGAGCCCACGACTTCTACTGACTTCAGAAGGAGCTGAGACTGAACAGAAACACAGCGTGGCAAACAGAAGCCTTGGACTGCCGAGCCCCCTGCGTGTCCTGGGACATGATGTCTCCGCTGGGCTGGCAGACCAGACTTGTGGATTTTACTTCCCTTAAAGATAAGGATTCCTGAAAGTGTTTTGCACCAAAGACAAGTTGTCCACATAAAGCATCAGATCCACTCCTAAGGAGGATCCAGCCTTACAAATATATTGATTTTTTCTCCCATTCTATGATCCATATCACATGAGGATCTTAAGGTTAACCACATATCTAAAGAGCAATCTAAAATGGATGTTGTAACTTGGACATTCTTATATCGTTGTAAATAAATGTGAATCTCTTGGCTCACCTGAGCCTCTCTAGGCTCATCCGCTGTCCTATTGCTTATATCTAGACATGAGCCCAGTCGTGGACTTGGCCCAGCTGCCACAGCTGTCCCCAAACAGAGATGCCAAGTGCTCACAACACACTGATATGTGCTACAGCCCACTTGTGCAGTGTATGTGAGCCAATCAAGGAAAGATGAACAGGGTGCCCCTCCATCCAGACATGGTTCTCCCCAACAATAAGCAGCATTATGTAATACTGAGCATGACTGAACAGTAAGCTTCAGACCCAAGAGTCTTCCCAGCATAACACACCCAAATGCTGTCGCTCCCTGCTGGCTAGCGTAAGTTTTCCTATGGCAAAAAGGGGTGAAAGAGTGGAAAAAGTGCCACAGCATCCAATGTCCACATTTTCACACGAATGATGCTGGAAAACAGGAACTTGTGTCCCAAGACACACTTAATGAAACCGCTGAAAAGCGGGAAGCAGCAAGGAGTGAGTGGTATACAGCAGCACTTCAGTAGTGAATGCTGCCTTTTACTCCTCGCCCACGGCTACATCCCTGCAAACATCGATGAGAAATTTGCCTGAAGGTAAAATCACAGCCCTACATACACTCAAGGTGTTTATTTGCAAGTGCAAAGGCTAAATCAATGATCAGGACTGCCCAAGATCCAGCTCCAGGCTCACAGCCCATGCAGCCTAGAGTACTTTGTTTGTCTTTGGCAAATAAACCTATTTCAGAAATCACTGCTTAAATCCTCTGTCACATAGAGCTCTGTACATGCTGTAGCATAAAAGGAAAACAGTAACATCATGATCACTAATAATCCCTTGGCTTTTCAAACACATTCACAACACTGAAGACCACATTTATTTTGATAGGACTCTGCCAACTTCACTATATGTGGTAACCAGATTTATTTCTTTGATATTCCTTACTAAAACTTAAAGGAACAGAATCTTTTAGGAATGTGAAAAGCCTTTGGGCCACAGGGCGAGTTTGTTTCGTCTCAGTTCGCTTGTGGCCAGTTTAACTTTCTGGTTAGCAGTGCTGCAATGCTCGGGTTTCACGCACTGCAGGGTGATGCTTACTGGACCCAAACCTGATGGTTTTCATTTGACACTTTCAGCTGTTGAAACAGACAGCGCACACTCGGGGTTTACAGCAGCTAATTGAACTGCACACGAACGCTCTAGGCTGAACTGAAGCCGGCAGTGTCCCCTTAAGCACTTCGAGCCTTAAAACTGTTCAGAGCCTGGTCTTCCTGGCATCCCTTCTCCAGGTCTAAGACACACAGACTCGGGCACGCCGCTCCAAGACAACGCGGGCGTACATACAAGAGAGAGATACAGACTTCAAAGACGCTGCTCAGTTCGCAAAAAAAAAAAAAAAAACAGATAAAACCACTCAGCATCACACCATAAGATCCTTGCCATCCCCACCGCTGCTGGAGCAAGCCCCCCGGAGCGCATTACGGCGAGAATGATAAAGCAAAACGGCGGCCCCGGGCGCGTCTGCCCGGGGCAACCTACGGGGCAGACCCCGCCGCCTCGGGACGCGCCCCCGGGGGAGCCCCGCTCCGCGCTCCCGCTCCGCGCTCCGCGGGGGCAGCGCGCCCGCGTACTCACACGAAGGCGTGATAGAGCAGCGCCCAGCCGCGGGGTCGTT
The DNA here is from genome assembly GCF_037038585.1 of Patagioenas fasciata. Lineage (NCBI taxonomy): Eukaryota > Metazoa > Chordata > Aves > Columbiformes > Columbidae > Patagioenas > Patagioenas fasciata. The sequence continues at coordinate 9,893,564 of NC_092521.1, read as the reverse complement.
CCAGGGCGTCGTAGATTAAAGTTTGGATGCGGCGGTACTTGGCGTGGTTCCGCTTCACCGGCCGGCTCAGGGGGGTCTTCGCCAGCAGCCCCAGCCCCGGCGGGCTCCGCTTGCCGCCCTCCTCCTTCCCGCCGCCCTCCAGCAGCAGCGTCCCGTCGCGGTCGGCGCCGGTGCCCAGGGCCAGCGAGCCCTGCTCGGGGTCGCCAACGCCGCTCGCCGTCCCCCGCCGCCCCGCTGCCGCCGCCGCCGCCGCCCCGCCGGCCGCGCTACCGCCCGCCGCGCCGCGCCGCGCCTTCAGCCCCATGGTCGCCGCCGGGCCCCGGAGGCGAGCTGCAGATCGGCGGCGGCAGCCCCGGGAGCCCCAAGGCCATGATCCGAGCTCCCCGCCCCTCCCCCCAAAAATTATTTCTTCATATGTTCATATATATATACATATATATATATATATGGTGGGAGAGGGGTAAAAAAAAAGGTAGGGTGGGGGAAGGCTGTTACATCCCCGTCAGGTCATCCTCGCCGCGGGCTGCGGGGAGGCAGGAGCGCAGCGGGCACCTGGGCCGGCGCAAGGGAGGGAAATCATCGCGGAGTTTATTTACCAGCCCGATGCCCGAGCCCCTTCCTCCCTCCCCCCCTCCCCCCCCGCGCCTCCTCTTCCTCCTCCTCCCAGCTCCTGCCTCCCCCCAAGCCCTCACGTTAGGGAGTGGCCCATTGTATGCAGCCAGCAAATAGCCGGGCGCCCGCCCTCCCGCTCCCCCAGCCCCGGGTGTCTAGTCATCCACGGTGCGTGGGGCACCGGCCCTCCGCCACGGGGCTGCCTCCCACACGCCCTCCCAGTTGCCAGCCCTCAGTTGCTGCCGCTGGGGCCGCCGGCGCCGAGCGGGGAGATCCCGGCAGCCGGCGGAAGGGGAGACCCCGCTCGACACCCGGGGATCCCCCTGCAGCATCACAGCCCCCCTCCCCCGCTGCGGTTGGAGGGGAGGGAGAGGAGGGGGAGGGCATCCCCGGCCCCCGGCGGGGGGTTGCTTTCGCCGCCGGAGCAGGAAGGAGCGGAGGATGGGGATGAAGGATGCCGGGAGAGGCGGCGGGTGGGCGGCTGGAGGCGCTGCCTGCCGATGCGGTTCGTTCTGAGCCGAGGCGAGCCGGAGCCTCCGCCCGCGAAGGGTGGGGGGTTAGGGGGCAGCACGCCCGGGCATCCCCCAGGCCCCTCGGGGAGCAGCTTTTTGCACGGGTGTCTTGCGGGACAAACTGCTCCTGCCCCAGCCCGGGTTGCGGTCCCCACCTGAGTGGTTCCTGGAAGGAGCAGCGTCGGGGACCAAGCCCAGCTGCAGCCCCGAGGGGATCTGCCCCAACCCCTCGGACCTGAGAACTCCCCCTCCTCTTCCTCAGCGTGTGTACCAGCACCCCAGCCCAATCTCGGACCTAAGCCCTGAAAGGATGTGATTTTGACTGCAACGAAGATGGGAGGATACAGCTTTTGAGTGCCTTGCACACTTGATGCCCTGGGATTTCTGCCACAACACACCAGAAACATCCTCCCTCCTCTTTGAGCTGCTCTTGAGTAAAACCCCGCCTGCAGGGGTTTTGCATAGCTACACCTTGGGAGGATACAAAGGGTCTAATCTAACCTAACCTTCCTTTCTTGCCAGACAGTAAAATAAAATATATACTTTTAAAAATATATATATTTTTTTAAGGCAAAAAAAACCCACCCAGCCCTACAGATTCCTGGTTGTTTTCATGAGAGGTCCTCCTCCACCTCCAGATGGGGGAATTTTCCTGGTATCTCCTGAAGAGATGCCAAGACAGCCGAGAGTCCTTCCAGATTCATAGGAGAGGCAGATTTGCCACCTACTCTAGCTGCTCCTGCTTCGTTCCCGGAGGGATTTGTGATGTGAGCAGTCCCTCTCCTGTTTCACACACCAGGAAGGACAGCAGATGGAAAGGGAGATCCTGGAGATGTTTTTTGGACCCACCACAGGGCTGCAGAGTTTGGACCAGACTATAGACCCCTATTAGAAATATCACAGGTCACTCAAAGACGATGCTTCTCTCATTGCACTCTGGGTGGAAGGAGGGTTGTTTCCCCTCCAATATTTGATCCTCTGAAGGTCCAAATCATGCAGATTCAGTATCAAAGAAGAAAAAAACACCTCTGCCTCCAGCTCTGCAAGCTCCAGCATTAATACATCTCAGCCACCATCTGATTTCAAATCTTTGCAACACCGAGGGATTTCTCCACAAGCAGATGTGAAGTATCTCACTCACACAGCTATCACATCAGTAGCCAGCATCAGGTTAGCCGAGATTTCCATGACACTATCAGCAAGAAGCGGCTGGCCCAAGCACAGCACCGGCAGTGCACACGTTCTGCTCCCCGCTCAGTTAACATCTATCAGCATCATTTGAATGTCATTTATAGCTGTATTCCCAGAGAGGGCTGTGGGAGGCTAGGAAGTTTTGATAACTAGGCCATTTATCTCTCTCCAGCTCCTGTTCTACCTCAGAACAATAGTGATGATACTTCCCAATACCACAGGGGAGCTATAAGCATTAGTGAGGATGTATGGGGCACTGAGAATTGAGCACTTAACTTCAGGTAACATCCTATGCCTTAACCTTCATCCCAGCGTTACATAGGAAGAGGTGGGAGGAGAAGAGGGAAGGAAAGAAAATTTATAGCTGCACAGTTCATCGCAGTTTTGAACCACAACAGTAAATGTTCAAAGCGAAAGGAGGATGGTAAATAATTTTCACGGGGGTGGGGCAGTAAATTATTTTTACTTGCAAAGGGTTGTAGCAATGTCAAATAGCAAGGGGTGATTGATAGACCAGCACATCAGATTGTTTGGCTTTTATAGCCCTTGCACTAGGGACACAAGACTTTTCAACATCCATTACATGTTGGGTTTTTTTCAGTTGCACCCTGCAAAAAGCAGGCTTTTTGGATATTTTTAAGTCCTAAACCACCCCCACACAAAACACCTTTTAAGACCCAACAGGAAAGAATTTCCATCTCCTCTCTAAATTCAAAATCCCATCACTCAGTGTCAGGAATTCTCCTCCTCCGTGCTCCATCTGGGATAACTGTTTAGCAGATGTAGCCGTACTGGCTGGGATACAGTGTAACACAAGGGGAGTTAGCTAAAGTCTGCTGAATCAGTGCAGGACCAGCCAGAGGTTTCAAGGGGATTTGAATCAGCCCCTAACAGTGGTGCTGCAGGACCTCGGTGCTGGTACCACTGCTTGGCACCCCAGTCCTACTGCACACCGGCTGGCAAAGCTCCCACTGACGTCAACGGGAGTTTGGCCAGATGGAGCACTCCAGGCTATGATTTGGCTTGATGAGTAATTATGCTCCATTACTATTATTTATGATGTGTTGCTGGCAGCACCCAACGTGCACAGGTTTGATATCCACCTCCTTGGCTGACACTGGAGATGTCTGTAATCAAAAGCAAGTGCTTCTGCTGAGCTGGAGTTTGCAGCCAGGAGGCTGTAACAGGCTCTGCTGGGAGCGTGCAGAGGGTCCAGGGATAAGGATCTCCCAGCAGATTATGCTGGCCCTTGTGAAACACAAAACTTGATCAGTTGGAGAAGTTGTAGTCTAAAATCAGAGGGAAACAGGAAGGGATTGTATCTGTCAGTGAAGATAATATGGCTTTATCTTGGCTTAGTCACAGATCAGCTGGATTCTTGTGGATGACAAAGCACAGGGGTGCTTGGTAAACCACACACAAACATACAGAGGGTGTTTTAGTAGAGCCACATGAACATTCAGCTGGAAAATCTGGATCATGTTTATGAGAAGGAAAACTGCAAATGGAAAACCAGTTACTCTGCAAAAGACTTTAGAAGCAAAAAGGACAAACAGATGCTCATGATCTTCAGTGACAGAGGAACAGAGATTTGGCACTTGAAAAAATAGTCAGGGGACTATCTAGGAATTGGGAGCAGAAAGCAACACTGTCTATAGTGTGAGTGAAATTGTCCTTAAAATGGCATCTCCTACTTTAGTAGGACATGCTTTGAGGAAGGTGCTAAAGAGCAGAACCTCAGGGGTCATTTCCTGAGATTAAGGATTTGAAGCTTGAGGACCTCTTGACCTAGAAGTCTTCTATATAACAAGACCCAGCACACGGTGAGTGAAGCTATATATTCATAGAAGTGGAATCTCAGTTTCAATGTAAGCACAAAAGTGGTGTTGAATTTTGTTGCCCTTCTCTTTTTATCCTTCTCCTGGATCCTCTGTCTTATCAAGTAGCATTTTTGCAGTGCTTCAAGGCTTCTCATTTCTTGTTTAGGGTGACAAGATTTAATAGCATTTTTAGCTGGTCTCTGACACCAGCCTCTACTCAACCTTTGGTAGAAGCTCCAACAAGCACCCTCATGCTCTCTCCTCTGAAGTTCCAAGTGCTTTGAGGAAGAACCAGAGTGCCTGTGCACAGTCTGGAAGCACCTACTGACGAATGCCAAAGAGGCAGTGTAAGTACAAAGGGCAGCACTGATACCCCAGGCAATTCAGGCAGCAGGAGCTTCTAGCAGTAAAAGAGACCTGAAGCCCCATGGGGGCTGATTTGAGGAATTGTTATCCCAGCTCTGTGCTGCCACAGCTGCTTTGTTCAAATATCCAACCTATCTCGTGGGCGCTGACTTCAGTGTTCAGCAGCATAGATATGCTCAATCAGTTCCTCTCTCCTCTGTGCATCCACGTCCTCCTTCGTCCTTATAGTTGCACATCAGGCTGGGTTTTTTTAGGGCTTGTTTCTTGGGGCTTAGCACTGAGGGAATCTAAGCTGCGGTTATTGCTTCTGCCTGCTAAACTAACACAAAATGAAGCCTAACAGTCAATCAGTGTAACAGCCTAGTCAGGCATGAAACACTCCCAAACTTGGTCTTGAGTCAGTGTTGCAGGTTTGATCTTTATTTTTAAATGTTATGGCCTAGTTTAACTTGAAGTTATGGCCTGTGATCTGCAGACGGTCAAAGTAATCAAAATGTCACCTCCTGACTTCCAGATCTTTGCATGAGCTGCATGAAACCAAGCCAGGCAGCAGAACAGATAAGAGTCTTGTTCAGGAGACTGAAATCAGTGTCTACCTTTAAATCTGCTGAGGGAAGATGGGTGGAGATGTCCATGAAATCTCAAAGCCTGAGAGACAGGGTTACCAAGACAGGTCCCTTGGTCTGAGGGCTGACAGGTCAAATGTTCCCTGGACTGCAACTGCAGCAGCTTTGACCCGGCAGACAATATCACTGCCTGCCAGCGGTGGGAATGAGTCCACCAAAATCACCCACACTCTCCCTAAGCATTGAGTCCCCCGGCACTCAACGATTCTCCGAGCACAAGAGGTGGCCGCTCATGCCACCCATAGAAATGGGAAATCAACTGCCAGCTGCCAGTGTCCTCGATGCCTCCCAGCTTCGTGGAAAACATAAAGAGAGAAATAAATCTCCACCACTACAAATTACTGCTTGGACAAAAGAAAATCAATACACTGTAACTTCACACCGTCTCAATGCCATTAAAAGATCGTTGCAAACCAATCAAAAAAGCATCTGTAATTCTCTCCTGCTCACCTTACTGAATCCATGGCACAGTGCAGAAAGCACGTGTGCATCCATGATCTTGTCCCATCATTTTGCACAGTCCTTGTCTTTGAGACACAAGGAGGGATTTTGGCCAGAAAAGTTCATACATTGTACCAACAGCTCCAAACCTTGGACTTTTAGCTCTGGCAAGCTCTGACCTTTCTAGTCCTTGACTTTCTTGAAAAATACACTTGTCCTAAACCTTTTTATTCCTCAACCTGCTGAACAGAGCAAACCATTTCAGGCTTTTGGATCTGCATTACCATGATTCATTTTCAGGCATGTCCCTTTAGCACACAAGCCATGGCAGCACTGTAATATTAAAAGTCAAAGGGCTGCCTGACAAAATAATGTGGTTCTTCAGGGAAGGAAAGCAAGCAAATAAAGATGGGTCATCATTAGCCTTTCACTTTCCTTCGTCTAATGTAATGTTTTACAACTTTTACTGAGCCACTTGGAAATTCTCACTTTCCCTTCTGACTGTAAGTGAATGAAAGTAATGTGAGAGTCTCACTTCCAGGTGTTGGGACATCACAGGATCAGCCCAAAATCCTGATGTTTGAACTCTCATCGCTACAGCTGGCAACTCTGAGGAAAATACAAAGTAATCATTACTGATCAAAATGACTTTTTCAAAGTGGCTTAGTAAACCTGTATATCTTTGGGGTATTTTCTGGAAATCTTTATCCAATGCTTCTGATTTTATGCAGACTAGAAATAGCCACATGGCATGATTTGAAATAGAAAAGAGAGAGGAAGGGCAGTTACATATGGGAGAAAATTTTGAATATCAATTTATAATTGCTATAAACTGTTTCACTGCAAATTCTTCAATCAAGTCCCTTCTGTTGTAACAAGACAAAAGAGAGGCCTTTGCTTTGAGTGTCATTGGTGCCTGAACTCTGTTTCTCCATGACATGGGCTCCATCATTGTTGGTAAAATATGAGGATGACTGAATACTGCACAACTTCACCACCAGCTCTGAGCAGGCCCATAAGTGGTTGTAGAAAGCACCACACAAATTGAAATGGTGATGTTGGCTGTCAAGCATCATGGTCCAGTCTGCTTTATAACATTCAACAGTCCTTTTCCAGTAGATTTCAGATAACTTCAGTTGGAGGTTGGATAAGAAGCAGTCTTCAGATATTCACAGGATCACAGGCTCACAGATTCACAGAATCACAGACTGATCGAGGTTGGAAAGCACCTCTGGAGGTCACCTGCTGCAACCCTCCTGCTCCAGCAGGGCCACCCAGAACCAGTTGCCCAGGACCATGTCCAGATGGATCTTGAATATCTCCAAGGCTGGAGACTCCACAATCAAATATTACCTCATTTTTTTACTTCTGAACACCCAGCCCATCGCTGTTGAGACGGACAAATGACATAGACCAAGTTCTTCCAGGATGAAAGTGGTAGATGCCATTTATTGCCACAAGTGCATTTTTATACAGTTTTACCAATTCATGCGTCTCTTCACTATTGGTTACAAGTTACAACTGTAACATCACATTGGCTAATTTTGCTGTCATCAATGTTACTCTTTTACTCCTTTCTCTCTCACGGGCACTATCCTTAACATCTCTGGATACTCCTTTACTCCCATCTTTCTCACAGGTAGGCCTTCATATCTTCAAGGCTAATTTCTGTTCCCATGCCCTCCATCAGGGAATCCATGGACCCACCGTAGTCCCCCACACCAACCACACAAAGGACCGATCAAAGTATCTGATAAATATTTTAATTTTAAGGAATTTAACCCAGAACTCCACTATGATTTACAGCTGTCAGCTATATCTGGAACCCAAGTCTGGTTTGCAAAGCTATCCCATCCCTGTTTCGCATACAGCCCTTGAGAGGAGAAGATCCTTTGAAAGAGCCTGTGGGCTGGCAATGATCCTGTGGGCAAGATTTTTGTTCATTGTCTTTGGTGGCAGCAAGAATTCACTCCCGTCTTTCAGTGATGCCACTTATCACCTTCCCCAAGCACAGAAAGAAATTGCCCTGTGACCTGCAAAAGCCTTCAAGTCCACACCACACACATACCCCAATTTTCGGATGGCTTCTCTCAGGGCAGACATTCACACAGACATGCACACCTTTCCAGCCCATTTGGTCTCTTGATGCTGAAGACAACAGTGAGCTGCACAATGTCAGGAGCTCACAGATATTTTTCTACTTGGTTTGCAGCTGAACCAGCCTGCCCTAATACACACATCTGCTTTGACTGATGCTCCCCAATCTATGGTTTCTGCTGTTCTCAAATGTTGCCTTTCTATTTCACAATTAGCACTTTCTGTGTGCTAGTTTTCAGTACCAAAAATGGATTATCATTGATTGTAGAAAGTTGTATTTTATTGCACAAAGATAAATGTTGATCAACCAGCACAGTACCAACATCAACTCCAGGTAAGTAGCTATAGCATTACTATATTAATTTTGCAGCTCCCATCTATACCATAATCCTTGTAGCTTAGCAAACAAGGGATGCACTAGGAATCTGCCAAATTGCATATTTGTTTCCTGGACAGTAAACATCCACACCTCCCACCTTGAATGATGTGGGATCCTCCACCATCAGAGCATCCTTTTTCTATTACCAATAACGTTGTTCTTCTTCAAAAGAGCTGATTAGGATGTAGTAATAACAAGGTCGCATGGCTCTGCTTTGGAGCAAACCTCTGGCTACCCAGGAAGCTGCAGTTGTTGGAACATTGCAAATGTGGGTCTGGGCAAGTCCAGGATACCCATCCAGTGACAATATGAATGTGCTCCTTAAATCATATTGTTGCTTAGCTTGATTTCATGATGGAAAATCCAAAGTAACTGTGATAAGAGGCAGCATGTCTAGAAGACATAGCAGGAAAGATAAGATTTGCACTCATCTGTTCAGGACAAGAGTTAATTTTGCAACTAATACATAGGTGTAGCACTTAAAAGACCTTGCTTTCTTTTCCTACTATTACTTATTCCCTGTGTGGCTGTGATCAACATAACTTGTGTCCCATTCAGGGAGCAGATGTTTGTCTCGGTTCCTTAGGACTTGGTCCTGTGTTTCATTTTCTTTCAAGGCCAGTGCACGGAGTTCACTGGAACATTAGGGCTTTAGTGCTTCGAGACTACAAAGCCTGGCACTACCCAGGACCTGGCATGATGAATAGGATCCCTCAGCATTGCAGGAACAGAAATGCTACATTATTAATAAGCAGGTGAACAGGGAGGCAAATGGCAATGCAGTTCTTAAGTATGTGGATTGAGGTACCGACCGCGAAAGCACATCTGTTAGTCTCATCTCCACCAGATGGTTCTTTTCAACCCCCAAAGTTACTGTCATTTATTTCATTGGTAATTTGGTTCAGGGCTTGCTGAGTAGTGGACACATCCCAGAATAGTGGTCTGACACTTGAAAACTTTCCTAGGACTATAAATCCATGGAAATTCTTCAGCAATAAATTAGAGACTCTCTCAGAGTTTTATTTTGAATGGTATGAACAGATTAAAAAAGAGAAAGCAATTATTTTATCAATACGTGATTAGTTAAGCTCTTTTTATTATTATTATTCTTTCTTGGAAAGAAGTTTTGGGACAGAAGGTAAATCACTTTTTGTCCACTAAAAATTGTTTGAAAGCTGATTCTTTTTTAATTTAACAAAATAAAAATAACAAAATGAAATGTTTGGTAAGAAGTTGTTAAAAGGCTAAGCAAACAATTATTCAAAGCTTCATTATATGAGCAGTCCTCATGCTCAGAGCTTCAGGGAGGTTTACACCAGGGCACCACTTCCTCCTTGAGGTGGACACTGAGGACACGCATGGCTGGCCAGGGCAGCATCACTGAGCAGTAGGGACTGCACAGGCCATTCCCAGTCAGTCAAATGTCTGCTGACTTGTGGAGCCTGTAAGCTGGGAAGACTTGATGCATTTCATAGCCTCCTGGGCTCCCAAGCTAAACACCAGTTTTATTCTCTGTTTTTTTGATGAAAAACAAAATCTTTCTTCCTTTCATGTTTGTCTGTTCATTAAGCTGTCCCACCTCATTTTCACAGCAGCAGATGTTTGGACATTGACTGCAGCTGGAGATTGTTTTTTAAGAGGCTGAAGCCAAATTGAAGAGCACTCAAACTTAATTCCAGCTTGATTCTCTGTGTTAGACAGATCGTTTTTTATACCCAGGTTCACGACGAACCCTGATGCTGCATTTTTTGGTAGACGTTTCTAGTAAACTACAAGAACAAAAGAATTGTGAGATTAATGGATTCAGCCTCTTGAGTTCATGATGGAGCTTCAAGCTGAGCTGAGGGGAAACTTTTTTTGATCGAACTCAGAACATGTTAGCAGGAAAATGATGACAAGGATAAAATGAAGTGGAGGGCTTTTACCTCTTGTAGAAAGTTAGACAGAGTCAGAAATTTTCATTTTAAGATTCATTTGAAGAGTATGTCTTACCATTCCAAAGTTCTCTTTCAGGGGTTCAAACCAATAGTAATTAAATTAGAAATTTGGCCGAAGTCAAAACGCAGTATTTTGACCAGACAGAAACAAATTGCTCCCACAGTCCTTTCCAAGCCTTGAGATTGTTCGCAGTACTGTTGAAGTCGCATTATGTTCTTCGATGAAGTTGAATTTGCATGACTTTTTTTACTGCATTGCTCTGCATTCAGCAACTTGACAGCATCCAAAACCCAGCTTTTGTTCATTTCCAATGGGGCACCTCTTTCTCCCCAAGTTTGTAATGTAATCCATCAGTGTAGTTGTACCATCTTAACAATCTCAGATACCCAAAACCTCATCCACCAAAGACTGATGATGACCAAGGGCCATTGACTGAGCAGATAGAGTTTAGGGTGCTGTGGTGCACAAACGAACTAAATTCTGCCTTCAAAGAAATGACCTCTGACTCTGCTGTATCTGTGGCTTTTGGTTATCTAAGCTGGTCCTTGCTCTGTTAAGTTAAAAAGATGATGTTTAAAAGGTTTGGTCCATTTGGGGGAATATGATTTCAGGTTGCTTTGGAAAGGACCACTTTCTCTTAATGCCACAATGTGAGTTCTTGGAAATTACAGTCCCTGGCAAGGACCAGAGACCATCCCAAGGCTTCACTATTGCTTGCAGAGGAGAATACTACAGTCTTCAGTTCAGCAGGCTCGTGCAGCCTATGTTTGAATCTCACCCATTTATGAGATTTAAATGTGCTAAATTATCTTCCTGGAGATTTTCTTGTTCCTTTGAGTCCTGGTGGCACTTGTGAATGTAGCAGAGTTCATCACAGAAGCCAGTTAGTCAACAAAGGCAGGTTTATTACAGGAAAAAGCTAAGGGGAAGAGTTGCAGATGAGGATCCATTTTGCCAGATCACTGTCTACTTTCAGGCTAAATTACAGTTGATCTGCTCATACCTTGGCCCAGTCACTCTGCCCTTAAAAGAATGATGTATCATAGAGAGTCTAAATATATCTAGCCTTGGAGAAAGAACTTACAGAAATTAATTATGGAGGTAAGTGACAGAGCAGTTTAAAGGTATTCTCAATGCAGCTCATTCACCTGTAGCTGATCTTTCTGCTTGAAAAGAGGCTTAATTCTTTCAGACTGTCAAGACCTTATTCTTTGGAGGTGTCACTGTTCAATAAAAGGGAAAGTGCCAGCACCACAAGATATTTTTGTCCTCACCAGGAAGCTACAAGAGCATTAATTTAAATGCATTAGTGAGACGTTACGTATTTGCGCGCATTGGAGAGAAGCCCATGTTCCTCCTCACTGCCTCAGCTGCTGTTTGGCATTCCCGTCTGTGACACAGCTGTGCTGGACCAGAAGTGCGACTTGGTGCTGCTGGAGACTGAAAGATGGAAGGAAAGGAGATTTGGGAGGTTGAGTCTGGAACTCCCAGGTCTCACCCAGCAGCTCACAGCATGGTAAGGAGCAAACTGCTTGGCCCGCAATTTCCAACATTTGTCCTTAAATCACAGCACAAGCTGTATTAACCACCAGAAGCTCTGCACAAAGAGAACTGATTGAATTCTAAGGGTGAGGACAACTTAGCCAAACCAAAAGGTCTCGTTCAGGTCTTTTGAATACCTCTGTATATCCCCAACAGATTCCCAGCAAGCTTAGAAAGAATACAATACTGCAATTAATCAGAAATTTTCAGTAGGGTTTTCAGCACCTAGACTGGGATTTGACATGTTTGAAAGCCCCAAAGCTTACTGATCCATGCCTTAATTTCCCTGCCTTCAGATGGGAATGATGTGGCAATAATTAGTATCTGGAAAGCACTTCAGATGCTTATGGAGTGCATTCCCTAGAGCCAGCAACCTACAATCAATGAGATATAATGGCCTCATATTATCACAATAATTAAATACTTCCAGTTCTTCACTTAACCAATGTTTACAATGCACCAGTAAGACAGAGGAAATCTTAACTTTATCTGATTGACAGAGAACACATGTAAATCAAAAATAAGTACAATATTCAGAACATATCTATAACATGTAAAAAACCCTCATGTGCCACTGAACAATTAAATTCAAAAAACTGTCAGAGAGCTTAGACCACTTAATTTTAGGACTGTAGGAGTCACCCTGAAGCTCAAAGAACTGCATCCGTGCACTGCAGGTCTTATGCTCGGATCCCAGTAATTAAAATGATAGAGAATGTGATTGGAGCAGCTGCACTTCTGTGGCTCTCTTCAAGACATTCATTGTGTTTCTAGACAGAGATATTCCATAAAATGTTGTTGGAACAGAAGGAGAAATACTTGTTCTCCAAGATATCTGTTAATAGCCAAAGACTTTTGCAACTTATTATCGCAGAATCATAGAATCATAAAATGGTTTGGGTTGGAAGGGATCTTCAAATTCATCCAGTCCAACCCCCCTGCCATAAGCAGGGACATCTTCAACCAGATCAGGTTGCTCAGAGCCCCATCCAGCCTGGCCTGGGATGGGGCATCCCCTGGGATGTCTCCAGGGATGGGGCATCTACCACCTCTCTGGGCAACCTCTATTGGCATTGTGCTTCTGTTAATAAGCAGATATTTGATCTGCAAAACAATTTGGAGATTATTTTTTCCTTTATCACACTTATACTGTATCAAATATAAAAGTCTGTACTGACTGGATCAAGAATAGGTAATAGAGGCATTTTGTAAATAGAGTTATCTAATATTTAGTTAAAAAACAAAAATGTTCTAGAATTTTTTGTCCTACTGGCTACATTCAGTTCTGCCTCCCCTTTCCTTCACCCTTCAACCTGGAAGAGAAAAGATAAACCTGGAGCAGTCAGGCTTATAGCGTAGCTATATATCCATATATTCCTTTTACTACAAACACACAGGCTAGAACCACAGTCACAAATGCTGTCTTGAACTTTTGTTGTCCTACCCCTGTGCCTTGTGTACTTGAAAGAAAACAGAGGCTAAAAAGATGGATCTGAATAAGACAAGACGTTCCGCACATAGCATAGTGCAAAGTGCATCTCCGATGTGATTACCAGGAACCAAGCGGGACTGTGTTATTTCAAACTGATTCTGAGTCATATAATGTATCCCCCAGAGAATTTACTGCAACATAAGTAACAGCAGACGGACCATCCTGTGTTTGGAAAACATACTCCATTTGATGCATCTTCAGGGTCATACTGAATAATAGAAGATATTGTATTCATCTTAATTTTTTATGATGCAGCACCACACTACAGGTCAAATTGAAACATTCACTCTTTAAAAAAAAAATTGTAAAACTCTAGACTTTTCTGGTAGGTTGTGGATGAAAATTCAAAGGAACTTCTGCTGTCCATTTGTTTCTATTTCCTCTTGTTAGTCTCATACATAAAACGGCTCATAAGCACTCATAGAGAAATTACAATTCAAACTCAAGTAAATAGAAAAACCTCTCCATGAGGTTTTTCCACCATAATTCCACCATTTCTAATGGACTTTTCCACCAGATGCTTGACAAAAGTTTCACTGAAACCTGCAGTAAATTTGGTGCGGTACCGAGAGGAGCAAACTTTAGCAGTGTGTGATAGAGACCCTCGCACTTCTGTGAAATTACCCTTGCCCCAACCTTATGCCCCTGCATGCCTTCAAATCCAAAACTCCCACTGCTCATTAAATCCCTGCTTTTGATTCCAGTGGTTATATCAGTTTATATCAGTGTCATTAATAAGCTTGAGCCAAACTCTGTTTTATGTGAATAACCGCAATAGCAGAAAACTCCTTGTTGGCTTAAAAGAACACTAAAAGAAAGGGGAAAGATATAAAGACCTCAACTTTAACAACATCTACTACGTCTGTGCACTACGTGTGATTTGAGAAGCATTAGCATTTTGTTTTGTTTTGGTCTTGTAGCTAGAAGGATTGTGCTTCATTATCCTACTGTAGCTCCTACTGTGACACGGTCCCAGTTATCTTTCTAAAAGAAATATTTCATCATTTCACACAGCAGCCAATCCTGTCAATTGATTACAACAGCTTTGGAAGTTTCGCTATTTGTTATTTCAAGGCAGTATTTAAAGTAGAAGAAAAAAATATCTACAACCATTTATTCCTGTGGAGATATTATATTATTGGGAATGATACAGGGAAATATATAAGACAAGTTCCATTTATATAGAACTGAATACTTGGATTATTGAGGGGAAAGGTATCTTTAGGTGGTTTGGTTTTTCCCCTTTTCCTTCGCAGGATAGCTCTCACTAGAAGGCAGGAAAAGAAGCAGTTCACATTAATTAACTAATATAAATATGACGGAGAAGAGGGACATGGGTCATTTTTTTCCCCAAAAAAAGACGCTGAAGACATTGTTCTATATACTGTATAGAAACAGGCAGTTTTTGGTCTAAGAAGTCTCCAAGGATGTCTCTATGAACCGTATCCAAAGAGCTCCATTGCTTGCTGCTTCTCCTCACCTCGTCTGCCAATATTCTGCCCTTCCTTTAACAACCAGAGCCTCTGCTTGTACAAAACATATGTTCGTAGCTAATAAGATGATGTTGCCAGTGATACATATAATCTTATGTTCCTGTGTGCATATGTTAACTACAGTATTCATTTGGAGTATTCTCAGATTCAGAAGGGAAAAAGGTCTTTCCTATATTTATGCTAATTAGCATAACATACTCTACCCAGAATTCATCACATTCTGCTAAGCTCTGCCAGAGAAAATGTATTAATAGCTGAACTGTTGCAGCCCTTTATTAATATCAGCATTGCAAGCTCTGTACCAATTTAAGGCTTACCAAGAAGACAGGGTTTTTGTCCTTATTCCTTCAATCTTCATAACAAAGTAATCAGAGATAATGACAAAATGCTCCAGGGGAAACAGCTTGGGTGCAAAGGCAAGTGGTGTTTAACTCCACGCTGGATTGTTCTGTCTTGTAGCTGTTGGATCACTGACATGACTCTAGGTCTTGTCTTTAAAAATGATCTAAATATGCTTACCCCTGGTGAGACCCATCTGTGTGCTGCATCCAGTGGTGGGCTCCCCAGTACACAAGAGACATGGGCATACTGGAGCAAGTCTGTTGAAGGGCTGCAAAAGCGATGAGAGGATTGGAACATCTGTCATACAAAGAGAGGCCGAGAGAGCTCAGATTACTCAGCAGGAAACAGAAAAGGATCAGAGGGATCTCATCCATGTGTATAAATACCTGTTCAGGGGAGTAAAGATGATGGAACCAGAGTCTTAGCGGTGTTCAGTGACAGCAAGGGAGGCAATAGGCCCAAATTGCAATACAGGAAATTGCATTTAAAGTAAGAAAAAAAAAACTTTGCACTGTAAGAGTGGTTGACCGTGGAATTTTTCCCAGAGACATTGTATACTCTCCATCTTGAGGGTCTCTTCCAACCAAAATGATTCTATGATTCTGTGATCCTTGGAGATACTCAAAATCCAACAGAACATTGCCCTGGGCAATCTGCTGTAGTTGACCCTGTTTTGAGCAGGGAATTGGACTAGATGAGCTTCAGATGTGCCTTCCAACCTCAACTACTATGTGATTTTGTGAATTAAGATATCCCAACCTGCCGAGAGACTGGATGCAAAAAGGCATTCACATATTCCTTGGCTGAAAGTCAATCACTGTACAATTTACATTCTGAAGGTGACAGGAGGTTTTCCTTGGTTGCTTCAATAAAACATTCTCTTAAGTCACACTTCAAGGTCACTGCCTCCATCCCAGTTAAGACCTGAGGACTTGTACTACAGATCTGATATGCTCAAATCTTCAGCACACACAATGTTACTTAATTCTTAAGCACGTTGACTATTCACAAGTTTTACTGGGATGGTGAGCAAGACAAGAGAGAGGACAGGTCATTAGAGGACCTAGAAATTAAAGCCAGACTTCAAGTTTAAGGTCTCTATCCATGAGATTGGACCAATATATCTGACACTGGGATATGTTCTTGAGATGAGTTTGTTGCCAGCTGGCTGAAATGAAAGCCCTGTAACTCAGGCACCTTCAGGTACCATTGTTCAGACTTTGGCAAGATTTGTCCTCTTGCAAAACAGCAGTCCCATTGGATGTTCAGAGTTTATGGTTTTAATTAGCCAAGGATAAATTGCTGGGGTAAACCACATACTGTTCATTGGCTGTCATAACTCAGTAACTCTTTATACTTCAGCACAGAAGATACACAGATCAAACTGAAATGGCTATTATGCACACAGACACTGCCATGATTCTGTTCTTCCATCCATCAAAAGTTCTTGGGGGACAATTTCCTCTGGCATCAAGGATCCTCCTCTTGTATGAATCTCCATATCTTTCTGCATTCTTATGGTACAGTTTAGGAAGAACAGTATCCTCTAGAATTTAATTTTCTTCTGCTTCAGTCTAATGATTTCCTGATCAGCCCCAGCAGGAATTCAAACTTCCTAACAGCTTATATATATAGTAGCAAGAAACCAATAAATACAATTTGATTACTGCAGCAGTGCTCAGCTGTACCTCTTGATACAGCAAGGAAGAGGAGGTGCTGCCTAGGATCATCTTGAGATGGTAGAGGGATTAGGAAGAGAGAACCAGGGTGCTGAGAGTCCTGCAGTTAAGCAAAAACAAAGGTGTTTGCAGTCAGCAGACTAATGATCTTGAGCATCTCAGAGCAGCTGAAAATGGCTTTGTGCATGGCTATGTAGAACCACAACTAGAGTCTGGGAGACACATGCTGGGGGTTGCTGAGAGTCCCAGGTCATTTGAGAGTAACTTGAAAAGGTGCAGCTTGTTTCCTTGCAAGCCATGAAATATGTTGCAGGTACCTGAGGTCTTGGCAGCATTCTCTGACCTGGCAGGGAACAAACTTGGAGCACCCCAAAAGCCCACCCAGCACAAGCTGAGAATGAGCCAGCACTGGGCCCTTGTGGCCAGGAAGGCAAAGGGCATCCTGGGGTTTATTAGAAGGGGGATGGTTAGTAGATCGAGAGAGGTTCTCCTTCCCCTCTACTCTGCCCTGGTGAGACCACACCTGGAATATTGTGTCCAGTTCTGAGCCCCTCAGTTCCAGAAGGACAGGGAACTGCTGGAGAGAGTCCAGCATAGGGCAACGAAGATGATTAAGGGAGTGGAGCATCTCCCTTATGAGGAAAGGCTGAGGGAGCTGAGGCTCTTGAGCTTGGAGGAGACTGAGGGGTGACCTCATTAATGTTTACAGATATAAAAAGGGTGAGTGTCATGAGGATGGAGCCAGGCTCTTCTCGGTGACAACCAGTGGTAGGACAAGGGGCAATGGGTTCAAAATGGAACACAAGAGGTTCCACTTGAATTTGAGAAGAAACTTCTTCTCAGTGAGGGTGACAGACACTGGAATAGGCTGTCCAGGGAGGCTGTGGAGTCTCCTTCTCTGGAGACATTCAAAACCCACCTGGACACCTTCCTGTGTAACCTCATCTGGGTGTTCCTGCTCCGGCAGGGGGATTGGACTGGATGATCTTTCGAGGTCCCTTCCAATCCCTGACATTCTGTGATTCTGTGATTCTGTGTGAGGCTGAGTCCATTATAAGAGGTACAGTCATAGAGAGTCTTGGTTCAAATGATGTAGCATTTGACCCTTGGACAGAAAACCCTGGTCAATGTTCAGTGAAAAACATACAAGTCAGGCTATCTGTTGCAACACGAAAGAGGCCAAATCAGAATTACATACTGCAATTGATTAATGAGGAGGGAAACAGAACAGTTGCTGCATTGTGAGATCCAGCCACTAAGTATGAGGAGGAAGATAGAAGAGCACTGCTTTGGTGCCCATTAGCTCAGACCTGTGAGTCACTGGGTCAAATCCACCCCTAGTTTAACACAACTGTGGTCAGTAGAGTCAACAGCAGAAAGAAATTTAGTCTTTTCCTCCTCTAGAAGCAAGTGGTGATCTTTGAGGTCAAACACCTACCTTACATCAGAGAGAAACTGCAGAACACAGAGGCTGAGCGCTGTGTTATTAAAGCGGGTGAGTTAATTACAGTTCTCCAGTTTACTAGGATTGTGTCTGAGTCCTAACAGTTATATCTGAGCTCTCCTTAAGGGACAAGCATCCTTTCTTCTTTCTGTCAGACAAGTAATTTTTCAGCTGGGTTTGTGGAGCAAAGATGACACTCAGTGGCTGGTTAGGTTATCACAGGTGTGTGTTTCCAGCAGTTTTCCAAAGGGAATGACCACTCTTAGATGCTGTTGGCAGAAGTTATTCACAGGACCCAGCAGTGTCATCTTGGGTACAATACCAGCTTCAGATTTCCAGCGAATGACAGAAATTCTCCACTCCAGCCACTTGCATAGTAAGCAGTGATTTATTTTCATGTACATTTTTGACTAATGCATTTCTTAGTAAAATTTCTCATGTTTTTTAGGAGATCGAAGGAAAACAGTTGAAGAAATGTCTCCATGTATTTTTTTTCTTCTTTGTAGAAAACAGAATTGCCTTCTTTTTTAAAAATTATTATTCACAGCCACAGCTTCGCCTCTGCTGTTAGGAAGAGTCTCCACTGCATAAACCCAAAGCCCTTTGTGAGCACTGTAGACATTCACTTTCCCCAAATCAGCTTAGACAGGATCACAGTGATGAAGAAAAACAAAAGTAATGCTCATGGGCCAAAAAAAAAAGAATTCAAGCAAGCATTTACCTAATAGGGAGGAGAACTGGAGGTTCAGGGGGTTTAGTCTGTCCCTCTGTGCCCTCCTCCTATCATGGCTGATGCAGCACAGCACGCTGGTGTGGGCATAGAAACCACCTAACTTGGCCACTTTGTGACCAAAAATACCTCGACAAAGGGCCACCAGCTGTATGATACGTACTACATACATTGTATATATGCTGGTTAACTCTGCGTACTTGTCTATCTCAGCATCTTCTGGTTGCAGCTGGTCCCCTTCCCAGACAGAGAGTTATGCACAGGCTCTTGCATTAATTAAAGTTGTCACACAGGTTCCTCTGCCTTCCAGTAAACCCCCTAGAGGAATGGTGCCAGCAGCCTGGAGGTTCGACCACAGGTGTGATTATCTTTACTGATGAGTTACCCAGTAAAAATGAGCTGTGCTCTCAGTCTCATTTCTCAAAAAAGAGGTATTTGTGTCCCAGAATGAATGTGTGCATGAACCTCTTTCATTAGCAACATAAATAGAGGAAAAGCAGAAATTATATTCTTTCTGCTCCCTGCAGGTCCCTCGCTTTGGGAAATAAGGTATATTATTAATAGCAGGAGAACGGAGAGAAGCTGCATCACTGCTGCCCGTGGTCTTTCTGGGTTAGAAGAGTTGGCAAAATCTGCTGTCATTAAGCTGATGTATCAATAAGGGGGTAAAAGTGGATGGACAGAAAGAGTACAATTTCTAAATGGAATTATGTTGATTTGGATAGCGATTGACACTGGAAAGTGGTCAGCAAAGTCCTTTTTAGTGACAGCCCTCAGGCTGATAAAGACAGCAAGACAGTCTCCTGCTGATGTCAAGCAGGTATTTGCACCAAGATCAAGGACAGAATAAGGCATTCCTGAGGTGAGAAAACTCTGAAAATATCTTTGTGATTTCCATCATACTCCACTTGCTATAATGTTTAATATCCCTTGCAGTACATCATCCCACTTTTTCCTCTTTTCCAAATTGGCTTGGATTCCTTTGCCTCTTTCTTTTCTTGCCCCACTTTGCGGAACCTCCCCAGCTGCCCCACCTGGCAATGCCATCAGTAGCAGAGTTTTTTTATTAGTATTATCTTCTACATTTAACATTAGGCTTTTCAATTATTAGTCAGCTCCAGGCTTCAAATAGGAAACACATATCTGTGATCACACTTATACTCCTTCAATGATCTTTAGCACAGGGACCACATTTTTGCCCTGTGAATAACAGGTCATATCATAACTACCCTAATGGAGAAAAATATTGCAGCTATGATCAATAAAGTTACTAATGAGTGGCAGGTACACACATCATTCAGGGACGTGTTTGGGCTGCCTGCAGAAGAAACAGATAATGCTGCAATAGTGTCTGTATTTGGTTAGTTTTGTTGGCAGACATGTTGATGATTTAGAATACAGATATATATGTATACACTTACATGATTATATACCTATTTAAGCTTATATATACATAGTTGTTCGTACTACGCAGAATAACTATCACACATACAGGTAGAGTGAACAGCTCAATCTGGACAAATCCTGTTTCTAGGCTTAGGATTTGATTTCTTATATCACTGGCTTTTATTATTTGTTTTTGCCGCTCAACTTTGGATCAAAATAGATATGACACATTCTTCCCAGTCCTTCGAAACAGACTGTGACAAGAACTCTGTGCTTTCACATCCATCCAGGACAGCACTCCTCAAGCTAAAGGCTTTTTGCAGGGAATCATCTCCCATATAAACTAACGTGGAAGGAAACACTATCATGTTTTCTTTCAACTCAACTTTGTAGAAGGAGTCTGATTACTGAAATAAAAGCAAATGAGGGTTCTAAATGCTTCTAAGTGTCCATTATTAAAACAGTTGACTGGAAGATCACTGGAGGTGTTTCTGCAGTGACTAGGCTAATTTAGGATTTGTCTTATTATTTCATCTTTTTGCCTTTAAGTCACTGAAATCAATCTACTCCCACTGTGATTGCTTTCTCCTCCAAAACTCACTTGTTTCTGCTGAAATCTTTCTAGCATTATGTTATTACTCGTTTCCAACTTGTCTAAATTTTCTGGATGCAGTTCAGTCTGAGAACTAAAGTGATACAAGAGCATAAGCAATGAGAAAGAAAAAGCAATGTTTTCCATTCTCAGTGTGTTGCACACTACAGAAGTCAAATTAGATCAAGCTCAGTCCACAGTTATGCATATTCAGTACACCCATGAGAACTCCATTAGGGCTGGCACCAAAGACAAGAAACTTTTGGACAGTGTTCTGAAAATGGTTTGTGAACACTAAAGTCCTTCAAACTTCAGCTAAATGTTGTAAACTTGAATTATACAGGCTTCATAAAGATTTGTCTTGCATGTTAGCAGAACTTTCAAA
This sequence comes from Patagioenas fasciata, assembly GCF_037038585.1. Classification (NCBI taxonomy): domain Eukaryota; kingdom Metazoa; phylum Chordata; class Aves; order Columbiformes; family Columbidae; genus Patagioenas; species Patagioenas fasciata. The sequence continues at coordinate 9,872,497 of NC_092521.1, read as the reverse complement.
AGGGCTGTTGGTCATTACACATGAACAGATTAGAATTAAAATGCCCAAAGAAACCTGGAAGTAGAGTGATATCAATATATCATTAGCTTTGAACAGAGAGATGCAAACTTATATTTGATAATGCAAATAGGCTTATGAGCCTTGAAATGTGTAAATGGAAGGAGGAGAACATTACAGAGAGAAAAGTCTGCAAATACTAGAAGCCAGGAGCTGCTGTTTCACAACTACATCCCATGCGGTCTGAAGTAAGAGAAACCTGGGTCTCCAGTCCAAAATTGTATTGTCTTCTTTATAAAAGTGTAAGTTTTATTCCTACTGCTTTGCAGGCTTATATCGAATTCACTTCTTGTGGTTCACTTATGCCTCCTTTATCATTACAGCCTTCTCACTGACTCCTATTCAATGTTTCAGCTGATTTCTTTCTCCCCACATATATGCATTTACATCATCACCAAGTCCCATTTTGTTATTTCCTGTTCTTTTTGTTAACTTCCAAGAGGAGTTTAGCTAGTAAAAGCTCTGTCATTTGTGCCTGTTGTATGCCCGTCAGCTATCTGGAATCAACAAGGATCAACAAGGCCCTAAATGCCTGCAAGTTCTCCAGTTTTCTCTGTAATCTCATCAGTACTCACAATTGCTATCAGTGCATTTCCCAAACTGAGTGCAATAGAAGTAGAGCATCTTATTTTAAACTATTTTTCTAATATTCTTTCTGTGTACTAAAAAGACATTTCTGAAGTGGGACAGTTCAGTCTGGATCTTTTTCTTTGGCAAGGTTGACTATTAAAGTATCGCTGCCTTCACATTGTGTCCTTCTCTCTGTACTGGCTGTCAAGTAGTTGGGATGTCTATAGAATCCTCTTGAATCCTGTGGTTTTGGAAATCTCTGTTTCCCACACAGTGATTGAATACTAGCAATTATAATAAAACATCCTACTCCTTGGTTTCATCTTCTTTAACATAACAAACACTTTACTCATCTTTATGATACTATTTCAAAAGAAGGCCTAGTGTTAAGCAGAAGAAAATTGCGGGTGGGTGCGCATAGCTGAATTCAGCTGAGGTGAGGTTACCTTCCACATATGTTTACACAGCCCCTAGGAAAAATAATATTTCAAATTCAAATCAGGTTTAACTCCAACACCTCCTTTTGGAAAGACAAAGAGTGTCTAGATCAAGATGTCCAAAGAAGGGCAGTGTTTTGGAGAAAGCATCAGCGGGGAAGCAGTGGGAAAGTGTGGCTGAACCTTTTAGGAGTCATGGCACACAGGAAAGGGTGCTGAGGAGGGGAAAAGCAGCATTTTCTGCACTCTGATGGGCAAAAAAATGGTGATGCCTTAAACCTATAGCAGGGAAAATACATGGCACTGTATACTGCTTTTAAAGTCATGTTGGGCAAACGTCTGAGAAAAAAAATGGGTACAGCTGTTCTGACCTTGGGGAACTGCAAATGGTCTCTGTGTGCCCTCAGTGCTTTAATTCCCGTGACTCTGGGGGACAGTGCGGTGGTGCTGGGAACCAGATGCTGATCCAATGGTGGGAGGGTGGGCACAGGAAGATCTTGACAGTGGGGCCACTGTCACATCAGCCATTAAGGGCAAAAGACCATAATTTTTATAGCTGTTCATGTCTCGTTCCCTTGGGAGTAGCTGCTCCACAAGGGAATTGGAAGGGGGGACTCAGAGTCAGCCACAGGCTCCTTCTGCTGGCGTAGCCTCTCAGAGTCATCAGTGATACTGGTTTAATTGCATTTACATACTGTGCTATTTCCGAGCACCATGCACAGCAACCCTAATTTTGTTCTCAAGGAGATGAGATGCCTTTAAGCTTCACTGACAGTCTAAGTTTTAACTCACATGTGACACATAGCCCTGGCCTGTGACCATGCCACTCAGTGTTGATTCCATTTCTTTTCACACCAGATCTCTTGGTCTTTAGATTAAATAATCCAAGAAGACTTCAGTAGGAGGACTCGATGGCTCCCAGAGAATCATAATGTGACTGACGTGACTTTTACCCACAGACCCAGTTCTCCCTGTTTAAATGGAAGTGATTTCCTCTCCTGCTTTGCCCATGGAAGGGACATCTGCAAGCAGTGGGACTTGTCTGCACTGCCAAGCAATGAAGTTCATGATGGTCTTCAAGAGGAATCACTGGTAAGGAAGTAAGATAGCAGGGCACAGCATGAAGCTCAGATTATAGGGAACCTTAAATGATCTTCCTCGAAAAATGAAGTAAGTACCTCCATGTGTAGATGGAGAAAGGGTCAATAGTTCTGTTGTTAATACCATATCATAAGACACAGCACATACCATGACTTAACTTAAAGTTGACCTATGATTTTTATAGTGGAAGGCATTCACCCATGGTTTAAAAGCCTGAAATGATGATGACTTTATCTGATTTATCACGAAATGCTCTCTTATTTAAACATTGGCTTCATTTTTCCATTCCTGGCAGTGTAGTTTCAGTTTCACCAGCTCTTGATGCACTTTTACCCCCTGGATTAGAGGGCCCATGGTTGTCTGTCAGCTCTTTGGGGACCTGCTTACAGACTGTCAGCGAATGTTTCAGCAGTGCCTGTGGGCTCCCCATGTAGAGGGTGGCTCCAGGGCTCTCACTGCAGGGTGTGACTGTCAGAGCTCAAACCCTGCCCAGTATGTTCTGGAAGTTCTCACAGAAGCATCACTGACCACCCTTCTTTTCCCTGAATGACCACATGCAGCTCTCATTAAAACCCAGTTCATTGGTTTGTGAATCTCACACATGCATTTCATTCTCTGACTTTGATTGGTTCCCTGTTGTCTACTATTTGCAAACATGAGAGGAACCATGAGGTATTCATGAGATGTTCGCAAATCTCATCATTTCAGTCACTGTGTTAGTGTAACTCTAATTTTTTCAAAAATTAAGTTTTACCCTCTATTCCTTTTCATTACTGTTTAATTCTGGAATAAGAAATGTGCTTAACGTCATTTGACAGCTGAACATTGAACATCTAGTTCTATTAATAGACCCAAGTGTTCCTGTTGCTGAGGAAGATTAGTACAACTCGGTTTGCTGAATGAAAAGCAAATTAAAAAAGAAACATCAGCATAAATGAGAATGTTTTAACTGTTTGCTACAAGTGTCCTTAGTAATGAAATATAAGGTGTAGCTGTAGAAATTATATTATCTTGATAAAATTGTAGTAAATGTAAATAATTTTTCTGTGTGTGTGTAATCAATACATGAGACTAGTTCCTTGGTGTCCTCTCCAGGGCAGTGTTCCTAGATATAATGCCATCTTCATTAATGCAGGAGATGTTAAGTTGAATAAAGTACACACCTCCTTGATTTTGAGCATAACAGGTATGACTCTGCCTCTGAATTTTAGCCTAAATGAATCTAGAACCTCATTCAATAGATCAAAACCTAAACTAGGACAAGTAGCAAGTATTAACAGAGCTTGGTCTAATCACTAGGTGCACAGCAAATAACAGTTTACTGAATTTTTTTGTTTGCTTTAAAATGAAAAATAATATACTTGCATTATATACTTCCATTATATGTCATGAAAATAGTTTAAAGATGTTGAAGTATCTTTTCCAACTGACTCCTGCTGAAAAATGACATAGGTAAAAAATATTAAGATGTGATCTAATAAAAATTCTTATATAGTCCTGATGATTTAAGTCCTGTCATTTTTTATTTCATTTGCACGGGGATTACAATCTCTTGGTTGATTCCAAAAACACCTCCCATAAAATTGCTGTTTGGATGTTCCAAATGTTTTTTTTATTCTTTATATAGCATATCTACTCAGATTCTAGAAAAATCATGTTCTTCTAAACTTATCTGGGACTGGCATGACTGAAGCTGACTTTCTCCATAGGCTTAGGTAAACTCTATTTTCTATGTCAGGTAAACATCTCTATTTTATGTCAAATTGAATTTCATGAACATGTTTCCAAAATCACAAGTGTTTCAAGATCAGCTTTCTTCTAAATAAATCTGGGAAGAAAAATACTTGAGCACTAGAAGGCAGAGAGTGTATGAAATCTGAGAAATGTTCAGGATTGTGCTGTCACCAAGTGACGGGTCTGTATCAGTTTAGCTTTGACTCTCCTTTCCTCTACATGAATGTCAAAATACTAATCGCATTGTTATTGTATAAAAGCCAGATGCAGTAAGACAAACACTGGAAGTTCTCATACAGACATGCATTAAGCATACTATTAGGTTCTGTTTGCTCTGAGTAACGCAGATCAAGGGTTGCACAGTAAATGCAATAGGTTGAACTTGTTTTCTAGACTTTCTAGATTTCTGCTGCCAGGCCAGGCTCAGAGGGGATGAAGACTGCACCAAAACTCAAGGAAATTCAGTTCTGTTGCTGCTGACACTACTTTTTTGTTAATCTTGATTTACATCACATGGTGTTATTTGCTTGATTGCCATGTTTGCCCTTTCCATTTTAGAATTTAACTTTGTGCTGTAGAATATTGTTGTGTGAAGAAGGAAAAAAACATTTCAGCTACTCTCAGGTGTACAAATGGCATTCGTATGGCTGACTGTGGATGTCTCCAAAGCTCACCTGTAAACTGGAACAAGTCTTCTAGGTCATACCTATATTCTGGCTATTTGACACAAAGGGCAACTGCCCACTTCTGTATGAACAAATTATTTCCCCTGGAAATAGAATATCTGCATGCACCATGCCCATGGGGAGCAACCCTGGCTTGCGGTAGCTCCTCAGTTCTGTCTGGGGCCTACTTGGGAACATGTTACTTGGCCCCAGGCAGAAAATGCACCAAGAACAATTTCCACAGCCTGAGATTGGAGATTCAACATTATTAGCAGCACAAATGCAGCCCAAGAGTCCTCTTCTAGTTAATCCGGAGAAATGGGCACTTTGTATTAAACACTAGAAGTAGATGACTCACATCTTTAAGCTGCTTATTTCTCTCCACAACTATGAAAGTGTAAAGAGTGACTAGGAGAGAGACAGACACCTACACAGTAGAAATCTAAAGGTAGATGAGATGAATCTCCCCAAAGTGTCTGATGGTTACACTTCCAACATAATGACCTAAATTAAAGTCAGTGGGACTTAATTAATGGCTTAGTTTTAAGCATATACTTCAAATGTCCTTCTTGCCCACTGATGCTTTTTAAATCAAGGCCAGTTCTTTTAATCCTGGCTTCACTAAAGCTCATGGCAAACTCCCATTTCCTTCATTGAAGCCTGGATTTCCTTGTTAGGGTTCAAGTCTCCAAATAAGAGATGCCTGATTTAATTGGATTACTTGCCAGCGTCTCTGCTGATAGCAGCAGAGACTGACAAAACAATTATAGCTCTGATATTTTGGACAGCTCTGCTACTCTAGCTCTCCCCCAGCATCTGAAAAACTGGCAGTTCTTAGACAAAAGTCCATACTAAATCAGGAAACATTCCTCTCTGCTCTATGTTAACAGCTTGCAAGCAGCAGGACACCAAGGAGTTTTGCTCTATGAATTATTTTTTAAATGGAGGGAATTAGTTCTTTTCTTGTCCTCTATTTTTATTGCAACACTTTTGCCAGGACTCCATATGCCAAGATGTAATTAGTTTTCAGAGAAGACATTTGGAGCTCTGGCACAGACCATGGATAGTTTTAACAGTTTCTTTTCTCTTTCTTCTGAATATTAAGCAGGACCATATAATTGTCTGTGGCTTCTTTCAAGGCATCTCTGGAGTTTAAATAATTTTTCAGAATTAAATAAATTAAAAATAAAAGTAAGATTAAAGCAAGTATGGTTTAAAGAAGATATTTTAGGCACATCAAAAATCAGGAATTCCTACAATTATGATGGTTCATTTCAGTGCAAATTCAGCCCTATCTTTTAATTATACATATACTCTTTCTTACTCTCCTTCCATATAAAGACAAGGAAGACTGAATAAAGATGGCCAGATGCGTGCACTACAGAAGAGGTGTTTTTCTGAGAGTAACCATGTCTTTTGGAATTCCTTGTCTCTGCAGTGCTTGATATTCCATTCATTTCTTTTTATATTTTGTGGGTTTTTATTTACTCAGCAATTTGGTGCTAACCAGACATCTGGAATTAGCAGAATATTTACATTGAGCTGGAGGATCACTGGAGTAACTGAAAGTTTTTACTGATATCATGAGGTGAAATGCCAGCTCTGCCTTTCACATCACCCAAAAACTGCCTGCTCGAGATGGTATCAGCCATAACCACTCTGCTTCTGAGCTCCTTCAGGCTTGCTGATTTTTACTGTTTTACTTCCTTTTGAGATTGATCCAAAGGAAGCAAAACAGCACAGTCAGGGCGATATTCTGCCCCACTTTGCACTAGAATAAGCGTGTGGACAGGAGTGAAGCAGATCTTCTCTACTTCTAGAGAGTCTGAGGATAAATTAATGCAACTTGACTGCACCCTCAGATCCCCAGATGGATGCTGCTGGGAAGTGTGTTATCAGTGACACGCTGATTGTGAGATCACAGAATCACAGAATGTTAGGGATTGGAAGGGACCTCGAAAGATCATCCAGTCCAATCCCCCTGCCAGAGCAGGAACACCCAGATGAGGTTACACAGGAAGGTGTCCAGGTGGGTTTGAATACTTCCAGAGTAGGAGACTCCACAACCTCCCTGGACAGCCTGTTCCAGTGTCTGTCACCCTCACTGAGAAGAAGTTTCTTCTCAAATTTAAGTGGAACCTCCTGTGTTCCAGTTTGGACCCATTACCTCTTGTCCTATCATTGGTTGTCACCCAGAAGAGCCTGGCTCCATCCTCGTGACACTCACCCTTTTTATATCTGTAAACATTAATGAGGTCACCCCTCAGTCTCCTCTTCTCCAAGCTCAAGAGACCCAGCTCCCTCAGCCTTTCCTCTTAAGGGAGATGCTCCACTCCATTAATCATCTTTGTTGCCCTGCACTGGACTCTCTCCAGCAGTTCCCTGTCCTTTTGGAACTGAGGGGCCCAGAACTGGACACAATATTCCAGATGTGGTCTCACCAGGGCAGAGTAGAGGGGAAGGAGAACCTCTCTCGACCTACTAACCACCCAACTTCTAATACATCCCAGGATGCCCTTGGCCTTCGGATCTCTTCGCGTGTCCTATTGGCAAAGTGCACATCCTTTAAACATCATGGCCTGACTACAACAGCTCTATAAATAACTTCTGCAAGCATGTCTGCATCTTTCTGATGAGTTTCTCACAGGACATACCTCTCATTTTACTAGATGACCTTCATCTCTGTGGGCCTGTGTTCTCAGAGGTGACTGGCGTTTTGAAGTGCCATTTTTCATTCTCCCAATCTGGCTCCTCTGTATGCTCTTCCTCTGGCTCCTGTGCAAATGCAGCTGTCAGTGGGATTTGCAATGCCTGCTCTCTATAGCAGTGAAGTCCTTTTACAGTTTCCCAGCAGAAACTAGATTGCAAAATCTTTTACTTCTGTTAGACTGTCAGTAAAGGTACTGCACATATTAGACATTCCATCCTTAGAAGATACTGAGACAGGGGGACATGGGGATGGACAAACTGGTGAAGCAACCTTGCATAGGTCATTCATAGGCACAACATGAAGCTGCGCTGTATGCAGCAATTCTTCAGGAGACCTCTTAGGATGTGCTGTGGCCTATGCAAAGATTGTTGAAACTGCTTTTCTTGTAAGTAAAATTTGGCTGAAGTAGGAAGAGACACTTGAAAAATACAGATGTTCAATTACAATAGCCCAATGTAAAGACTTCTTAGGATTTTAAACTAACAAGGGGGAACTGGGCTGAATTTATGGAAGACATAACCAAGTTCTAATTTTTCTACAAAATACCTGACTGAAAGGCTTTGCTGCTTGACTGCACCTTGAGGCTGTATGCGTAGGGCAAAAAAATGGGATCTCAGTTTGTTCAGCAAATATGTATGTAGAGCTATCAAACAAAAAAGATGTCAGCATTCACTGAGTTGGTAACAGAGACTAATCCATTGCAAGGCTGGAAGAAATGTGTCTAGGGTCTTACATAATCCGGACAGCTTAGTTTCAAAGGCATGTATTTTTGCATGTCAGGAAGTCAGGCTGTGTCTAATAAGGCGTTTAACATAAATGACATGGATTTGACAAAGAAAAAGTGACAAACAAGCAGGCTGTGATGCCTCCCCTACCCTCTGGCTCCCCCCAGAGATGTCTTCAAATCCAGTGCTAATTAGATGCATGTACAAACAAGTGATGTGTCATGCATTTAACAAGCAAAGCTTTGTTTTCTATGAGCTAATGTCACCAAAACTGTCTGCAAATCCTTTCTTCTTATGAAAGACCAAGGGGTGCTCAGAATGGCTGAGTACTGCATGCTGTGAATAACTTGCCTTCAGCCTTCCAGTGTCACTCGCCAGCTGATTCCCACTGCCTGAAGAGCTCAATATGAGGCACCCCCTGCCAAGCCCCCTCCACTACTACCAGTCAAAAGTCTTCAAACAAGTGCCTGGGATGCTGCAGACTTTCTTTATCTTTCCTGTATGAACACTCATGCAAGCCCCAAACCAGAAATCTAGCTGTCACCTTTGGAGTCTGACGCTATGGACACTGCAGTGGGAGGCTTGGTAGAAGCCATGAATGTTTGATCAAAACTGTATTCTACTTCTGAAATCCAGCATAAGACAGTTGGAGGCTGCTAATACACCCAGCTCTCCCCAAGTCCCCTTCTCGTACCTATCTGCAACCTTTCTGTGCATCCACATCCTCTGTATGTCTAAAGGAGGGCTTCCTATGATTGCTCCAGCTGTCCTCCAGGCTCTCACAGTCATTTCCAGCAAGATCCTCCATTCTGCCTCCATTTTGTTCTCTACACTCTTGTAGAAGACGCCTGCTGAATTTTCCATGAAAGATGACCAAATCCAATCCTTCCAATGAGGTGCAGCCTGTTCTTCAAACTCACAATCCCAAAACAAAGGTAGTATCAGAACCAAGCAGGGCATGGAGGTCTTTCTTTTTATGCTTCAGTCCCTTAAACCACTTGGCTTTGTTCCAAACAGTAAAGTTCCCATAGTAAAGGTTACCCTGGGAACGTATTTTTAAATGTAGAGGAAAAATGGCTGGTTGAAGAGAAATACCATTGTGCTGATTAGACATGGAAATGTCTGAAGGAGATGGAGAAAGTTGATGCATTTCTGTTCATTTTATAGTTGTAACAAGATCTTGGAACATTTGTTTCTTTCAAAATTCTTTTGTCTTTGGCCACGTGGTACAGCATAGAAATCTCCAAACATTCTCATAGGAAACTTCATATGATGGGAAAGATGGTGTAGAGATACCAGGAAAAAAAAAATCAATTTTACAATACTTGGATTTGTCTGTGTAAGAAATTAGACATATATTCCCATCCGAGTGTCCAGGTTAGGAGCCTACTCACCCTACAGGGAAACTTTCTGGAAGATCCTTTGTCTTTCCATGGACTATTAGGGACCCCAGTCTCATCACTTAAATCTAAGTGAGATAAACCATACTCTTTTTTTCTCTGAATGAATCATGATTTGTTCTGAAGTAGGATGTGGGGCAGAGAAAGTTAATTCTGACTGTATTTTTGCATCTCTTCTCCCCTATCTTGCCTATAAAAAAAAAATTATTTACCAGTAATTTCTACAGTGAGTTCAGTAACTACTCTGTGCCGATTATCGAGCACTGTGTCTCAAACATAGCCTGTATTCACCTCTCAAGATGACATTTTGCTTGGAATAACAAGGATGACATCAATTCACAGATTACATGCAGTCACTTTCCCAAGAAAGCAGGTCTTTAGATTTTATGTTCCCCAGGGTGGGAGCCAGCACTTTCTCGACCATTACTTTCATGTGCTTTGGCACTCTACTGACACATTTGGCATCAAATCTGTCTCAGCACTTACGACACCTTGTCTTGATCCCAGACTCACCACTATCTGTAGAGAGCATGAGCTTCATCCCAGAAACAGAAAAAATACCGAAGAAAACGAATGAAAAAAGGTCCTTCTGCCAATGAAACATAAAATCCTACAACTAGGAAAAAGCAGAGCAAGCTCATAGTTAGAAAAGAGCTGTGTTTATACCAGAAACACGGACTTAGAGGGCAAATAAATGATAAGTCATATTTTCAGAAGCAGCCTATTAAACTGTTGACATTATTTTCATTCCACGCAAACCCTTCTGTTTTTCAGCAATTTTGTAAATCCAGTTTCATGGACTGAATTTTATCTAAAAGCAAACTAGGAAAACTTCCAGTGGAAGACATAAATTTGTCAGACAGCCATAGTCTACATACTACAGTGCTCTTTCCTATTGTCACTGCAGGCAGGAACTTTGCTGCCTAACCCACATGTTCCTACTTTGAAACAGGAAGCAGAGGGAGTGAGGATCACGACCAGGTACCTCCATCAGCCCTCTGAGGTTTATAGAATCAGTGAATGATAAAATCATAGAACAATTTTGATTAAAACAGACCATCAAGATCATCAAGCCCAACAATCAACCTAATGATGTCAACAAACCATGTCCCTAAGAACACATCTTTTAAACACCTTCAGGGGTGGTGATTCAACCACTGCCCTGGGCAACCTGTTCCAGTGCTTCACAACCCTTTCCATGAAGAAATTTTTCCTAATATCCAATCTAAACCTCCTCTAGTGCAACTTGAGGTCATTTCTTCTCATCCTATCACTTGCTACTTGGGAGAAGAAACCAACACCCTCTATGTAAAAAACTCCTTTCAGGTAGTTGTAGACAGTGATAAGGTCTCCCCTCAGCCTCCTTTTCTCCAGGCTGAACAGCCCCAGTTCCCTCAGCTGCTTCTCATCAGACTTGTGCTCCAGGTCCCTCACCAGCTTTGTCGCTCTTCTCTGAACTCTCTTCAGCACATCAATGTCTTTCCTGTAGTGAGGGGCCAATGAGAAAGAGGCAGGTATAAGTGATCTCTGGAAACTGCAGGGTACATGTTAAAAAACCAAAAAGTAGGAGCAACAAGGACAAAACTTTTAGCAAGGCCACATTGTCTGAGTCTGAAAACAATGCCAGGAATCAGGCTGGAGCTGCAGAAAGGCTGAGCCTCCATCCTGCAGCGAGCTCTGCATGAGTGCCCTCCTGCAAAACACTCACAGCTCTGCAAGCAGCGACGTCCTGCACAGACCTGAAGGATGGTTACAGGGTGGTGGTGACAGAAACAAAGCTTTCAGCAGCACCACTCCCCTCCTTCCTATGCCATATTAAGGGTTAAATTAATCATCCTCTCCTCTCCTCTCCTCTCCTCTCCTCTCCTCTCCTCTCCTCTCCTCTCCTCTCCTCTCCTCTCCTCTCCTCTCCTCTCCTCTCCTCTCCTCTCCTCTCCTCTCCTCCCCTTTCCCATCCTATCCTATCCTATCCTATCCTATCCTATCCTATCCTATCCTATCCTATCCTATCCTATCCTATCCTATCCTATCCTATCCTATCCTATCCTACTCTTCTTGTCACACTTGCGCAGGGTTTGACACATACACCCTTAGTACCAATTAGTGGTGCATGAGTGGATTTATATGTACAGCCGCTGTAAGAGTTCATATTAGTCCTCGTTGCCAAGGATTCAACACTTAGAAATGGAAATGCAATTGGATTCTTGACTGCACAGTTTGTCTTGCCTTGAAATACCCAAATGGAGGAGACCAATAAAAACTACCCAAGCTCATAAGGATTTAGTGGAAGAAGGATTCACACCTGTTTGCAAATCCCATGTTAATACCACAACTTCGTCCTGACTGATGTTCTCAGGTTCATTGATATATTTGCTACTTCCATTTGAAAGGCTTTATTTAGACTCTCAAGTCATGCTTCACTCCAAAATTCTTTATAATGGAATTCACAATGAGTTTCTTGACTATGGTCTAAAAAACTCTTGCATTTTTTATTTTTGGCCATATTTCTATGTTACACTATCAGAATATTCAAGGGTAAACTGTCATGATCTGAATCCCCCAACAGAGTGCAGTAATAAATTTAGTGGAGCCACGGTAATTGCTTCTCCCTGAAATGCCAATGAATATGATGGATATGGTAAAGCATCTCACCAACCTCTTACCATTTCCCAGAAAAATGCATCATATGCAGATATTAATTTGTTAATTGTCATAGATTAAATGGCATGCAAATGATGCACAAAGTAGATCTACTAAAGAATATTGACATGCAAATGATGCATTCTTTCAAGTCTAAGAGGAACAAGAGAACATTCAGCTTTTTCCAGTGCTAGTGCAGAGTAAGAGTTCATTACCTTTGGGAAACAAAAAAAAAAAAAGAACTTGGAAATGGGTATCTAAAGATAAAAGTAAAAAATTGCACTGCTAGCTGTGTGAGAACGTTTCAACTGGAATGCCCTTCCAATTGAAAATTACATTTTTGAAAAAGGTTTTACAGCCAGATCGCTGTGGAAGTGAAGATGGCACGTGCCTGCCACCTGTCCTGCAAAGATCCCAGCAATTCACTGTCAGGAAGGGACATGGACAAAAGTGCTTGAAGGATTTTCACACTTCAGTGCCTTTGGCATCTCAGCATGTTCTGAATCCTCCTCCATGCCAGTCCAGAGGGGGAGGACTCTCACTCTCTCCTCTGCTTTCTCTGCAAGTCATAGCACCTTTTTCATCTTATTTGCTTGTACAGGAGAAAACTTTTGTGCATTTAATTTATCTAATTTGACAAAAGCTGGATAGGAAGTGTCTCTTTTGTGCTTTTTGGGAGACATGTTTTCAAGTTCCTTATCATTTTGTTTTGCGACCAGTTTCTGTCCTTAGTATAATCGGAAATGCTACTGTATTCTATTTTCTGTTTGTGTATTTCCCCATAAACCAAGTTTCTAAGCAAGAATTTATGATCCCACAGGTTCAAGTTTAAACTCCTCCAAGGGAATGACTAAAGGTAGGGTCTCAGCACTTATTGAAAAAGTGGAAAATCACTACCCTCTAAAGGCATCTCAGATTAGATACTGAAAAATGGGAGCAACTGAAATCACTAGTTTTTTGAAAGTCTTACTGTCAATATTTTAACTCAAGTAGAAATATTTTTTGTGAGCATATGGAAAAGGATGTTCTAGTTGATGTAATGCACTCAGTTTTTCTAAAAGCTTTTGACAAGGTTGAAAGATTAAGAAGGGAGCTAAGATGTCACAGCATAAGAAGGAAGGTCATGTCAAGGATTACGAATTTCTTAAAGAGAAGAAACAGGAGGAATAAATGGTCAGTTTTCACAATGGAGAAGGAATATCTGTGGATCCTCAGAGAGGCCTGTGCTCTACATTTTGCTGCTCAACATCTCAAATGGTCCAGAAAAGGAGAGGAGCAATGAGATTATAGCATTCACTAAGATAAATTTTGAGGTGGTAAAATGACTTGCAGTAGTCGTATCTCAAACTGCCTGAGAAGACCGCAAAAATTTCTGAAAATATCAAGTGGCTGGGTGATTGAATTCAATGATAGTTCAGTGTCACAAAATACAAAGGGGAAAATAGCTCTACCTAAACCAGCTTGATCTATCAGTACCTAGTGGCAGGTTCTTGTCTAGGAAGCAAGTTTTGAGTTCTGTGCGGATAGCAATAAAGTTCAATAAATACATGAGCTCAGTGTTTGACAGTATTCGGAAGATGAGAGACCAGTAAGAATCTGTAGGAAACTGAGAGATAACATGCTGCTGTGTAAACCCAGCAAACTTCTTATATATTCTCGCAGTCATTCCTGCATGTAATAAGACTAGAAAAGGTTCTGAGATAGATGACAGGAAGAATCAAAGCAACTAAGAATCCCCAAGGAAATGTTGATAGACTTAAAATAAACAAAGGCCAGTATTTACAAGATGCAGAATTAAAGCATGAAGCTTGTAGCCACAGGATACAGAATGGAGGTTAATAAGCATAGCTAGTGTGAAATAACAACTACACAGATTCGTGGAGGAATGCTCCATCAAAGATGGATTTTTAGGCCCTAGGCCAGGATATCCTGCGGTTGCTGACTGAGATTGTATCAGGGAAGGATCTCTATTTTCAACATTTCTTATGTAGAACAGGGTCAGTACTTGTCAGCAGGGTATGCAAAATTGAATTTTACCTCCCCCAGGATGAGGGAGAGGGAACCTGCCCTGGTTTTGTTAAAAAACAAGTTTCTCTTTTTAGTGAATTTGCCTGTCAGCTAAAGCCTTCATATTAGCTGCATTTTCCTGGAGAACCAGATATATGTTTTGGTAAACATGACAATGGAATGCAAACTTATTGATAAGCACGGATGGACATCTCGCAAGAGGGGCAAAGAGAAACAAGTGACCAAGAAACTGACCAACTGTGTATAACATTCCATTCACGTGAATACTTCATATAAAAGTGGGAGATCACGAGGATCTCGTCCTTTTTCCCTTCTGCTTATGGCCGACATTAGGAGAGGACCTTGCTGGTCATCCCTGCGAACTCAGGCCTAGTGAGAGACGGAATCGAGCTCCGGCTGGCTGTAGAGTCCAATCCAGGACTTCGGGTGCTGGCTCTGCAGTTGCTGAGACTTTCAAGATTGGTTTTGTATATTTTGCATTATTTTCTCTATTCTTATTAGTAGCATTAGTAAAACATCTTTAACTTTTCCAACTCTCTTCTCCCTGTCCTTCTTTCCCTCCTGATCGCCTGTCCTGAGTGGGAAAGGGGGAGAGGGAGGGGCAAAAGGGGGAAGTAGAGGGAGAGAGGAGGTTAACAATACATCTGCCAGGGTTTGATTGTCACCCCGCAATCTTAACCTTCGACAGAACCACAAGCTTAGTCCTGCCTCCCCTAAAGGGTGAGCAGGCATGGAGGAGCAGACACACACAGCCCTTCAGAGAGGTCGCTGTGTTGCCACTTGCTGCATTTTGCTGACATATGACATGTCCTGCTTGGTACTGAGCCACATTTTGGACTAAATGGACTTCTGATTTGGCTTCAGCTGCAATTACAGAATCACAGAATCAACTGGGTTGGAAAAAACCTCAGAGATCATCAAGTCCAACCCTTGGTCCAACTCCAGTCCATTGACTAGATCATGGCACTAAGTGCTATGTCCAATCTCAGTTTAAAAACCTCCAGGGATGGTGAGTCCAGCACCTCCCTGGGCAGCCATTCCAATGCCTGACCACTCTCTCTGCAAAGAATCGCTTTCTAATATCCAGCCTAAATTTCCCCTGGCAGAGTTGAAGCCCATGCCCCCTTGTCCTATTGCTGACTGCGTGGGAGAAGAGACCAATCCCCACCTGGCTAGAACTGCCCTTCAGGCATTTCTAGAGAGTGCTGAGCTCACCTCTAAGCCTCCTCTTCTCCAGACTAAACAAGCCCAGCTCCCTCAGCCTCTCCCCATAGGTCTTGTGCTCAAGTCCCTTCACCAGTCTTGTTGCTCTTCTCTGGATCCGCTCTAGCACTTCAATCTCTTTCCTGAACTGAGGGGCCCAGAACTGAACACAATACTCCAGGTGTGGTTTCACCAATGCAGAGTACAGGGGAAGGATCACTGCCCTTGTCCTGCTGACTACGCTATTTTTGACACAGGCTTTATCCGGCCTTCCTTACACCTATTGCTGTGCTCAATGCACAAGAAATTTATCACTGTATTTCTGCCTCCTGTCCTTAAGTGATGGTCTCCTGAACTATATCCTCAGCTCTGTCATTGTAGAATTGAGTGACTGAGATATGTCACTTTATGTAATATGTGCTCACCCATGAAATGAGGACACCTTTTGACTCTTGGTTCACCAATAATTTCAGTGTCAATGAAGCTGAGATTCCACGCCTCCTTGGGAAGCTAGTAGAGATTTGATAAAACAGTAAAGCTTGGATCTTTCTGAGAAACTGCAGGGTATGATATATGGGGTCCTGAAGCAAAGGACTTGTGGATCTGACTCCTGGGGATTTCTTATTGCAAAGGCATTTTACCTTAAATGACTCTGATCCAGCAATAAACCACATTATATGCAGAATTTAAGAGTTACTTTGTACATTGAGCTGTTTACTCAAATTCCTTTGACAAAAGCAAATGACAAGTTCCTATGAACATAAAACAAGAACCTTAAAATCAGCATGAAAGGTACAAAACAGCACCACATTCCCAAGCAATAGTAGCCTGGAAATGGACTGATGGAGCCTGTTTCAGTTCAGAACTGGTGGGTACTTTTGAAGTGAGTCTCCTGCTTGTCTCCACTGCTGTGCCTTTGTTTGCAATGGCAGGCAACAGATTCCTAAAACCACCTGAAAAGACCTGTTGTCATGGCCCAGTGTTCATCAGGAAGCACTGAAGTGGTGAGATCATTTTGCCACACACGCATTGGATAGAACACTTATACTTGTGTTCATACACAGGTGTTCATTTCTTGGACAAACTGAACAGCATTTTGGACCCTCTTTCCCAATCTGAGAGAAGCTCCAGGTCATAGAATACCACACAAAGTCTGTACAGCCAAGGAGGGAAACCTGGAATCTCAGTCTATCTGGCCAAAGTGTGCATTTTTTTTTCCTGATATGAGGGCCCAGTGATAAATTCAAGGTCTGATATCTCAAGAGCTAACAGGTGCTGAAACTAATTCAGCACCTCATACAAAAGGTAGACTTCTCTGTCTCTATGTGTAGTAATTTGCTTTAATCCTGTGATTGACATACTATATCCTGTTTATTCTCAATAATAGTCTCTTCTACTTCAGTCCCAAGCTGATTTCAATGGTCATTTTTGCCAGGTGTCCTTGAATCCTCTACACTGAATCCTGAACTAGTAAAATGGGAAATAAGAGCATTTTTGTCTATCAAAAGAATATGAATTAGATATAAGATTTTCAATGATGAGATATCAGGGTCAAGCTGACCCAGGGAAATTCATTTGACTGAATAACTAAGACTTCCATGCCAAACATTTCTCTCTACTTATGAGCAAATATTAAACGAAGTAATCTCTTTGAAACAGGCTTTGAAAAGCTTCCATTAGTCATTAAATCCTTTTGATGCCTCATTAATTCCATCAGTATAAGCTGGTTTTGATTAACCAGGTTGTTAAGAGTCTGCTGTCAAACACTGATAAAGAGGGAGAATTTGCTTTACAGATCACAGGCATGTAATTATGTGTCTCACCACAGCTGATAAAGTGCGAGAAATTACCTTCAGCCCCACAGAAATCACCCCAGCACAGTTAACACAAAGTAATCTGATGACATGTTCACATCTCTAAGGTACGCATTAACATGTCTCAGGAGCCTTTGACACTTCACTGCCACATTGAGAATGTTCAGACTGAATCTCAGGATTTGTGGGAAGGAAATCGAAGAAGTTTAATTGATTTATCTAAAATATTATAGACCTGTGCTAGAGACACACCTAGAAAAGTTTTAAGAAAGTTTGACAGTGACTTAGTATCATACATGAATTGCCATAGAGCTAAACCATAAGCATAAATTTAAACAGATATATATATTTATTTAGAATAAAGAAAAGTAGTTTTAGTGAGATTATACAGCTTTTAATTTACACATAATGGAGGGTGATCATTTTTTTTAAGCATTTAAATACCTGAAACTGTAACTAGATGCTGAGGATAAGCACAGAGAAAGTTCTGAAAACTATGTAAATCAGCATCTTTAAATGTTCAGAAGTCTAAGACAGGTTAATGGAAATAAAAATAAAATGAGTGAATAAAATGGACTTTATTCCCTTCAAGGATTTCCACTGCAGAATGGACTTCTGTGCAGGACAGCTTGGATTTCTTTCATAGCTGATGTCATGCTTCACTTCAGTCATACTTCATAGGCAACTGATAAATCTCCGTTTTCCCTTTGAAAATGTTACACTACTGATGCACTTTTATTTAAATGTGGAAGCATATTGGAACTTTATTATCACTCTCAGTGAAATCCTTAATTAAAAAGTCAGATGGCTGCCTGCCTGGTTGCAAAACCAGAGGAGCCAACACTAATTTATGTACGCTGTAAAACAGGCATAATTATGCTGCCGGTAGACTTGCAGATGGTTAGCACTGAGAGCATAAAAACATGGGTCAAAGCATAGCCTGACTGAGTCTCATCTTTCTAACCAAATGTTCACCAGTCTCCTCTTCTACACACACATTTTCTGTGAAGTTTCTGAGGAGGAAGATGCTTACAGTTTGAAACTGTGGAGCTTTAAAGTGTTTCTGTTTATATGATATGTGCCTTAACTTCAGAGATTTTTACCCCAGACACTAAAGCTGTACTATACTGAAAGTTTTATTCCCAGTAACAGCATTACAGCTCCCAGTGTGGACTTGGTCATTATGATTTTCCTCTGCCTCATGGTAGAAAAGTTGTTGTCAAATAAGGGAAAAGTCTCTTATAGGTTGATATACATTCATACAGTGACCTATATGGAAAAATTGCCACTGTGTGCAGATCTGAACTCATCCAACGACTAACTCTTATGCTAATATCAAGACAAAGTAGAGGGCTGGTCCTGTAATACACCATCTCCTTAAATGAGTTGGCTTTTGACTCTTGATTTCTGGCTGATTCCCATCAAGTCAGGGTTTTTCTATAGAGGAGCTCTAGGGGTAGAGTTTCTTCAAATGAATGTGTGGATTTTATGGACACTTTCTGTTAGAGATTCTACTCTTTGAAAGGGTTCTGTTGTTGCAGTGTACAGGAAGGGCTTGTAAGTCAGAAGTAACTGTCCAGTCTGTCTAACTCACTTTATGATACAGGAAACCATGAGCAGAAGTAACATCTCCAATGGCTGGGTTAGTGGAGAATATCATTATTTCCCTTCCTTCCTCATTCCTTCTAATTTCAATCTGTTAAGTCCATCAAAGGACCATAAAGACGATGAAGAGACAGAACCATCTCTCCTATGAAGAAGGGTTGAGAGAGCTGAGGCTGCTTAGCCTAGAAAACAGAAGGATCAAGGGGATCTTATGAATACATATAAACACCTGAAGGGAGAGTGCAAAGAGGATGAAGCCAGGCTCTTTTCAGTGGTGCCCAGTGACAGGACCAGAGGCACAAACTCAAACACAGGAGATTCCCTCTGAACATCAGGAAACACTTTTGTACTGTGAGGGTGACCAAGCACTGACATGGGCTGCCCAGGAATGATGTGGAGTCTCCAGTCCCTGGAGACATTCAAAAGCCGTCTTGACATGGTCCTGGGCAACTGGCTGCAGGTGGCCCTGTTTGATCAGGGGGCTGGACCAGATGACCCCCAGTGGTCCCTTCCAACCTCAACCATCCTGTGATTCTGTGATTTTGTCTGGGTGAATTTACAGTTACAAACACATTCTAGCTTTGACAGCTAATACCTGGTCTTTAGCAACAATTCTGAAAAATAATAATGCTCAGGCTACCCTATGGCTTTCTTTCACTACACATTAACCAGTAAGAAATGTATTTGCTACTCTCTAGTTTGCCCTTATGGGAATTATCATTTGAAACATGCAGTGGGAAAGCACATTTTGCATGTCCGATACTGTTACCCATACAGGGTATATTCAGATATCCACACTCAGCATTTATGACTGTAAGGCAAAAGGCAGTTCTGAATCAAGCTTTGCTATTTTAGTGCATGTTCTTCTGCCAGACAGCTGTAATTGTAAGTGCAGTGTTGCTTTACACTGTAATAATAGTGAAGAGATTCTCTCCTGTTTTTTTGCTTTTTTAGGACCTACTTGAAACTACTCAGCCCTGGGAGGAACTGGACTCCTTTTGTCTTTCATATCAACAACAAAAGTCTCGTGTTCTGATTGTGCAAATCCAAAACTTACATCGCATCACTCAGTTTTAAAGCAACAGGAAGATTTTGTGGCAAATCCATGTGCTTTCCTGAGCTGCTGTACATCCTTTTTCATCTCAGTAATATTAGAATTCGTCATTAACCCCATCCATCTCCTGTCTACTGAATGACAAATAGATCTATCCACTGCATACTGTTTAAATTCATCCCGTCAGAGGTGAAATATCACAATATACATGCACACAGTGCTCTCTGAAACGTTAATCTACTTAACCCAATTACGTAGTAAGAGATAATTCTGTACATGCAATTGCTGAGTCTGCAGTGGCAGAATGAGGCAAGTGGCAAATCAAAAAGCAGCACTTTTATTCCTGCTGCAGGGAGGAGCAACCTGCTGCAGATGCACAACAGTTTGATCAGCTGTCAGGTCCTTAACTGGGGGAAACAATGCGGGTGCTATTTTTCCTTCTTTGCTCATCTTTTCATTGTGGGGGCTTTAACTCTCTTTTGTTTCTTTTGTTATCTTCTTCACATTTTCACTATACAAGGGATATTTTATCTATGTTGGTCCTGTGTTCTTTGTCCTCTTTCTTATGTCTTCTTTTCTCAAAGTTGCATCACCTTAGTGATCAATAATATTTTGCGAAGTGTGTTTATGCTCTTGTGGTATCACCTTGTGCTTGTACACTTTGTTCCTCTGCACTCAGCCTTTGCTTCTATTCTCCACAGCCCATACCCAACTGAGAATTTTACTGAAGCTGTATCACTGAATATACTCCGTTTTCAGATTGGACCCCAAGATCATGGTACCATGTGAAACAATTCTTTCTTCAGTAGTTCCAAATCACAGAATGATAGAGATTGGAAGGGACCTCAAAAGATCATCCAGTCCAACCCCCCTGTCAGAGCAGGAACACCCAGACGAGGTTACACAGGAAGGTGTCCAGACGGGTTTTGAACATCTTTGGCACCTGCTATTAATTTTTCCTATGAGACGTAACTGTAGCTCAGTACATCTTGCTCTTTCTTTCCCAAAACAGAGCATTATATATCTATTAAGAAACCAGATGAAAAAGAGAACTGAGTTGAAATGGAGAAAGATCCAATTGTATTATCCTTTGGTTTGATAGCAAAGGTCAAAGTGTACAGCTCTTTGCTTAGCGAAAAATGAAATAAACTTACATGGTTGGACTGTATGGATGCCTGTTTTCCACAACCTTCTGAAACTATTGACAGGTTCATCCAAATTGGCTGGATGTCTGAAAGGTGGATTGTACTTACAAGATTTTCAGAAATAATCAATGAAGAAAAAGAGGAAGGCCTTCAATGTGTTTGCTTCTTAGAAACATCAGGAAATCCCCACAGGAATCAATAAAACTACAGGAGGCAAATTTTTGGATCTACTGCCAAAATTGGCTGATTTTTATCTTCGAAAAGGTTGCGGAGCCTTTCCTCTTCACCCATCTCAGGGACAGAAAAATTCATATTTACACACACACAAAAAAGGAAAGTAGACTTAAAAGGAATGGCAACAGAAACTGCCCATTTGACTGCTGAAAATGACATTATCTGTTTTCTGTCTTGGCTGCGGGGCCATTGGAACCGTCTGGGACCGGCTGTGTCCATCATGGGTCAGCGCTGGTCTCTCCACACAGCGGCCCCTGCAGCCCCTGATGCCAACACCTGGGCACAGACACCATGTAACATCTCCAATGTGGATGTTTTGATGTGAAATCCAGAAAATGATCCATACTCATCCTTATGATCATATAACTGTTCAGTGACATCAAAAAGTAAAACATAATACTGTCTTTTTCACAGTTAGCCCACATGATTAGGAATTTATAGCGACTAGGAGTATATTGCAAAAGAAGCAGATGTTTTTATATTCCAATTACCAAAGTAGAGTTGATTAAGTAGATTTCAGGGCTGAAAGGCTTATACTATGAAATAATTTATTCTGGAATCAGAAAAATCAAGTCAGTGCACAAGAAAAATCCAAGAAGATACTACGATAGATCAGACGATGCTCAAACTCAACTTTGGTTTGTGTCTTTATGATATATACATTTTCTTATCAGTTCTTATCATATGCAGTGTTAGTATGAAACTTGATTTTTTTATCCTATATCCATTTCAAATTGCAACCAAAGAAAATGCATCAGTTCAGCCCAACAGCCTAAAAAGATGGATCTATTCTGCTTCTCTTCAGTACACTTGAAGAAAAACTACTTATCTTTATCTTACATTAAACATCTGTGGGGACTCAATAAGCACTTTAGAGAGGCTAAAAAACCTCAGAATTTAATAGCAATGTTTTTCTTTCTAACTGCTGAGTTTTTTGCACAATGGTTTTCACAATTCGGTAGACGGTTTTCAAAGAATGTATCATGAACTTGATTGTGTGCTGAGGGATATTATGGGCATTAACTGAACCGGGACTGCTACTTAAACAACATATTTGAGGTGGAGTTTTAATGGTTCAGTTGTAAATGAAGCTTATTAATTTTCTATCTTAAGGATGAAAACAAGATCTAACCACAAAATATTATCTGATTCTACCTGAGGTGAATTCACTTGCTCTGTCCCTTTTGGCTGGAAGCAAAAGCCAGTTTAAATCAGTAGCAGTTTCCTTCTGAAGGACCAAACAAATTCTTCCTTTATATAAAACCAGTTTTAAATCCATAAGCAAGGTAATGTAGGTCATAGATCACTTTTTGTTGCTGTTATTGGATGTTGCTTTGAAATTACAATGGCCTTAAAATTTGTAAAAAAGCCCAAATCTATCTTTTTTTTACTATAGCATTGAATAGTCATTGCCCAAGTAGAAGGTCAAAAGAGACAAAGAATTATTCAAGCACATATATATCCCTAAATCCACTGTTTTGTAGACAACAGAGCGAACAAGGCCTGATTTCCTATGGTTTTATGCCATATGTCCCCTACATATTCCTCGTTTCAACAATTGCCCAACTGAGAAATATTTGTTGTGACCATCCCTCTGCAAAATCCCACTGTCTTCTCCATGTCCACCTCTTCCATCCACAGTAACTCAAGGTCTAACCATATTTCCTAAACACTTCCAACACTCTCCTCAGTTTTCCCCCAGGTTCCCAGAACCCTATCGTCGTGACTCCTACTTTCTTTAACTACCACCTGGGCAAGAACGATAATCTGCACAAAGAGTTGTCACCAACATGTTGATTAATCGAGTGGCTCCTGTTGGAACACCTAATGGCTGAGTTGTGTCTCCCCAACAGCAGTTACATCAAGAGAATCCCAGTTTGGTACTCAGTGATGTTTTTCACTAAATTTGGAGGAGCTGAGTATTTCTGTGACCTTTCTCTTCTGTCAAATAAGATGAAAATAACAGAAATGGCATTCAAAAACAGAGTTAAGAATGACATAAGCCTTGTTGTCTCAGGAAATCAGGGCAGGAATAAAAATAAAAACAGAAGAAAATTGGTCTTGCTAAATTGCAATAATTTTTTAATGTAACCCGGTATACATTTGTTCTTTGATGTTGCCTGTTTGACTCATGGGGCAGTCCAGAAGCTGAGGGAAAAAAACCCTATGTTAATGGAGCTTCTGGTTGCTACAAATAGACTGGTGGGTAGGGAAGAAGATCATCCCACTACAGCTGCTCAAGCTATTTTTCTCCAACAGCTAAAAATGAATACTGATTCTCTGATGGGATCCTGAAAAAGCTGGAACACTTTAGAGAGGCTGCATGAAGAAGAACAAAAATGATCTGGCTGATATCTCCCAGCTTCCCTGTGGTGCCACAGCTGAGATACTACATTTGGAATTGTTCTCTCCCAAAATCTTCAAGGAGCAGCATTGTTATACCAGCTCCAGAATCCAGGAGCTCTGCGTTACTCTGGAAAATTCACTGATACATGGTGGCTTAGAGCAATGTCTCTCACTCCCAGACTATATCGTTTTCTTTCAGTGTTGTCCTCATGAAAAAGAAAACACTGAAGGGATACACAGAGATTTTTGTTATCTTCAGTTTAGTCAGAAGAATCATAAATCTTGTTACAAGTGCTTTCTTTTCTACAGTAATATGTCATCTTTCAAGCTAGACAGTAAATTCTTTGAAGAAATGACAAAGTCTGACTTACATGGCTCCCATTCTGATTTGAGACTTACTAAGTAAACAATCTAGAAAATAAGAATTTTTATAGTAATATAGCAACAGAAAAAAACGCAGAAAGCACAGGCATAACAAAGTTATTCATAAGAAAGGTAACAACAACAGAAAATACTGCAGAAAACATAGGCATAACAAAGTTATTGATAAGAAACGTAATAATATTTCAAACTTCAGCTATATTATACTTACTTTACACATGGGGTCATGGAAACATCTCAAACATACATGCCACATATAAAGGGAATGTTTAAGAATGTTTCAGATTAAGGGAGGAACTTCTTCATTATTTTCAAAATCAACATAACTCTTCTCAGTCTTTGGAATCTTCTCTGGTTGTAGCTTAATAGGTCCCTGCCCAACTCGTTCCTTTTCTTGGATTATCTTTGTCACATCAGGGAATGAATATTTACTAGGATCCACTTCTAATTTCTCAACTTGTCCACTCCTGAAACAAGAGGGAAACAAATGGAAAAAACTTATTTTCAGTATTAAACATAACTGTTTCGGGCGCCTGTTTATAAACCTGTTGGCTTCAGTGTGAGAGTTGTTACTGAGTCCAATTAAACCAGAATTAAGTGTTCTTATAGCTTGAAAATTGATTGTTTTAAAAAAACACTGTGTAAACACAGAAAAGTACTATCAAATCTCTAACATTTTCTACAGAAGAATCTTTGACCTACAAACATCCAAAGTTAATTTTTTGACATCTGCAATTTGCTTTCTATCAGAACATGGTGACTGCTGGTATCACATTACAAATGGTTGGCTTTTGGTATGACAGGGGTTTTTTAATCTAATTGGATTTTTTGCTCTTTTTCTGTTCATTTTTAACACAGATCCTTCAGACTGTGTGAGAGATACATCTTTGGAAAGCAGGAATACTTTTATTTAGAGAGCAAATATAACTGTATGAACTTATTTGCTTTTATCAGCCAATTCTAATGTTTTGGCAATATGAATCCTCACCATATTTGTATTATGAAAAAAAAATAGATATATATCTATATCTATAAGAAAGGCTGGAGTTATAACAGAATTTCCAGACTCTGTTGCTACTAAGGATATTCTTTTAGATCACACTTGGAAATATGTACAGGCCACTCATTGAGGCAACCTATCCACTTCAAATTATGACCAAAGATTTGAAATACTCTTATACTTTCTGTCTTGTAGTATTTAAAGCCACTGCTCTTTTCTAATACAGGAGGTCAACAGCTAAATAGAAAAAAAAATCTAGCCTGTTTTCAAGTAATTTGTAATTGTTTACATGAAAAATGGTAAAATGGAAATGGATGTTCTAATTTCTGCAAGTTCCAACATGATTTGTACATCTCTATACTAATTTTCGTTTTATGCTGTGTGCTACTTTGGGTCAAAGTTCCAAGCTCAACATTACAAAAGACAGTGTGTCACTCTTAAAAGATGTGAGAAAACTACATGTTTACCCCAGAGATCAGAAAGGCTCATTAGAACTAAGATAACCAAAAAAAGTAGCAAAGTCACCAGATGAAATAATGTATTTTTTAATGACAACACAGGTAACAAAAATGAAGTATATTAAAAGGTTTTTAACTGAAAATACACCATCTTTAGTTGTTAAAACAAAGAAAGTTTTGCCAAGCAGCTTCTGAATTCTGCCAGCGCTTCTCCATCAAGGCTCCGTGAGATCTGAGCAGATGTCCCAAGCCACACCTGTGTGCGGGATCCCCGTCCTGGGGAGAAGAGATATAGAGGGATACATGGGAGGTTCCTCCTCCTCTTCTCCTCCTTCTCCTTCTCCTTCTCCTTCTCCTTCTCCTTCTCCTTCTCCTTCTCCTTCTCCTTCTCCTTCTCCTTCTCCTTCTCCTTCCCCTTCCCCTTCCCCTTCCCCTTCTCCTTCCCCTTCTCCTTCCCCTTCTCCCTCTCCATCTCCCTTCTCCTCTCCTTCTCTCTCCTTATGCTATTAGATTTTTCTTGTGCAATAAGAATTATTTGATCACTTTGTGGAGTGAAAAATGACCAGAGAAACACCCTGAATTAATAATAGGTATAACCTTTTCCGAAAAATGGCACAAACAAAAACAACTAGGTGGAGAATTTTATCGGTAATGAAGACAGATACAAGAAAACTCTTATTTCTTTACCCTGAATGTTCTTTAATATATAAGGTTAATTTTTTTTCCTATACTATACAGTTTAAGGAAATAAAAATGGATTCAATTTGTGGCAACATCCTAGAAAATGTTCGTCTCCAAAAGGTAAGAGATATTTTTGCTTTCTGTGTAATTTATAAAATGTGCTGTGACATGGAATCGCTTTATCCATAGCTATTATGGAGATCCCAAAGAGGGCACACTGTCTAGAATCCTAATGTAATCACTGATCTGAAGCACCTCAGAAGAAAAATAACCAGGCATAAATATGAAAATGAATTATCCTCAGCCTGTGCTTCTCTCAAATGTTAGAACAT
The DNA here is from genome assembly GCF_037038585.1 of Patagioenas fasciata. NCBI lineage: Eukaryota > Metazoa > Chordata > Aves > Columbiformes > Columbidae > Patagioenas > Patagioenas fasciata. The sequence continues at coordinate 9,846,177 of NC_092521.1, read as the reverse complement.
ATTTTCCTTGATTTAAAGTATTTTCATTAGTAGTGGTATTTTACATTTGTTTAACAGCTCTAAAATTGTACAAATTGCTAGTCAGAAAAATACAATAAACTCTATAGAGTTTGAATACCTCCTTGCTTAGTATCAGACTAAACTTCAGTACACCAGAAATGTATTATATGATGGTTATATGCATCATTTCATTCTCCAAATTTAATCAGCACATATTATCGAGAAGTATATCTTAACAACAGACAATATGAAAGACCAAGAATCAAGCTCAGGTGATGTTTTTCCCAAAAGGAAGTGATTTTTTATGTACTTATATGCACAGGGTCAAATATTCCATCCTTGTTTAGTAAAGCTCCATAGTGCTTTCTCAACTACCACGATACAAGCAGTTGGCTGACAATGAGACTTGGTTATGCAGAAGTCAATGCAGTTACGACACACACATCTGCAGAGAATCTGCCCCTCTCATCACGTAATTTACGCGAAAAGAGGCTGGGTATTGATGACGGTAGGACTAACGTTTTGGAAAAAAAAAAGAGTTTTAAGTCATCTAAACATTTTTTCCAGGCAATTCTACTTAGTAGAATAAAAATAACCTTATTGCTGAAGCTCTTCCATGAGCAACAGTAAGACAACAGTGATGAAAACAATAATACTTCATGCAGGACCAGCTGTGGCATGTCTGGAAATCTCGATGTTTGCAAATTATTTCAATTTCAGGCTTTTAAACAAAATGAAGTTCACAGTTTTTCACACTGCTAGCTACTGCTGAGTGTTCTCTACTCAAGTGAAATTTATGGTCTAAAGAATAGAGCGCCATACAAAAATAAATAATACTGGATTAAATCCTTTCTTTTTTTCCTGGCTTTTTTTTTTCTCCCTTGGAAAGGCTATTTCTATCTCCACATAGATCAGCAATGCTTTTAAAAAAGAAAATGAAAAGACTCCATAATAAAGAAGGTCAGTCTTTCCATTTTGTATAACTATAGCAGCCTGCTGAACAATCTGGTGTGTGACAGAGCACATATCTGATAATTTGATATTTTAGTTTTAAAATTTACACTTTCATTCACACAGTTCTTAATACCCATATTTGATATTTTAATGATTTGACAGTTACATTTCCCTGTTTCAACTTCTGAATTTCAATAAAATTCAGATTGCTAAAGATTTCTCATATGCTTGATCCAGAATATACTGTTTCTGACATCTGATTGAAAGTTTCCTTTCTGGAATCAGAATTTCCAAAGATATTTATAAATTACAAACAACAGCTCTGGAGAGGCACTTTTTCAGTCTTCTGGAGGTCAGAAGCCCTGGAGGTTTTTAAACCGAGATTGGACATGGCACTTAGTGCCATGATCTAGTAAATGCACTTCAGTTGGACCAAGGGTTGGACTTGATGATCTCTGAGGTCTTTTCCAACCCAGTTGATTCTGTGATTCTTTGATTCTGTGATCTTTCAGCATGTAAGTGGCCTCTCTGAATTGAAGCTGTAACTGGCATCTTCAAAATCAGTGAATCATTGGGAAGATGGGAACACACAATGGCTGGTAGAATCAAATTCATTTTTCAAGGACTAAACTACAGTCAAGAAGAACTAAAAAATCAGTGGTAAAAAGTTCTGATAAATAAAAGGCTAACAATACCTAGGTCATTCTGTTCTAAAAGACAAATGCATCACACAAATTGGATTAATCAGTCTGAGTGCATATATAGTACTGGCATCTAAGTTTCTAAAAGTTAGACAGAAAATCATAGTCACTGTGACACTTTCAACTCCACTGTTCTATCCCTTGCCTTCTTTTGCACTTCAATAATGTAAATTTCAAACGCACCCTGCTTGTTAGCAAGAAATATGCTGCAATACCTGCAATATGCAAATTGACCCTGAATTTCTAGATCTGGCTATAATACCATCTTATTTTCACTCCTTGATTAACCCAGAGAAAATAAAAAGCACTGTTAAATTTGTCAGTTAAAGCTGAGTCCCTAATGTTTAAACATCATGGAAGTTTACACTGAAAACACATTTCACTCTAGCAAGGTGTTAAGACTTTGTTTATAAAGTTGTGGAATGTTACAAAGAGACATTAAAGTACATCTCTGCCCTTGGTCTTTTGTCCACGTCACATATGGACAACCAGACATTACTTTAGATTGCAGTGATCAAGAATTAACTGAAGAGTATTCTTGAAAATGCTTTTCTCCAGAAGGGCACGTTCCTGAAGTCTTCTTGCCCTTGTTACAGTTATGGATTACCAGATGCCTGTGTGTGCAAATTAATTTTCAAATCACTTCTAAGGGACTCCACCTTTTGTTCTTCTCATTAGTCAAATGCTAGAGATGTGTACCCTCTCCTTTGATTCACTTCAGGACTCCAAGAGAATGCAAATGGACCTATACTTTAATATGAATAAAAAGCCTCCTTAATAGGTCACTTAGTCATATCTGACTCCACTTTCTGGTTAAGAAGCCAAGTTCTCATGATTCCTCTTTTCCCAGACAATGTAACTTGTATTGTAAAAATTCTCAATGTCTTCACAACAGCTAACAAACTGCATAGCCTGAAACTACTATTTCTGCAAATCTATTCAACTCTCAAGATTTACCAACTTCTTCCGGGTATTTATAGAAGGCAAACATTACCTCTCAGTAGAACTGATAACTGATTTGCCATTTGTGATCTTTCCACATATCAGTTCATCTTTCATGCAGGTCACATTTCAGATGCACTGAGCTTTCTTCAAGTTAAAATATTTGTGCTTGGTTTAGACACAGAAGCAAATCTGGGTTTTGAAAGATCACTTAAATCCTCTTGCAGTTCTTTCAGGTGAGGTTGCCTACAGCTCCATTCAGTTTCTGGCCTCATCTTACCTCCTGTTCCAAGTCTTGAGGAAATTTCTCATTTTGTTGTACTGTATTTTTCTTTGCATTATGAAGTTCCCTCCTTTTCAACTTGTCACACTTCTATCCCTCTGTGTGTAGAAATGTAAGACTGGAAGAGACTCTCAGCCATTAATTAATAGAAAGGGAGTATTCCCACACCTCACAAGGATTCTTTCAAGGATCCAAATTAGGACTCCCCACTCCCCAAGAAAGATTCTTACCCTTACATCTACAAATTATGCCCACAAATTTGTTCTTTGCATCTCCTCCACCAAAATGAACCAAGCTAAATCAGAATAATCCAGTAAACCAGAGCTTTGCAGTGTGTCTCATCTTCAGCAACACTGTTACATCTCAAGTGAGACGAATGTAGAGACTTTTCTGAACTTTTACCCTTTGCTTCTTAATAAATAGAAAAAAGTTCACCTAAAAATAAAACGTTCTCCAAGGAAAGTAAATTAATGCTTGTTTATCCTTGTGAAACTATAAACTATAGAGGAAGTTCTGTTAATGAGTCTTATGATGACACATTCACTAGGAAAAGGTTGAATTTAAAATCCAATACAGTGATTAAAAACATCCAAGATTTTGGCCTCAAGTTGAACATCACTTGCAGGCAACTTTTTATATTCAGTGTCTCTCCCAACCAGTGAAATGTGGCTGGATAATGTATTCAAAAGCATTTATGGGTGTAGCAGCAGACAGTGGTGGACATTCGAGCAGCGTTCTTCTTTTTGGTTTCCCATTAAGAATCCAGATTTTAAAAAATAATAAGAAAAAAAAAGCAAAACCAAACAAAAACAATGAAAAAACCCAAACCAAACAACAACAAAAAGAAACACCAACCCCTAAAAAGCCAGAAATTACATACTATCACTAAGAACTGATTCCAGTTGAATGTAAATCAGATTTCTAACCTAAAGCATTACACATTATTTTCTAGAGCACCTGCTGGCTTAGTCAACCAGTGCAATTTTACTTAGCTAAGACAAGTAAGACACACATAGCAGTCAGATTTGTAATGCTTGAACTACTCAAACAGAAATCACCTCTATCTTATATTCCTTATTTCATCACAAAAGGTGTGTATAGACCAGAGCTTGCTGATTTGTTTTTAATTCTGCTTTGTGAAGTACCCTAAAAATTGCTTCTCTGTTCCTTTGACTCTTAGAAATAATCCATTACCTTGCTGTAATTCTCAACCTCTCTATTTAAAGATCTACAATAAAACCAAAACAAAAAGCCAACCAACCAACCAACCAAACAGAAAACCCCACAAAATCAAAAAATAGTGTTTCTCACATATTCCTATGCAACTGTCTTTACTGGAAGAATTCAAGTGTGTGTATATCTACATTTAGAAACATTTTGAGTTTTATTTATTCTTTTTCTTTTCCAACATGTTAAAGGAAGAATAGTCTAAAGCTGAGGGTATGAGACAAGGATTATTGACTTTATGTAACCGTTACTCTTAAAAACTCCAGTGTAACTTCAGGAAAGTCAGTTCCTACCTACATCTGAATTTCTCTTACGCTCACACGGTGAGCTCAACTTCTGTATCTCACAGATCAATCCTGAGGCTGGTTACAGTAAAGAACAGCAAACTCAGCTACAACATTAATAGAGCCTTTATAAATATCATAAATCAATCTGTCAAATTCCTCCCATAAAAACTTGTCTTTTTGAAGGTCTGAACTACAGTTTTGTATACAGTCACAGACGAAATCTCTCTTACGTGGCAGAACTAACGACAGTATCATCATGTAATCTAGCTAACAAGAATTAAAGAGATTTAAAGCACTACAGATGTAGTGCTTCACAGATTCTATGTCTGACAGCATTTAGCTAAGACATCTGCAGCTGTCAAGTGTAATCATGGTAACGAATGTTCTGTAATCTAAGAGACAACTATTCAGCAAATTTTTAACATCTGGCTAGTCAGCGACTTTTCAACTGAAGAGGTCAAAAATTACTATTTTTAGTAAGAACTGTAACTCAACAAGACTTTTTTCCTACTTCTACTTTGGTGATATATATTCCTGTAATATTTTAGCAGCAAAATTTGTGCAAAAATCCACAGTAAGCTTATTCCTAAATACTTAAAACTGCAATGTAATAAAAAACAAAGTATTGGAGTTTCGCTATGCCATGGAGCATCTTAAGTTCATCAGCTAGCAGGAAAGTGGACCATTTCACACTATTATTTCCATTACATCCATGTTGCCATTACTACTTCTATTTAAACATTTACTGTGTAGCCAAAACTAAAGGCATACAAAGGGTTCTAAGGAACTATATATTCCTAATACACAAGTTGCCAACTCTTTTGCTGTTTGGCAGAATCCATTTGGGAGAGAGATAATGTCAGTTACCTAAAAAAGGAAGATCTAGTTTTCTACTGAAAAAAAAAATTAAGACTTTCTTTTTTAACTGATTTCTTTTAATGTGTCTAAAGCATTAGCTGCACTTCTGTGTGAATAAAAAAATAAAAATAAAAAACAACAAAAAAAACCCCATTCCTTTTGCAAAGTAGAATCACGGAATAGAATCATAGAACAATTCGGGTTGGAAGTGACCTTCAAAGCTCATCCAGTCCAACCCCTGCCATGAGCAGGGACATCTTCACCCAGATCAGGTTGCTCAGAGCCCTGTCCAACCTGGCCTGGGATGTCTCCAGGGATGGAGCATCTACCACCTCTCTGGGCAACCTGGGCCAGGATTTCAACGCACTCATTGTGAAAATTTCTTTCTTTTATCTGGTCTCAGTCGACCCTTTTTTGTTTTAAAGCCATTATCCCTTGTCCTGTGGCAACAGGGCTTACTGAAAAGTTTGTCCCGATCTTTCTTATAATCTCCCTTTTAGTACTGAAAGGTCAAAAGAGGTCTCCATGGAGCCTTCTCTTCTCCAGGCTAAACAACCCCAACTCTTTCAGCCTGCCCTCATAGCAGAACTGCTCCAGCCCTCTGGTCATTTTTGTCCTCTGGACCCAGCCCCTGAATTGAAGGCTTCAGGACTGGACTCCAGGTGGGACATCATCAGAGTGGAGTAGAGGGACTGAATCACGTCCCTCGATCTGCTGGTCATGCTCCTTTTGACACTCCTTTGATCCTCCTCCTAGGAGGATCCATTCCACGATTTTCCCAGGCACAGAGGTGAGGCTGACAGGTTGGTAATTCTTGGGTCCTCCTTTCTAATGCCTTTTAAAAAATGGCTGCAACATTTCCCTTTTTCCAGTCATCAGGGACTTCACCTGAGTGCCATTTCAAATATCACGGAGAGTAAGTATCCACCATTTGGCTTGGACCTTTTAAAAACATTTGAATTACTCAGTAATCAAGATGGTGCACTTTTTTAATCACTGCTGCCTGAGGAAAAGGAGTTGTGCTTGTGGTTCACTGGGAATCTCAACGAATTTTCACAGTTGCCCTATTGTTATTACACAGGTCACTCAAGAAAAGAAGTCATGACTGATCTTAATTAAAACTAAGAAATTAAAAGCAGAATTAATGACAACTGACTCTTGCAGAGTCTTTTTGCCAGTATCCTAAATAAAGAGACCAAAAAGAATGACCAAGGAGAATACCGACTATCCATAATGTTATTTTTTTCAGTAACATCTTAGCCTTTCTATCAACATTCACCACAATGAAATCAAAGAAGGAAACAAATGCAACATTTCAAACATAAACAGATACATGGCTTAACAAACTTTGATGTTACTACATCTTATTTTGGTATGAATATGATACCCTATAACAAGAGGAAAAGGAAAGATTAAAAGATATATCGTAGTATTTGTACTTAGGCCAAATGTCCATCAACCCTAGTGTCTACAGCAATGGCTACTATCACTTACTAAGAGTAAAAACAAAAAATAGTACATTACTGATATTTTCTAGTTTCTGTCAGTCATTAACAACGATACCTCAAGAGCTGGAGTTTACATCACGTTTACTGGGATGTATCTATGTTATAAAATGTTGTAGAATTGCTTTTTCAACCTATTTATTACTGTAATAGCTCAACCTTCACACCAGTGAGCAAATACGTTCATGAGAGAGATTCAAAATCATGGCTTTCTAAATGGTTTTCAAACTCAAGTTACATAGCAAGGAGCTCTGCAGAGGCAATTCTTAGCTGGTGTTTTAGTTTTAGCATATACCAGTTTAATAATCTGAATGACCTGATGGCGCAATGTGAGCAGCAGAAATAAGTGCTTTTTTGGCTCTGCTATTGGAGCAGATCGTTTTATAAACAGCACCAGACAGGCCATTAGTCTAAAGCTTTTAGTCATAGTTTTGCTCTCTACAAATCAATATTTTCATACTTTCAACAATAACTTAATAAGAAGTGTATATTCTGGTATGTGAATAACACACAGACAATAAGATAACTAATAAGAAAGATGAAAACGAATTACCTTATTGCATTGTTCTGCAATATACTGCAGCCAGAATGTTTAATTGAAGTCGATACTTTTTGCTTAGTCAAGATTACTTCTTTAGCCTAAAACACAACAGACAGGAAAATAAGTCTCAATAGTTGATATTTATGCTCACAAGCATTTAAAGAATATCTCAAAACCAGAGGAATTAAGAGGGTCTGAATAAATTTTCTCTTGTGATATTTACTCTTTCTGTTAGATTTTTATCACTCAGCATGAAATACAAGTATAAGGCAGTTTTAACCAAAAGATCTGAATGGAATTATATTAATACATATATATGAGTATACATATATCTATTTCAGTATTTAAATACATGCATATATTTGTAATTCAGTATATGCTATCTATTGTAGTACTATGTTAATAATACACATTCCCTTCTCAATAACATCATGGGAGAGGGACCCATTAAGAATTTGAAAAGAAGGAGGAGAACAAGAACTCTACCATATAGTTAATTTTATTGATTATTTCCTAGTACAACTGAATTGAAAGTAGTTGTTCCAGACCCTTCCTTAAAGTCTCCATTCTAAAATCTGCAAGAAATAAAACAGATCCTGTAGCTTCTGTCATTCACTTCTGAAATTCATTGTCAAAGAGCTGATGCTCTCTGATTCTGTTTGTACTCAGGTGAAGGAAAATTTGTTTCTTTGGACCTTCCCTCTCTCCTCAGGAGCCCTCTGGTGTTCTGTTCTTACAACAATAACTCATTCCTTCCATCCCCTTGAGATTAATGTTCTTTACTTTGCCTTTAGAGCACATCATGGAAGTTGGTGATGAAATTTGCTGATTCTTCAATCAACAGAAGATTCTTCCTCAACAAGGAGCAATCCAGGAACTTAGAGGAGGAATAGGATTTGCCTTGCAGAATATCCACTATCAATTATCATATACTGGTTGACATAAGAGCTCTTTTACTCAAAAGATGCCCTCCTGCCTCTGTTCAAGAAAAAAATTATGTGATACTCTCCAATTTTTCCTGGGTTTGAAACACAAATCCATATTCCACAATGGTATGTGATCTTTGTCAAGCCAGTAGTTGACTGTCCATCTCTTAGCGATGTTGATCAAGTGAGGAGAACTCTTCTGGAAAACAGAACTGCCACATCTTTAACTGTGGCCAAATATAAAACTTTGGGCTCAGTAGATAACTGCATGAAATTTAAAGCCTGTGATATTCAAGAAGACAGACTAAATGAATGCAATAAAGCTTTCTGAATGTGATTCTATGAAACTATGGCTAATATTTGCATTAATCAGAAGACAAAAAGGACAGTTCTTTTAAGATCATTATCAGAGCATTCTAGAAACAGATGTGTTAAATAGAATCTGGAATATATTTGAGAAAATCAAATAAATACGTGAAAACATTTTTAAGCTGAGTCATTTTTCAGTCACACTTTTTTCCTAAGGAATTCCACTGAGTAACAAAGTTCCCCTGAAACACATTTATTCTGAAGGATGAACAGATTTCCAGGGTTCCACAGCTATAAGTTTCCACATGCCTTTGACGGTAATGACATATTACTGCATTTACCATACCTAGATAAGTGAGAATTTTTAATGAAAACCTATCAAATAACCTTTACATTGACGTGGATAATATACACCACTCCTGTTTCTAAATTAATAAGTAATCTAATTCTCATTGATCTTCATGTTTCTAAATGTTTTTGAAGACGTAGGCAATAAAAAGCTGTCAAAATTCATTTGTGACTGCTTATATAATAAAGAATAAAAAAGTCCAGATTTTGCTCTCTGATCCACTAAAATAAGGAAAGCAGAGTTTTAAAACTTGACACAGAATGTCTCAGAACCCTAAAAAAAACTGTTTGTTAATAACACTGTTTTTTGACCTTGTTTCCAAGATATTAACTAAAATGCTACTGATGTAACCTACTGATGACATTTTACAAAATCACTGATTTAATATGTCAATTTTGGTCAAAGTCTACTAAAGAAACTCTCAGGTTTTAGTTTCCTGCATTATCCACGAAGATGACACTGCCAGACCATAGAAGTTCAAAGTTCGTAAAGCTTCATGTCACAAATATTTTTACCAAAATATGAAGCATGTACAACATAGTCGCTCTCAATTCCTTATTCATACAAAATCTTCGTATAGATGACTATTACAGTATAAACACTACACTTTAAAAGTGTCTCTATCTCATTTCACTGAATGTTGTGTCCTTCAGTTTATTCTGATGACCTTCCAAAAAATGTTGGTAGGCGCTGCCTTAGAAAGACGCCCATTCTGCAGTGATTTGCTGTGCAGTAAATACTATATTTAAGAAAAATATTTTCAGAAAAGGCAAAAATAATTTGTCTTTCTTTTACTTCATGCGGAATCTACTATCTCCAACATATGGGGCATGGCAAGGTCATCAGAGAGGTAAGTAAAGAGACTTTTTGTTTTTCATTTTAAAGGCGAGGGAACTATGAACCAGCTGGAAGATGAATGGTGAAAGGTTTAGTAATCTGATCAGAAACTCACTAAAGCAAGTGAAATTCCCTTACTGAATCCTGTCAGCTTTCTGTTCTGTTATTGAGAACAGAGAGGTCTTTTCAGGATAATATAACAAAAAGCATATTCTAGCAGACTATTTTTAAGTTAATAGCATTTTTAGCATTTCGGTTACTGGACGAATGTGCTAAGCCATTTATCAAGTCACAAATAATTTTATTTTTGAAATAATTGTTTATCAGGAACAAAAAGATTAAATATAGTGCAATGTAGTCATTAGATTTGTCTTATCAATTATACAGCCTGAAAGAAGTTGCAGAAACTCTTTTTTTCTTTTTATAGCAGGAATTCATATGAAGCTGATTATCTCAAATTAGTATTCTCAAACATTGTTGATAATCTCAGCCATATTGATCTGGAAGAAAAGTATTTATTGGCCTTCCAGTTGTTGCTGATCTTTATTCATCATACTTTGCTTCCTAGTTACATCTTATTAATACCAATAAAATTTGTGTGGAAAGAGAGCATCTGAAAAGGATATGTATCCCAAAAATATAATTTGCACACTCTAATTCAGTCCTGGGGGAAGATAATAGATTCTGTGACTGTAATACAGAACAAAGAACAGTAGGTTTATATCTGCTACACACAATTGCTATGAAGTAGCACAAATCCATCTTTGGTTCACAGATCCATGAAGTTCACAGGATCACAGACTGATAGAGGTTGGAAGTGACTGCTGGGGGTCATCTGGTCCAACTCCCTGCTCAAGCAGGGCCACCTACATACAGCCAGTTGTCCAGGACCATGTCCAGGTAGCTTTGGAATATCTCCAGGGATGGAGACTCCACAACCTTCCTGGGCAACCTGTGCCAGTGCTCAGTTACCCTCACAGTTCAAAAGTGTTTCTTGATGTTCAGAGAGAACCTCCTGTTTCAGTTTGTGCCTCTGGTCCTGTCACTGGGCACCACGGAAAAGAGTCTGACTCCATCCTCTTTGCACCCTCCCTTCAGGTGTTTGCATATGTTGGTAACATCCCCTCAAGTCTTCTGTTCTCCAGGCTGAGCAGTCCCAGCTCTCTCAGTACTTCCTCATAGGAGAGATCAAAGAATCACAGAATGTCAGGGATTGGAAGGGACCTCAAAAGATCATCCAGTCCAATCCCCCTGCTGGAGCAGGAACACCCAGATGAGGTTCCACAGGAAGGTGTCCAGGTGGGTTTTGAATGTCTCTAGAGTAGGAGACTCCACAACCTCCCTGGGCAGCCTGGTCCAGTGTCTGTCACCCTCACTGAGAAGAAGTTTCTTGTCAATTTTAAGTGGAACCTCTTGTGTTCCAGTTTGAACACATTACCCCTTGTCCTACCATTGGTTGTCACCGAGAAGAGCCTGGCTCCATCCCAGCTCCTTAATCATCTATGGAGCCCTTTGCTGGATTCCCTCCAGTATGTCCATCTGTCCCTTGTACTGGGGAGTCCAGCACTGGACACAGCACTTCAGATCTGTCTCACCAACACTGAGCAGATGAGAAGGATTGTCTCCCTCAGCCTGTTGGCAACACTCCTAATGCAGCCCAGGACACAATTATCCTTCTTTGGCAGAAGATGACAATGCTGGCTCATGTTCAACTTCCTGTCCCCTAAGACTCCCAGGTCCTTGCCTGCAAAGCTGCAATTTTTTGGATTCATTGACAAGGAAGATGTTAGAATATGCAGCATTTCATTCATGCATATCTCTCTGTGTCCCAGCTACACAAGGAGTTTTTGACCAAACTGAGGCAAAGCTCAGAACACCCACTCAGTCTAGAGAGCTTATCTCTCCTCAGGTCTCAGAAATATCTGTGAATCATGACGTTCTGAGCATCCTGAGATGAAACAGGCTGCAGACCCTCAGGATAGGTGCAGCTAAAATATCAAGGTAGGTGAAAGAGAAAGTTAATAACAGAATAAAGGCTGTTGTCAATCATGATATGAAGATATAATATTGGTTTCGCTGATTGAGATATGACTTTCTAGGCAGGGAGCAGATTTGAGTATATCCAGAGACTTTGAAATTTTTATATCTTCTAAGACACTGATCATCCACGAAGAGACTAGCAAGAGGCATGAGTAATAAAACCAGGTTATGGGATAGAAAACTGATAGTACTTAAAATATCAAAATGAAACAAGTAAAAAGTAAACAAAACTGCTTAGAAACATTTTAAAACTATATTATCCAAATGGCAAATGTCAAGGCCTCAGTTATAAAGAAATAAAATTAGGAACGCATAAATTCTCATCTGAGTGAATTTTGAACATTAACAAAATACAACTCTTAACCAAGTGAGTACAATTTTAAGCATTCTTCAAGCTCCTGGTGAAACTGCGTGCTTGATGCTAGAGTGACAGTTGTGATTTAATGAGAGGATGTCCATGTAGGGAAAAATAGATGGTTTGGGACTGGAGCATTAGAAGAAAACACAAGTGGAAAAAGCCAGAAGCTGCAAAAGTAGTTAAAGCTGCTAGATGCATAGTCTTCGGATTAAATCAGAGCACAAAGAGAAATAAATGACCCTAAATAGCAGCTGAAGGTTCTTCCTTCAGAAGAAAATTATGTAACTGATACATTCTGGTAGATTAGAATCACAGAATCATAGAATAGCTTGGGTTGGAAAGGACCTTCAAAGCTCATCCAGTCCAACCCCTGCCATGAGCAGGGACATCTTCACCCAGATCAGGTTGCTCAGAGCCCCGTCCAGCCTGGCCTGGGATGTCTCCAGGGATGGGGCATCCACCACCTCTCTGGGCAACCTGGGCCAGGGTCTCACCACCCTCACTGTAAAAAATTTCTTCATAATGTCTAGCCTGAACCTCCCCTCTTTTATAATAGTTTGAAACCATTACCCCTTGTCCTGTCATAACACATCCTTCAAAAAAGTCTGTCCAGATCCTTCGCATAGGTTCCTTTTAAGTACTGGAAGGCCACAATAAGCTCTCCATGGAGCCGCTTTCAGGCTGAACAACCCCAACTCTCTCAGCCTGATAGCAGAGGAACTCCCTTGGGGCCAGAAGGGTAAGGCTAGAGTGCCAAGAATTAAGTTTTTTCCTATGGAAAAACCCTATCTTTGGACAGGGTTACCCTATTTCTGAAAGCCAAAAATATATCATGTAGTCCTAGAGGCTTTAAAAGCAGACCAACCCTCCAAAGGCATAACAGCACAAGGGCACGATACTGAAGTTGATTAACCTTTCCCACAGCTCTCAGAATCCCACCAAGTAATCCATTTTCATCTCCAGAACTCTGCCTTCCTAAAATTTCCAGCTTTCTGCTCCAAGCCCTTCAATCTCTGCTCTTTCTGCAGGTCCAGGAGCCCAGTCCTGCACCAGATGACATCAAGCCCCATCTTAAATGTCTTTGTGTTTCTGCCAGCATCCCACCCGTTATGCCCCAAACCTGAAGATACCTTTGCCACTCAGATTCCCTCTGCCCTTTCTTTTCTGGTTCACATTGCTGCATCTTCCCTGGATTTAAGCTCTAATGCCTCCTAAACTCCCACTGGCTGCTGGTTGCCCTCCTGTTACCTGCCTCATCGCCTACTTCAGGAAGACAAGCTGACCTCCATGTCTCTGACTGCTCCTCATTACTGGTCATTCCTTCTTTATTCTCTATTATTTTGGAAGATGTGTGGGAATGGGTAGGAGATACCCTCATTCCACCTTAGATTCTACCTCATCTACTTATTATGTCATCCTGCAAGTCAAAACGTCACTTACACATCCAGTGTACAAGCTACATATACTGAAATCATGGAAGATGAACAGTGGAGAGGAAATGAAGTGAACACAGCCAACAGTTTGCTCTCATTTACATTGCAAGAATTGGGCTGGGCAGGGAAAGAGAGTACAAAACCCACTTTCAAGCAATTTGCTTTTACTTGCCAGTAGAATTCTCAATTGATTCGAACCGTGTTCAGCGTGATTCCATACAGGCAAACATCAGAGCACAGGCGAGAGTGGAGAGCACAGAGTTAGGAATATTAGAGGAATATTAGAGGAATATCACTTCTAACCAGGTTCTTTAAGTACTAGGCCAAACACCATGTTGCCACAACTCTCTTGCTCCATGATTACATATACTTGGTACAGCTAGTCTGTGAATCCTTTCCAGCCAGGGAGAGCATGAGGGGAAAATGAATTAAGCAACTCTTGTTCTGATCACCTGAGACATGAGAGTACTTGATCATCCTTGTCCTTGAACGAAAACGTAACCTTCATACATATGTATGCTACATAAATTTTGAAAAATTTCTTTATTTTTTTATTTCACAGGTGGAAAAATAAAGTAGTGAAGTTGCTTATTTTCAGTTATTTAAAAAAATCCATCTTCTTACACATTTGCACAATACTGCATATTTTGCAGAGTCTCTTTTCTTATATAAAAGCTGGTTTTGTTGCAAATAATGGAAATACAAATAGTTCTATGAACACTATTTTCATAATCTTCCTTTAAAGTGTCTTAAATCCTCAGGTTTGGCTCCATGATTAAATTGTCTTTCTGGAATGTTCCTTCTTTGGAAAATATGCCCTGATGGGAAAGACTAGGCTGAATAACTTTAGGCAGCCAGATGTTACCTGTAACTCAGAAACATCCCGAAAGTACTCACAACATTTTAAGTATCTTTGTATGATATCTCCTCAGATTATTTTACATACCTTTGGCATGCTGACAACTAAATGACCAGTTGTTTGTGATCTTTTAGCAGAGCTGCTGTCTGGCTTCACTTCTTCAGGGAGAACAAGCTGAAATGGCTATGAGAAAATAATGGGATTGAAGTATATAATGCTACTATATATATATATATTTATTTTACCTGGACAGAACACATGCAGAAACATCACTATCATAGAATCATAGAACCATTTAGGTTGGAATAGACCCCTCAAGATCATTGAGTCCAATCATAACCTAATACTGGCACTAAACCATGTCCCTAAGAACCTCATCTACATGTCTTTAAAACACTTCCAGGCATGGTGACTCAACTGCTTCCCTGGGCAGCCTGTTCCAATGCCTGACAACTCTTTCGGTGGAAAAGATTTTGCTAATACTCAATTTGAACCTTCCCTGGTGCAACTTGAGGCCATTTCCTCTTGTCCTATCACTTGTTATTTGTGGGAAGAGACCCACCCCCTCCACGCTCCAACCTCCTTTCAGGTAGTTGTAGACAGCGATAAGGTCTCCCTTCAGCCTCCTTTTCTCCAGGCTGAACAGCCCCAGTTCCCTCAATTGTTCCTCATCACACTTGTGCTCCAGGCCCCTCACCAGCTTCGTCCCCTCCTGTGAACTCTCTCCAGCACCTCAATGTATTTCCTGTAGTGAGGGACCCAAAACTGAACACAGGATTCAAGGTGGGGTCTCACCAGTGCCAAGTACAGTGGGACAGTCACTCCCCTGGTCCTGCTGGTCACACTATTCCTGATACAAGCCAGGATGCTGTTGGCCTTTTTGGCCACCTGGGCACACACAGGCTCATGTTCAGTCACTGACAATCAACACCCCCAGATCCCTCTCTGGCAGGCACTTTCCAACCACTCTTCCCCAAGCCTGTAGTGTTGTGTGGGGTTGTTGTGACCCAAATGGAGGGCCTGGCACTTGGCCTTGTTAAACCTCATACAATTGGCCTCAGTCCCTTGATCCAGCTGGTCCAGATCCCTCTGTAAGAACTTCCTACCCTACAGGAGATCAACACTCCCACCCAACCTGGTGTCATCTGCAAACTTACTGAGAGTGCACTCAATCCCCTCATCCAGATCATTGATAAAGAGATTAAACAGAACTGGCCCAAATACTGAGCCCTGGGGAACACCACTCGCGACCAGCCACCAAGTGAATTTGGTTCCATTCACCACAATTCTTTGTGCCCAGCCCTTCAGCCAGTTCTTTATCCATTGTAGAGAATACCCATCCAGACCATGAGCTGCAGTTTCTCCAGCAGGATGTTGTAGGATACGGTGCTAAAGGCTTTACTGACATCTAAGCACACAACATCCACAGCCTTTCCCTCATCTACTAAGTGAGTCATCTTGTTGTAGAAGGAGATCAGGTTGGTCAAGCAGGACCTGCCTTTCATAAACCCATGCTGACTGGGCCTGATTGGTTGTCTTGCATGTGCCTTTGATCTTAAGGACAGTATAGGTCTAAATCCTCTCACTTTATATGTAGTATCACTAATCCTTATAAATGATTAGCATGCTAAACAGCTTTTACTTACAAGTATAGTCATATGTTTATTCCTGAATTGCTGTCATTCCTGAAGTGACATTTCTAAAGAAGGTTATAAAATGATGCTTGACTTATATTAGCAATTAAATGAGAAAGATTATCCGGACTATTTCAGAAGTAAAGTAAATCTGAAGTTTTGTGTATGCAGTTGGTACAGTAAAAAAATAGGGATTTTTGGTTTACTGTTTAAGTATTTCGAAGTTTTCAAAAAATTGATGACAAAATTAAAACTACTGAGAAGAGAGAAAACTGGAATGACGTTTTAAATGCCTTTTCAAAAGAGTATACATCCATTTGTTTCTGTCAGTTATAAATTCCAGATTATGAATTGCTAAATTCTAGCCTAGGGCAACTAGCAAGCTCTGTTCTTAAGTGAATTATGGTGCACTGTGTGGGGGGAATAAGAGAGGGAAAGAAAGAAAAAGAGAGAGCAAGATTTCATTGAAGGTTTTGCATATCTTCTGTTTAGGAGTTCCACAATGTTTGTGTGGTCCAAAATACTGCAAGTACGAAAGAACATTTTTTCTGCACAGGTGCACATGGTCGGTAACTCATAGAAGTCAGATCCAGAGTCCACTGAATAACTCTGGTAAGCATTAACTCTTGATTTGAAACCAATGCAGTAAGAAAATACTGACCTTTCCCTTCACCAGGACTCGTATGTAGGTTGGCTGGACATCAACATCAAGGAGAGAAGAGTCCAAATGTCTTCAGAAGGAAATATAAATATATTAATCAATCTAAAATACAGTCCAGTGAATAAGCAGTGCAGACCATGTAGCTCTTAAATGATGATTGCATCATTCATAAACTACAAGCTTCAGTTTCACTTATTAAGTTATATGAAATATTATTAGGATTTAATGTCTTCGGAAGAAAAACATCATCTTCCTGTGTGTTCACAAATGCCAATTAAAATCACATCTAAATTCTGTCAAGTCCACCACATCAGTTATTTCATAACTGCAAGAATTCAAAATCTTTGTGGAAAAATGAAAAGGTTTTTCTTTTATTAGTTTAGTACTTTACATTAATATGAAAATTAACCTATTTGCTATTTAAAATTGTGGAAGTATTTAGCTACTTTTCTCTCTGAAGGCTTAAGTAGTAAATTTATAAGAAGAGTTCCTTTTTTTCACAGAATTTTCTGGAAAACAAAGAACATAAATACTTTACATTCACAGAAGACACAGTAAGTTTAAATTTCACTACTGTCACAAATTTTGACATGTAAAAGCTTCACTTTAACACCTGCTCTTCATGAGGTGACACTTCCACTCATGTTCCTGTGACCTACTAGTGAATGCACAACTACATATTCCCTGTTTCCCTTCTTTTATAATATTACTTCTCAGATGAATTTTTCAAACTTTTTAGTTTGCATTTCTTACAAGTAGGCATAGAGCATTACAACATATCCAACACTTTATTGTGCCTTAATAGAGGCTTGAAAAAACCTTCTTATAATTCAGAAACACGGAACAGGCCTCTTTTGAGGGAAATCAATGAGCTTTAAGGAAAGGACAGCTGGCCTGAATAGTGTTTCCATGCTATAAAACCAGTTCAAACTTTATTCTAAGTTCCTGTTGCGGGTAAGTTAGTTTCTGGGTTTCCAGACCCTTCCTGAAGTGTGGGCAAAGCCACTGTACTTAGTAGTATATACTATAAAACAGTTGTTTCCTTGTCATATTTGGGCTTGGTTCAGCCATTTTTTTCCAGGCAATGCCCTGGCACTGTTTGGGAAATACCCTGGGCCATGGGCTCTTCCCAGTAAGCAAGGAAAGTAGGACTAGGCTACCTGTACTCTGTCTTGGGGAGGAGAAGAATTTAACTAGAGGGACATGAACCGCCCTAGAGCACTGCCAGGGATAGAGAATGGGCAAAAACCCCATATCCTACAACCTGAATCTGAAAATGAAGAATGGAAAATATTTTACATAAGCATAAAAGGACAGATGTGGAGGAAACCTGTCCTTGGACTGCAGGAAACATCAGTTCCAAGAAGGACTATTGGACACCGTCGTTCAGGGGTAACAGAACATTCTGAAGGGTCTTTGGTTTATTCAGCTTTGGCACTGGCTTCAAGACTGATTCAATTACCCCCTACATTATTTGTTTTCCTCTTTAAAAGTCCCCATTACAGAGAGGAGTGTATTTGAAACACTGTGGGAAGAATTAAGAGGGAAAAAAAAAAACCTGACCTGTAGACAGCAAGATCCAAGATCAGCTGGTTGTTTTCTTCATCATCTTTCAGAGAGAAATTAAGCCTGGTAATAACGACAAGAAACATCTCCAGGATAAACACAATTGGAGTGAATAAACATACTTCAAATTCAACTGCTAACAACTGTAGATTAATACAAATATCATTTAGATGATGTGTCACATGATCATTTTAGGAACAGTAGCAATTTTCCTCATGCCCGGAAAAAAATACTGGCAACTGAATCAAAGTAATTCTTACTTTGGTTTTCTGCTTTCCCCACCCAACCACAAGAAACAAACAAACAAAAAATACTGCTGAAGGTCGGTTAAAATTAAGATCAGTCTGTCAATGCAGAAAGAGAGACATCTGCTGGTGAGATCTGTCTCCTCTATTACATCTGCTTGTTAATAAGAAATAACAAGAAAAAAGCAGTTCATAAAAAGCATGAAAAGTCTGGAACTTGGTAATTCTAACCTTATCATATGATAGAAAAATGCATCTTTCTTGGTAGCAATTAATTTACCTAGAGGACAAATATCTACCTGTGCATTTCTAAAGTTAAATATGATTTGCACAGCATCCTCAATTCTACAAACTTTATAGTATTTGTTGAAAATGAGCCTGTAGGTTGTATTAGCTGCATGTTTGTGATCTACTGGCTGAGTTCTTAAAACTCTGGAAGAATTTTACCACCTATAAATTGAAAACAACACCTACTACTACAAACATAAGAAGATTCAGTCTAGTCTTACAAGTTCTGCTCATATACTCAAACTTTTCACATGTATTACTGGAGAGAAAGAACAGATTAAAACCCACCTATAAATAAGAAGACTTTCATAAATTAGTTATTAGTATAAAATGAGAGGTTTTTGCTTAATGTAATCTATCTGGAATATTTTGGTGACATTAAAATACTTAGACAATCTGAGTTCAGGTAACAGAAAGAAGGTCAAGCAGTGTCAGTTTACATGATACATTTTTTCAGCAATAAAATATTTGCCAGATATACTTTTTAACTCTTTGCTTTCCTGTAATTCTGTTACAGTCAACTTGCAACAAAGCTTATGGAGTTTTTAGTTTATACACATTTTTTAATGGAAAACTGCAAAGAATATAAGACAACTTTGTTTCCGAGTCATGACTTTTTCTCTTACTGCTTCACAAATTTTGAGGATTCACTAAACATGAAGAGTAAAAAAGAGGAAAAATAAATAAATCTAGAGGGAAGCTTGAGTAGAATTGAGGAAGAGAAATAGTCTGTTCTCATTAGGGTACAGCCATTCCTCTTGCTAACCTTCAAAAAGAACATCAGAGAAGCCTGGACATGGCTATGGACATCGTACTTTCACATTGAAACAAAAACTTTGGAGAACACCGTCTGCCTACTTGCATCTCTTTATTTGTGTCTCTCCAGTACACTCTCAGATTGCACTGGAGAGCTCTGAGATTCCTGATGAAACCATGATAAAAACTGCTTATCGATCTGGCTTTACGTGTGCACATCCACAGCCTACATTCTAATACAGAAAATTCAGGTGACAAAAACAGTGAACTCTAGTGGACTGTACTCCTAAAAAAAACATAGCTAGAGCTTTATTCTACAGGTTTCCACTTTTTGAAGGCATAATCAAATTCCACCAACACAAGATTTAAACTATTTTTCAGTCAACACTGGTAAGTATCTTCTGCTACAGATGGAATAAACATGAGTTCTTCTGACACTACCTTTAATTTTCCCTCTGTGACCGAATATTATGCACTGATCCTGTAATGTCTGTTTTCAAATTCCTTGAGTTTACATGGATTTATAAATTTCCAGGATTTAGAAAGCTAACATCATGCTAACAATAAGCATGTTCTTAGCTTTGATTATGCAGCTAAATCAATCTAAAGATGGAAAAACTTATGCAGAGGAGAGCAGACACGTGAGCGGCCACAGGCCACTTTTTGAGGCTTGTTGGGGACCCATTTCTAAGGAATCAATGTTTGCTCTCTTTGTCTCCTGTTTTCCTTTAGAAAAGGAAAGCTTGGTCCAAGTGAAACCAATGATAACACATGGCTGATATCCCTGGAAACTCATTCCAAAACACTTGAATACCCAGGTGCCTTTGTCAACAATAAAATACAAGAGACTTCCTGGTATCACCAGCCTCTCTGTTGCTAGAGACCTCATTCAGTGACAATGAACTTCATGCCATAGAAGTGAATGAATCTTCCCAGTTCTGTCATGAGAGGACAGAATGACTTTGTCCAGAAATATTATTTAGATGTAGGTTTCCACATTTAAAGTGGCTACTCATACACATTTATCTTCAATAATCAAACAGGTTAAACTTTTTCCACTCTTAGCATGGTGCTCCAAGAGAGCCCTACCATAGAAAGGAAAAGAATAAAACATCTTATATCTTTTACACAAAACCAAGTTCTTCAGTCATCAAAAACTAAGATCTTCAATTAAATAGCCTTCAATACATTACTCTCTGAAAACTAATTATTTTTGTAGCATCAGAATATAATTTTAGAAGTCAGTTTCTCCACCAGCAATGTAACAATACAACAATAATTTGTCATGTCTCTTTGTATGGTCGCACATCTTGAAATAGTTGCCCAAATTAACTATAAAGGGGTTCCCCTATTTAACTTCTTAACCTTACATACTTAGGCACATTCACATTCAGAGCTTTTCCTTCTGCAGTGACCAATGTCCGAGGAGGCTTCTCTCTCTTTTTTGATTCCCTTAACAGAACAGAAAGAAAAACGGGTTAGAATTTCTCATTCTGGTATTTTTATGTGTCACAGCAAAAAGGAAGAGGATGGCAAGAAGTAAGAATTACCTGGTATTTGATGTTAAGGATACAACTTATTTCAGGAACAAAACAGGTCCTATCAAATGTCCAAACACACATTAAAAGCATCATCTAAAGGTGAGCAAATGCTTTGTAAAATCACGTCTTACATTGATAAAAACTTCTGCATGTCACAATGTCCATTATCAAACAGAAATATATCAAATTAATCTGGTGTATCTTAAGAAGTCAGTGGATTGCTTAAACATTTGAAATGGCATGTTTTTCTGGTTATGAATGGTCCTACTAATCATGACGTATCATTATTGATAACTGATTTGATGTACATGCAAGCAATCCTAAAGGCAATTTTTAGTCTTGTAACTTAATTACTTTTACTGAATAAATGCTTCGCATGTCTCTAAAGAGCATGTTTGTTAGTCACTATTTTGCATCAGTAAAAAGAATTTTAATCATCAAAAGATTACAAATAGCACCAAATAGAATACAATACGACTAAAGTACATAAATATAGATTATTTCTTGATGTATCTATTACATTTTTTGTTGTGTTCTTCCTTCACAAAATACAATACATATTACTGATGGAGACTTTAATCTTCACTACAAACTATATCTGACTTTGATTTAATGCAATAAACAAGCTACCTTAAATGTGTCTGCCACAACAAAGCAAATCACTGTAAGATCATTAAGATTTGTAGTACTGGCATTTTCCTGTAGAAATGTTTAGATCATGAGCAAGGAGAGGAAGAGTAAGGAATCTTAGCAACATGAAAAAGAAATATCTGCTTGCACCTATGTAAAAAATGCTATGTTTTATTTGAAAATGCAGCACTGCAATTATCAGTTTGCATTAATTCACTCTTTAGCTGATCAATATAGTGTATATAGCTACTTCAGTTGGCATATTAAAAAACATTTCTCAAAAAGACAACAGCAATACAGTGCTTTTTCTTTTCTTACTGTAAGTTCAAGATTAAGAGAGCACTAAAGGTAAATCACAAATAAGGGAAATAAAGTACATAAGGTTTAGATCACCTTGGGTAAGAAATATATATATTTGGTCTATAAATACAATGGATTTGAAGAAGAAATACAAAAAATCCAGTGAAGTTACTGGAATGACTACATCAAAACAATAACTCTTTAGGAAAGATTCACAACTATCCGTGTGATAAATACTATAAACTAGAACTTTGATGTAGGATTTGTGGGCTCTAGTTTCTAGAGCTGAATAGTCTTGACATTTGAATGCAAAGCGAACGCACAACCACTCTGCTCTAAAGATGCAGTTTTCAGAAATGTTTCAAGAATCCTACCACCTCTTAGCTATTAATAACCTGTCTCTGGACTAAATCTGTCTGTCCATGTGGATCATTTTAAGGCAAATTCAGTCATGTCAGAATTGCTAGAGTTTAAGATAGTTTGTTTATCTTTGTGAGGTGAAAGGTCTTGTTCTGCAACAAGCAGCTATAGGAGATCCTGTGCACCTTTCAGCTGCAATTGATTTTACACTTGTCTGAATTTTCTTTCAATGAAGTTGCAGGTATTCACTCATTTATTTGGTATTAGCCAAAGCTGTTCAGTTTATTATCAACCGCCCAACTACACCCCAGCTGGCAAATTTAGCGTGTGTGAACATCTCATGGATAGTTTCACATTTCACATTGGTCTGACTAAGTTCCTGACAATCTTATACTAGAACAAACATCCTTTTATACTGGGTAACTTATGTTAAAGTTACCTTTCTGTTCCTGCCCACCAGCAGGGCTGATGTGAAGCTCTCAGAGGCACTTTTCTGTTCTCACCTTTCTCATGCTACCCAATAAAAATCTCACCACCAAAACACAATGAACCATGAAAGGATCTTTTACTGCCTTAGAAATTTAGAATAAAATCCAGAAAGGAACTATTCTATCTTTATTGTAATGCTCTTTGGAATCTCCTTGAATTTTTAGAGGGAAGCATTTGGAACACATTTGCTTTTGACTAGAGCAAAGCATCCCCAAATACAGAACAACTCCAAGTAGCCAGAATCTGGGTTTCACTGTAGTTCTTCTGGGAAAGTGCTAGACCTTGAATTAACACTGGCAACAATTTATGCAGCCCTCCAGATTTCTCGGAGAGTTCCCTAGGACAGATTTGTTCAATATCTAGGCTTGATAAACCTTTTTGAAAGCATCTTCATTAAAAGAACAGTCAGTAATATATCATGCAGTTATTAATATAACGTGCAGTTAGCAATATGACAAGGGGGCATGGGCTTCAACTCTGCCAGGGGAAATTTAGGCTGGATATTAGAAAGCAATTCTTTGCAGAGAGAGTGGTCAGGCATTGGAATGGCTGCCCAGGGAGGTGCTGGACTCACCGGCCCTGGAGGTTTTTAAACTGAGATTGGACATGGCACTTAGTGCCATGATCTGGTCAATGGACTGGAGTTGGACCAAGGGTTGGACTGGATGATCTCTGAGGTCTTTTCCAACTCAGCTGATTCTGTGATTCTGTGATCTGGTACAAGTGCTTTTACTCAAGGAAAAAAAAAAAAAATAGAAAAAAGAGGAAAAAAAAGAAAAAAAGAAAAAAAGGACATTCCTTACAATGTTTGTGGTACTGATAAGCCAGCAGCAATAAAACTTCTTTGGTTGTGTCTGCATTAATTTTCCATGGTCAGCAAAACCAGTGGCAGCTTCAGAAAGTTTTAAAAGCTCTTCAGAGCCCTGACATGTTCACATTCGCCGTGTCTAACAGCATAGATAATATGAAGAATCTTAATACTCAGGACTAATATTTTTTATAAAGTACGTGAAAAAAAATCTAAGATACACAGAAAAGGTGCCTGAAATGTCACTTGTGCAAAAATTTTGTAGGATGGCCTGCATTTATATAATGCAACCTGCACTCCTGATAAATGCCTTTAGCAAGAATATCAGACATTGAACTAAAAGAAGCATATTCGTTACCTAACAGAAACGTGAAGTTTCTGAAGTCCATAAAATTGAGTTGAAAAATTACATTTAAAAACTTTATTTGAGGAAAAACAAGATGATGGTATCATAAATAAATGTTAGGAAATGAAACAAAACCAAAATGAATAATATGAATATTTTATTTAAATTTTATAAGCATATTTGCACAGGAAACAGGGATTTAAGCTGCCAGTTCTGAGTAATATTCAATGTGAGGCAGTCACCTACTTCTACACTGCACCTTTGAAAATTTCCCCTTCCTCAATTCAAAGAGTACATTAAAACAAAAACATACCTTGTATTTTCTTTAGCTCTCCGTTTTTCTTCAAGATATCTGTGAGTTTCTAATCTCGATTCTGGAGTATACGGTGTAGGCTCCTGCCAAAACCTTCTGTCTTCTTCATCTTCATCTTCAACTGTTCTCCATGTTTCTTGTTCTCTGTCTCCTTCTGCCTGATGTTTTTCTTTGTTCTGTGGGGAGTTTGGGCTGTATAAGATCACATGGAATATTATCCCAATTAAAAGAAGGAAAAGTAACAATACTTGCTAGTGAATTCTTCCATTAATATATTTTTTTTAACCCAATACTCATAGCTGTATGATTCCTACCAAGAACAGTATCTTCTAGATTTGGACAACATTATCTGCTCTTCTTCTTTCATCAATCAACAAAACATATTTCAATATGTTTTCCATTGACTTTACTGAGAAGTGATATTATGGTTTTGCCCCTCTGAAAACCCTGATGGGTAGTTCAACATTTTTTTTCAGGAGCAGGATTTTCAGATATATTCACAACTTCCAGGTGAAAAAAAAAACCCTCTGTCCATGTAAGGTTTAAGCATTCCCAACAGCAGCCAACAGATTAGAAATGTATAGGGTAGCAACATTTTACTTAGGCATCTTCTCCAGTGTCATCTTACAACCTGAATAATTTTCCCTCCAATCCAAAGACACTGTAGTCTTCAGAAATTCGTTATCAATATAGAGAGAAAACTAAATTTATGATACAGCTGTTATCTATGAGGACAAAGTTCTCTAGCCAGCTCCATGGAACTCAGACTCTATTACATTAAAAATAAGATGGATGGCAAATGCAGTGGAAGATGACGCCAGACAAAAATCTTTCTGGTCTTTAGGTAACCTCAGTGATATTAGGTGTAAAAAGCATAGATATCAGCACTCCGTCCTTCTACATCTCAAAAGATCTGCAATATTCTGTTTCTGTTTTCATATCTAGTAACTCTAAAGCAAAAGAAATCACAGGTGAACAAGTGCTTTCTCTGGACCACTACATTACCCTAAATAACAATTTCCAGCTGTTCTCCTGAAACAAGCTGTCGTTTACACTATTTTGGCACCCAGACAGTTTAGCTTGGAGTTTTGGGACAAAAATTCTATCGTACTATCTGCAGGTCAGTAATTAATTAATTATGTTTGTAGATTATTATAACATGCATGAGGGCAAATAACTCTGTTAGAATCAACAAAAAAGACAAACAAAAATGTTTAATTGGAATTGTATAAATGATCTAAAGAGGAAAAACTAAATTCTTGATAAAGAAAGAGAAGAATGTTGTTTACTCACAAACCGTTGCTGCTTACTCTTACCTGTCAAATCCAAGCTTAGATTCCATTTGGTTTTGTTTCTTGTCTTTTCTTTCTTGCATCCTCCTTTGAGCCTCATCTTTTTCTCTGGCCCGTTTGAGAATGTAAGCTTGCTCCTGTTCTCTGATTTTCTGCTTCACTTCTGGATAGTTTTGAAGTGCTTGAATCCTCTCTGATCTTTCTATTTCTTTACTATCCAAACACTTTCCAAAGGGAAAATAAAGCAGTAAAGATACGTGAGAAATTTTAAACAGATTCAAATCAATAAAAGCATTAGACTGTAGGTTAATTGTGATACATTACTTTTTTTATAAAATTAAAAATACACCTTTCTATCCTCCATAGCACTATGTACGTTATATTCTATCAAACAGAATTAACAGTAAGTTTATATTCAGATCTGAAAATGGTTTCATGTGTCTGGGAGCTGCTTTTTGTATTTTCCAGAAATTGCCATTGGTCTTATTAGAGTATATAGTAGACAGAGTCCCTTCAGCCATTTCTGATATTTGTCTGACCTTGATTCAGCTCATGAGACTATTAAAAAATTATTTGTTTTCATGTGTTAGTTTATTGCCAACTAAGTGAGTTGAATTGACCCTTAATAAGGAAGACTCTGTGCTTCCCCAAGGGAAATTGTGGGACTGGGATCATCAGTGTTGATGACAGGAAATAATTACCTCAGTACATCATTACACGAAACCTCAAAGTATCTATTTACAGTCAATGCAATATAGTATATTTTTATATCATTTTCTGTCTTTCTACTGCCTTACACTGTTGGTTTGGTACATACTGTTGGTACGGTACCAACTTGATGCAATCATTAAAATAATTTTAAAATACGTTGTGTATATAAAAACAAATAACAAGAAAGCCAGAACTGTACAGTGTGTTTATTTTTTCATTACTTTATTTAAGGAACTCTGAAGAAAATGACAGAAAAGCTAACAAATACATGTGATTTAATAAAAAAAATGAACTAATTATCTCACTACTTACTGTTGCCACTTATTCTTCAGAATAGAATTTAATTTCCCATGCACAATAAGAAAAATACTCCAATTTTTCCTACCACAGGCATTTATTTCATTTGGGATAAGTATGTTCAGTCAACAATGCTGGTTATTGTTTGGGATATTAATTTAATTTTTAAAATCTTACTTTTAATTGACGAAGAGTTGCCACCACAAATTGTCTATAACCTTCAAATTCAGTACATGGGTTACCCACTAGAAACAGCTCTTTCAGGTGTATATTACATTTCAGGGCCTCAATACTGGAGAGTTCACCAATGAAATTCGCTGTCAAGTCAAGTTTCTTCAGTTCTTCACAGCCTGTTTGAAAGAAATGTAATTCAGTTTGTCCAGAACATAAATGTACACGACATACACCATAAATGTGCACACAAACACACACAAGCGCACACATGGATAGAAAACTGTATTTGTTGTCTGTATAAATATTAATTTCATCCTATCAGAACACATCTTTTCCAAGCCACAAGTGAAAGAGCGACTCACAACTTCAGTTTATGAGCTCACAATATTTATAGGAAAAAAAAAAAACAATAACACCTCAATAAAGTACAAAATATCAAAAAGTTATTATTGGTTTTATCACTATCAAAACTTTGTGGTCGGTGCTTCTGTACTAGATGAGCTATTAAATGTCCCCCTCCTTAACTGAATCTTCACCACATGGCTAAAAAAGAGTGTGTAATTCTCTAGAAGAGCAGGATCAATTATGGGTTTCATTTCTGTGTACTGTTAACCTTAGCTAATATTATTCAAGTGTAGAGACAAGGTTTTCTAAAAATATACTGAAAGTCAAAACGAAGTTTTCCACTCTATGGACTCAGCTATCATTGCAAATACTTTGTTAGTGGTTAAATTGTACATACTAGTGAAAAAACATTTTTTGTTAAACAAAACAATTCATTATAAACAGACACTCTAATTTAGCCAACAAAATGCTCCGGGAAATCTGGATCCCAAATTTATCAGCCTCTCCTTTTATCATAATCTGACTATCAATCAGAATCTTGACTCTAAGATTAGAAAAGTTTAGCTAAGAGCAAGCTCAACTTTGGTTCTCATCACTGTAATCACTTCTTATCCTTCGCAGGTCTATTTGGCAAGTATTTTATGCATAATGGAGCTGAAAGAAAATAAACAACTCAAAATGATTTATTAGGGGATTTAAATAATCCAAATTTTTGCCAGCCTCATCCACAGAGGTTCTGGCTCCCTAGCAAATGACAAATCACAGTAATAAATAACGTAGTCTGACAGAACAACTCAGTATTTACTGGCATGAAAACAGATGTAAGATTCTCAACAAATTGCCAAACATGTAATGTGCTACCCATTTCTTCAACTTCTACAAATTTGTGTTTACCCTAATTGCTAATTTATATTATTTGTTTGAAGTCATCTTCTTGAATCAGGTCGTAGACTTAAACAAAAAAAAACCAAACCCAATCCAAACCAAACAAAAAGCCTTTTCTTTTTAATTGTTCCCTTGTCAAGGTGGACATTTTAAAGATACAGTAACTGGCCTAATTAGAATCAAGAAAAAGAAAGAAACAAAGTCAGAAATTCTTCAGGTATTATGGAATGTGTTTATGGGTGGCTCTAAGTCTTAGATTTTGGTCTTGGAAAATGCTGGATCTTTGCACATGCGATTAGAGTGACAGGATAAAGGATTAAACGCAGACAGGAGTTCAGGCAATAACAAAGGAAAGAAACATCTGAAAGACTCCATAAAACCCCCCCAATCTGCCAATGCAACCTGTGCAGAGAAGAATCTTCTTGTCTCTGACACTTGGTTGCTGCAGGTGGTTGCTGAACATTACACAAGAGACAATTTTTGCAGCCTGCATAGCATTAAAAAATAATCACATTGCTCCAGCTAACCTGGACAACAAATTATCTTATCTTTACAGTGAGGAAATACCAATTTAATGGTAAATTTGGATTCCCGCTTTGTAAAGTATTAAGGACTAGAGCTGTCAACCCTGGTGAGAGAGTAAGGAAAAAGGGAGTTAAAACACAGTTAATGTTAACAAAACACAATTAATGTTAGCAAAGCACAGTTAATAAAACACAGTTCAATGACTAAACTGCAGCAGTAGGAAGCATTTGCTAAAAAGAAGCATTTGTCAGTTTTCAAACTGAGATTGGCCGTGGCACTTAGTGCCATGATCTGGTCAATGGACTGGAGTTGGACCAAGGGTTGGACTGGATGATCTCTGAGGTCTTTTCCAACCCAGTCAGTTCTGTGATTTTGTGATTTTGTTGGAATGCTGTACACAAAAAGGCTCTTTCTGAGCTTCAACAAAGCACCTTTACTAGTGGACACATGGACTGGCTTCCACCCTCTTTTACATGAAGTCACAACAATGCGTGTTTCAATGTGAAAAGGCAAAATGTTGTGTTTAAAATCTGACCTTCCAGATTTTCAATTCGTTCGATGTTGTTCAAAGCTACATTTAAATATTCCAGCTTCTTCAGTTTCCCCACATTTTCTGCAACAAAACATAGGTCTGTTATTTCAGTTTTCTTCACTGGAAAGGGCATTACCATTCTACTTGCTTACTTAAAAAAAAAAAAAAAAAAAAGAGAGAGAAAAACAGGAAGGACAAATCAGAACATATATCAAAATACTGAGCATTAATGTTTTCATACTAATGAGATAAATCCCAAAGAGTTATCTGAAAATAAGAATTAAAATAAAAAATGTAGAAAGAAATAAGGAAGGTTATAAACACATATTTTTTTATCACAAATCCATAAAACACAAACCACATAATGCATGACGATGGGCTAAGAAGCATTTCATTTGTCATGAAACTCTGAGAGGATCAGGCTATACTTATTCAAGCTTTATAAAAGTAGAGTTTTACACTCACTTATACAGAAAAGATTGGCTTCTTTAGTATATATTTAATTTTAAAAGATCTTTTATCTACAGGGTTAATAAAAGTAACTTCTCCTCACTTTTTAAAAGTTTTGCAAATAAGAATTTATATGGCTTCAGGTTGAACAAAACAACAAACACACACACACATACCCCTCCTCCCAATCTGGAATCTAATCTGTATTATTTTCACCACGAACTATTGAAATCAGCAGATTCACAATGTGTAGGAGTGTGTCAGAATGGCAGAATTTCTCCCTTGAATACAGAAAGGGGGTAAAGAGGAAATAGGGTAGCAACGTTCTTCATCAGTCCCAAACATGTCTGAAAAATGCAACTACCATTGAGATACATGATGCACAGGTCAGAGACACAAATCTGAGATAAAATACATGGTATAACTCATGTTACAGTCCACCAGTTTCTCCCCAGTCACCAGAAGTTTTGAAGATCTGACTGGAAAACCTGTCCTACAAAGTCATAGAGTTTATCCCAAACTCTAATTCACAATTCACACTGATTATCTGCTGTACAAACTGTCCCTGCTGAGACAAACAAAGGAATTTGAGGAGATGAAGTTTGCACCCGAGTTAGGCATCCAGGTTCCCCTATAACCAGTAAATAAGCTCTTCAAGGTGCAATTTGTCATGTCTTAATTTGACTGTCTAGAACCAGTGAACCAAATAATGCTCAAAAATACGCCTTTTCTTCAACACTGGTTATAAAGGAAGGCTACGGCAACTGTCTAAGACTTAGGTGTCTAAAAGTCTGGTGACATGAATCCTGCCACTTAGTTTGCTGAGACTTTGGAGAAATATTTTCTTCATAATTCACAAACACGATGAAATTAGTTTCTCAGTAAGGACCTGTGCAGCTTAGGTTGGTTGTTTATTTTACTTATGGTGTTTCTGTACTGGCAGTGCCTGCACACATGAAGTTGTCAAAGAGACAAATGTTGAAGCCAATGGCATCTTGTGGGTTTTCTTCCATTTATAGAACATAAAAGAACCAGGTCTCATTCACACAGTGGGCGCCTTGCAACTTGCTGTCTGATTAGCAGGCAAGTCAGATCTTGGGAGATGCATAAACACTTTTTTAAGAGGAAAAAAGACACATGCCAATAGAGTCAATACAAACTATTGTGCTAGGATATTTTGAAGTGTGCCTGGAACTGCTGTGTGCTCTGCATGGACATGTTGGTATCCACGGGGAAGAATTGTTTCTCAAATTCAGTACTTTGTAACACAACCGCTATTGGCAGCCCGTCTAGTCACTGCTTACATGGTGATTATTATTGTTATCATTATCATTATTTACTAAGGCATTATCCTGGAAAGCTGTTAGGTTACACAAGAATACGTAAAGTAGAAAGTTGTATACTTTTCCAATTCCTACAGTTAGATAAAAATTGAAAGTCTTGGAAAAGAGTTTGCTGAAAAGATCTTGTGTCCAAAAAGCAATAATGTGAATGGTAATATGATATATTGTGCTAACCTAGAGGAGGTATGAGTGTAAACAAAACAACTAGATAAGTCTTGTACATTACTAAGGACACAATAAAAGAGAGAAAAACAACTTTGTCCCATTTTTGATGGGACGAAACTGCATAAAGTAGTTTCAAAAGCCTTATTTTCTATGGGAGAAGATTCCTCCACTCAAAGAAATGCAGATGTTATCAGTTCAGATATTCCCTAGGAGTTCCCTGATGACCCCTCCAGAGAATGTAAAGCCTTTGTCTACAAGTTCTGAGCACAGAATTTCACCCTAAAATTTTAGAGGTTTGTTGTTTTGTTTTCCCTTTTAAAGAACTTAAAAGAAATAGGATAAAATAATTCCTCAGCACTTCTGACTTTCCATTCTTCATCTACAAACTAGGGCCCAAGGCCTGGTGTCTCTCTCTGCAGAGAGCCCAGCAAACACGTGAACCTACACCACAAAAGACAGACTATATGAAATTATACCTCTCCTGTGGTGCTGGAAGACCATTAAGACTTCATGCACAAAAGCATTTTATCTGAATGACAATTATTACGTTGTTAAGAAAAAAAATACCATTGGTATAAAAACTGAATTTAAAAATGAGCATGAAGAGAGCTACTCCTATGATATCACAGTCCACAGCATATCCAAAACTGTTCGGCCTTGTTCGGCACAAAGACGGGATATTTAGGTTATATCTTGACTTATGAGATTTTAATCAATAAAGGGTGTTCTACACTCATATTCTAATGACTTGTATCTCACTATTATCTTTTTCATTTAAAATTTCTCTTGCAAGTTTTTGAGCTATTTAGAAACGTAGCAAAGAGACGGGGGAAGGCAACCTTGTAGGAGCAGATCCACAAGGAACTTCTCTGCAGTTGCTCACTCTACATTCCCTTAAAGTTTAACAGAATTTCTTTTTTCTGATTTCAAAATTATGCATGCCAATCCATTTAAAAGAAACTTATCCAGAAAACACTTACCAATTTTTGGAATTAGATTATTCTGAAGATAGAGAATTTTTAAATCTCGACACCATTTGTCAAGATGCTCCAGTTTTTCTATTTCCTGCTGATGTAAAGAGATTTCTTCCAGTGAAAATATTTCACAGTCGTTATGTTCTGCACGTCTTCTAACAAGGTCTTCGGTGACTGAAAGAAACATTAGACATCAAATCTCCCTTTAGTAATTTTCCATCATCTGACTTATGAACAAGTTACAAAATCATTAAAATCTTTTGTTCCACCATATCAAATACACCAACAGAAATAAAATGTGTTAGAAAAGACACCGAGTGCCAAGTAACTTCAGCCCATTCTGCCACACCAAGCATCATTTGTGAAGCACAGTCATGTCATCTGTAACATTTAGAACAATCCACGTGAAAACTGCTGAGTCTTCCATAAAAGTGCGATAGAACCTTTGCAGAAATTAATCCAGTGTCCATTATTTCATGTAGACAAGCAATGGAGTGTTTTATGCTTTTATTTCCTGATGCCAGATGTTCACAAAAAGTGAATTAACTACAGTATGCCATCATATTCTTCCACCAGCACCATATGCAGAGAAATAAGCAGGATGGATGCTGAAAGTGGGCAGATATTTTTTACTTTTTCAGTGTTTGAGGTAAAGCCATAACTAATTCATGCCAATAAATGTTTATGTTGGAATGAAATTTAATCCTGGGTATTTCTTAAGTGCTACCAGCTCATTAGCAGCCCAGCAAAGGAGTTTCAGTAGCCCAAAGACACCAGAGACTTGGGTTCAGGTCTCCCTATTACACAGTAATATTTAATGCCAGGAAATCTTTCAAACACTGAAAAGGCTCTAAATAATGAAGGTACTGAAATTCTATGAGACCCAATGCTCACTCTTGAGCTGGATGTTATTGCTTTGTTTCCAGCTCACTGCACCAAAAAAGCACCAGCATTTTCCTCTCCTTGACAAGCACTGAACTGCAGTGAAGTATTGATTAAAATCCTGGAGTTTTATTGAATTAGCATAGGTATTTTCACAATTGTTAAAGCCAAAAAGAAAAAAAAGACTAGCAAGCCTTTCAAAAAGATTCTGAAGAAAAATAAGTAAACCCAAACCCCCCACGTGCCAGTGCAGCTCCTCTTCCCACAGCCTTTGGGAAAGAGGTGAAACATAGGTTTGCATATGTTATATTGTTTACAGATTACCAGGGTTAAATCTCCTTCCTATTCAACAGAGTTTCATCTAACATGATTTACAGAATTATATAACGGTAATACTGATATTGATCTAAGAGATGATGCTGGTTGCACATAAACCATATTAGGAAAGGTAAGTGTCTTTCTCTTATAACCACGTTGGGCTGGTTTGCTGCCATCTTACCTTCAACAGCCCATTGATGAAACCTGATTAAAATAACAGAAAAAACAGAAAGAAAAAAAAAAAGCAATAATTTTGACTAAATATTTTAGTCTTCACAGAAAATACGAAAAATGTTGGCATTTCTAATAAGTTACTTGGCAAATCTGCTAGAAATTAAAGAAAAAAAAAAAAGTGGCCTGCTTTCTAATGTGGCAGACCTTTCAGTGACAGTATTTCCAGTGCAAAGAGATATTTTTAAGCAAGAGAACAAGAATATTCCATAATCCGCATACATACACACTGGAGACAACATTATGCTCTATACCCTTTGCACAAAGAGAAGTTATACAAACTATTCCAGAGAGAGTTTTGTCACAGGCAGATTTCCCTTTGCTGACGAAAAGAAAATTGAAGTGATTGTTACAGTGATTATGCAAAAATGTCCACTCTCATTAACAGATTTTGCAAAGCAGAAACAATCATTCCCAATAGAAGCTGCAGTGGAGCCTTAGAGACCTATTTTTGGGACCTGCTGTAAGAAGCTGAGTGAATATTTGACATTTTGTTTGTTATCTAGTTCATTTAAGAGGAATGAGGGAAAAAACGTGCAAGAGAGAACAACAAATTTTAAAGAAAGACTTTTCCAGGACATTGACAGAACATGTTGTAACATTACTTCTCATTAATAAGATTATCTGATGTTGTGAGCAGTAACAGGAGAATGGACCAGTGGCCTGAGACGTCACAGCTGCTCCTGTGAGCCCATGAACACAGCAGGAACACGGGTGGCACCAGTCAGCCGGAGACAACAACCGATCTTGAAGATCTTACAGCTGGGCTTCCAAAAATGTCATGTTTTACTCAAAATGGAGAAGGTATGAAGGAAAGCACTACACAAAATGGAAAGAATAAACAGCTGCAGGTAGATTAAGAAATGGCAGGGGAACCTGCATTACAGAAAAGTGTTCAACCATCATTTTAAGACTCAAATTCATACTACGTTGCTCAGGAGATGAAGCTGTTCTCCTTTAGGAGAGGACACCTGCCAGCCCCACGCAGAGCAAAGGAATCCCTTTCCAAAGCACTATTTGAGCCCAACAAGGGACTGACAGCCCTGTGATGATCTACAATCAAAACAGATTGTAGAGAAGACCATAGGGGAAAGGAATTCCTCAGTAGCTTTTTTTCCCTGAGTGATACATGTGAGCACTCAGTCTTTTAGATCATATTGCTTTACCGCTAAAAGATTGTGGCTTCATAAGTAATAGTATAGGATATTTTAGCCTTGTTCAGGGCTTTTATACAGCTCTGATAAAGTGTCTGCATTGGCTACTTCTACCCATATATATATATATATATATATATATATGTATATGGGTAATGCTGATATGGGTAATACACACATATATATATATATACACACAAATTGTCAGGCAGAAATGTATAACAGAAGGGAAAGGCCAGCGCTGTCAGCTCTGGGCCCAGACACGAGACATCCCATGAAAGCATATAGAATCATAGAATACAATCATAGAATCATTTCAGCTGGAAGAGATCCTCAGGATCATTGAGTCTAATCATAACCTAAACTAACTCTAGCACTAAACCGTGTCCATAAGAACCTCATCTATATGTCTTTTAAACCCCTCCAGGGATGGTGACTCCACCACTGTCCTGGGCAGTCTGTTCCAATGTCTGACAACCCTTCTCATGAAGAATTTTTTCCTAATATCCAATCTAAACCTCCCCTGGTACAACTTGAGGCGATTTCCTCTTGTTCTATCACTTGCTACTTGGGAGAAGAGACCAACCTCCTCCATGCCCACTCAAAGGTGTTGCCCACACACAGGAGGATCCCCACCTGGGCTATTTTGGGAGGCAAGCACACCTCTGTGCGGCGCTAGGTGAAATAAAACGGTTTGTTATTAGCAGGGAGGAGGGAAAACAGACAATCCAGGCAAGTGAGGAGAGTGAGGGAGGCAGGAGGGAAGAGGGGCTGTCGGGGAGGGATGGCGGGAAGGGGCGCAAGTGTGGGGAGAAGGGAACATGGCGGTCAGGGAGTGCGGCAGGTCCTGGAGGGGAGTGAGAGGGCCCGGGGATGGGAAGAGGTGCGGGGAAGGGGAGAAAAGCGGCTCTCGGCGACACTCACTCCGCACCATGGCCGCCCTCAGCTCCCTGCAGCCGCCTGCCCCGGACGCCGCCGCGCTGCCATGGCAACGGGACGGGAGGGAGGCGGCGGGGCCGGTTCCCCGCCCGGGGCCCGCCCGGCCCGGCGTTCGGTCGGGTTTTGTGCTTGTTCTGTACCCGCTTCGGCTGGTCCTTATACCAGAGCAGCCAGTAGTGCTTGTGTGCCTGCCCTGGAACAAATGGGCAACGGGGCTGGGAATAGTCTGGAGCACAAGTCTGATGAGGAGCAGCTGAGGGGCCTGGGGCTGTTCAGCCTGGAGAAAAGGAGGCTGAGGGGAGACCTTATCACTGTCTACAACTGCCTGAAAGGAGGTTGTAGCGTGCAGGGGTTGGGCTCTTCTCCCAAGTAGCAAGTGATAGGATGAGAGGAAATGGCTTCAAGTTGCACCAGGGATGGTTTAGATTGGATATTAGGAAAAATTTCTTCATGGAAAGGGCTGAGAAGCACTGGAACAGGCTGCCCAGGGAAGTGGTTGTATCACCATCTCCAGAGGTGTTTGAAAGATGCATAGATGTGGTTCTTAGGGATATCATTTATTGACATTATTAAGTTGGACTTTATTGGTTGGACTTGATCTTGAGGGTCATTTCCAACCAAAATGATTCTATGATTCGATGGCTTTCATATAACCCGGAAGTAAGATTTCTACTGCTCCAGCTGCTCCTGACCCCTTTCTTTACCTGGGCAATCATATATGAAAGACAGGTATCTTTCACCTATCCCTTGTACGATATTTTAGCTCTTCTCCTGCTTATTCATCAACTAGTTTGCCTAACACATTTTGGGTTGAAAGTGTGTTTTCCATCATACAGCAGCACAGCCTGTGGAATCAACCTGTTCCTGTGACATTTACTCACAGGGAACGCTCCTGTCCTTCACCTTCCACCTGGGAGGTTCTTCCAGCAGGTTGTCACCTCAGAATACGGCTTAAATATATATATGTAATTCATGGATCAGTTCAGACACCAGCATGAAATTTGTCATGCTGTGAATACAGATATTACACCCTCCTGCAGGTTTCTGTGGATTCTCTCCTGCCATTACTGTACTACAACTTCGGTGGAGTTGCCTGCTAACACAGCTAATGAGTAAGAGTGATGGCTGGAGGCCTCAGAAAGCTGCTCAAACAGCTACAGAAACTCTCATATCTGACATTTTCTGTTTCGCAGTTAATATAATGATGTAGCACTGCTTCACATACCAATTAAGTTCCCAACTGGTGAAGTTTAGGCACCTTAAAACCTCAGAGAAGCTGGATGTGACTACACATTTCAAGACATCATTAAGGAGCTTTACGGACTCCTTCATCCTATCCTGACCTGCTGATCACCAGTTTGAGTCCAGTCCAATTCAGCAGTGAGAGAAATATTCCAACATAGTGTACGTTTGATCACAAGATAAGGCACTTGGGGGTTTTTTCATACCTAGGTTTAAACTCTTGTTTTCTTCAAGTTCGGATGTTCTGGTCATTGCCATATCATGCCTTGATCACAGCCTTATACCAGTTCTCATCAATGACTCTGAAA
This sequence comes from Patagioenas fasciata, assembly GCF_037038585.1. Classification (NCBI taxonomy): domain Eukaryota; kingdom Metazoa; phylum Chordata; class Aves; order Columbiformes; family Columbidae; genus Patagioenas; species Patagioenas fasciata. The sequence goes on along the minus strand of NC_092521.1, from coordinate 9,809,064 downwards.
CTTCTGTTACAGAACACAAACTGGCACAATTGTCACTGAATTCAAATGGAAACATCAGTGAAGTCAGTATGTATTTCACACATCTTTGCTAACATAGGTCTTCAGTAACTTAAAGGTCTAATCAAACCTAAAGGTCATCTTCTGCTAACAGGAAATTCATATCTAAGTTTAAACAAGACTGTAGGAATTTTTCAAAGTGAAAAAAATAATTCGTTAAATAATTTACCTCTGATGTAACACATGGCACTCCTCACAGCCACTGTGCAACTTTCTGACTGTATTGCTATTTAGAGGGTAGGAGAAAAGAGAGGTCATTGAGTTAAACCTACTAAGTTTTGTAGAAATGATGAGACACAAGGGAGCAGAAGTACTTAATGCACTTTAGTTTAACTCCCTAGTACTTGTCTTGGTCTATCTGACTGGGTAAGGAACAAATCCATGCTGAGGACAAGGATGTTTATGTAGCTGGTTGGATGGTGCCACTGTGGTGTGGCCCATGTTCACTCCACGGAGCCACAGAGTTAAAGAAGGGCCACTGACAGGACCTTCTGCTCCTTACCCATTTATTTCATAATAAATTGCAGGCCCCTTCAAAAAATGACTTTTATAGCTGCACCTTTTACTCGGGCTTTTAACTTGAGACCATAGCCCCTAATCAAGGTAATCAATTTCAACACAAAGAAAAAATCATGTTCTTGCTGCGTCTAGTATTTAACTGCTGTGTCTACATTGTATTGCACAGAAATACCTATGTTATTTTGTCATGCTAAAAACATGGGGCTTTTCATCCCTTCTGCAGAGATTCTGTATGGTAGTTCTGAAGAAAGAAACCCAAAATCCTCAATGAATTAAGTTGCTGCATACTAAGGTGTGATGGGTTGAGGCTGGCTGGCCACCAGCTGCCCACCCAGCCATTCTCTCACTCACCCTCAACAGGACACAGGGAGAAAATATGACATAAAGCTCATGGATCGAGATAAGACAGGGTGATCACTTGCCTATTACCGTTACAGACAAAACAGATTACACTTGGGGAAATTAATTTAATTTCTTGACAATTAAAGAGAGTATGATAATGAGAGATATTAGCAGAAATAAAAAGTACGAACACATTCCCCCACCTCTGGCTCAACTTCATTCCCAAGTCTTGTACCTGTATATCCTGATTTAAACCAGTTTGTTATAACCAGTATTTATGTAGGTTTTTGTGACAACCCTGAAGTGCTTCACCCCATCATTAGCAGAACAAAGGACCTTGTTATGCCTTAAACGACTGTTTTTTGTTACTTTGGGATGACAAAGTAGATGCTTGTGCAGACAGCCTCCTTAATCTTTCCCAAGGTATTGTGTTTGGGAGATGAAGAGGTAGATGGTTATGGTGTCAAGCACCTTGTTAATCGCTGTGAAGGCCTCATGGCCTAATTGGAATGGGACGATCTGGTCTGTCAGACAGCCAGCTACCTGAAGAAACCACGAATCTACAGTTACCCCTGAATGGGGAAGACAACTCACTTCTGGCCAGTACCTTGAACTTTCCCCTAGTTTGTAGACCCCAGACCCATTTCCAGAAGAGTCTTCCTAATTAGCATGAAGAATGAGCAGAGGGAGGAGATGAACGATGTGGCATGTATATGCTGCACAGCGTGACTGAAGTCTTCAACGCAACCACTCTCCCTCCACTGGACATCACTGGATGAATAACCTGTGGAGTGGCGATATCCTACTCTTTTTGTCTCTCTCTCATATCTTTGTTTATATCTTATTCTCTTTCTCTCTCTCATATCTTAGTTTTCCTTATCTCTTACTCTCTTTTTTTCTTTTCTTGAACATATAAAAGTAACATCATTTTATGTTCTGTTGTTGAAGTCTTGTCAAGTTTTGTATTACAGTTACTAAGCGTTGCCAATTCACCATTTGTAGAAGGACTTTTGCTGTTATACTTTTGCCAAGCCACTAATCGCTGTACCTAGTATTCCAACACATGCTTTTAGTAAACTCATAATTGAATTGGACCCCTGGAGTGATTGTCTGTCATTCACTTCACATAACCACGCAGAATTAACCCAGAGATAACTCACACCTGATCTCATCTGTTGAGTCAGGGAGCGTGTCGCACTCAGAGTTAACTCATTCCTTTTCCCATCTGTTGGGATGGGACACTTCTGATTTGCCAAATTTTGTCAGGCTGTAGGACTACTTGTTTGAGCAAGTACTTTCGCACATGAGAGGCGAATAAGAGAGGTATTCTCTGTATCCCAGTGACTGAAAAGCTCTCTGAGTGATTTGTGTTCCTCTGGTGGATAACAGCTTTGTTTATGACTCAGGGCTAAACTATTCAGGAAGTCAGAGAGAAGGAATTGGGAGCCAGTGTTTGGAACACCCTGGTCCTAACCTGGTGGCCTAGCACAGATGGGGCAAAGTTAGGTGTTGAAGCAGGATAATCACACTGGTTTCTTGTCCTTAAAACTGCAGAGTTTTCAGGACAAGCCTTGTTATCCATGACTTGAATTTTGTTGGGGAATAATGACATAGTGAAAAGGTATGATATACCATCCTCACACACCTGAGGTGTTGTGCTAAGATAGTTGGGGGCTCAAAATTTCAGGTTATCATTGCAATATGGTGCCTTGTTGTTTCTGATTTTTAATATGCTCAACTCAAAGGCTAAGAGGTCTGCCAGATTGTCTTGTTGCCCTTGGGGTACATTGAACTCAACCCTGACATAGCTTCAGAAATAAAAGTCCTTTTTGAGCTTCACTTTGACCACATAAAAATTCAGATAAGCCCAAATGTTTTTAGTCTTAACAGTATTTTGGATTTTATACACTCAGAACAATTTTCTGCTATGTAGAAAGTGAAAGAATGATAATTCATAAATCCAGCACATACACACACACTGGAACAGGCTGCCCGGAGAAACTGTGGATGCCCCATCCCTGGGGACATTCAGGACCAAGCTGGATGGGGCTCTGAGCAACCTGGTCGAGTTGAAGATGTCCCTGCTCATTCCAGGGGGTTGGAACCAGATGACCTTTGAAGGTCCCTTCCAACACAAACCATCCTATGATTCTATGATTTATGCTTGGAGCATGGAGGCCTGTGTGTGAGCTGCTCTTACAATATGATTCATGCAACAAGATGTTTGCAGCCTGTACAACATCAACACAATCTAAAACCACAAAATTTGATGAACTTGCAGATACGGTGTTGTACGTCTTCTCAAGAGACTTTCGCATTAATTTATTTTCAAATGAAATAGAAATTTTATATTTACACACATTGATCTTATGTTCATTATTTTCATGCAGCTATTTTTCACTCAAATTATGTACTAAGAGCTCTAAGTAGCACAAACCCAAATTCTTAGCTTGAAGCAATGTACACAACAGAGATAATGTTATAAGCCACATTATAAACAGGAGAATGGACTTGAGGAAGGAGAGAAAGGGGTTCCATCTGGCATGCCTTCCCTGAAGAAAGTCACTTTACCTCTTTAATACAAGTTTATTAGTTAATTGCAATATAAAATTTCTTTCTAAAATAAGCTTTATAGCATTATTATTAAAGTGCATCAAAAGTATTTTGGATATGTGTTCACTCCGTCAGTATAGACTCACGTAAGGTGCTACAGCTCTAGCAAATTGATGTCTGTGGACAAATCTTAGGTGTTAAAATGCTGCAGGTCAGAGTCTAAACTGGTGGAAATCAGTTGACTGATACCCACTCAGAATCTGAACCTACGCCTTTCTGTTTATGTCCTATTAAATTATTATTAGTGGTTTTGTTGTTGTTGTTATTATCATATTCTATGGTGGTAATAGTAACTGTAAGAAAATGAGATTTTCATGTTCACACCAAAGTACCAATAAATCCTCTCCCAAAGGGCACATAATCTACAGGGCAGGACATAAGCTCACTAATATTCATTAGAATATATGCAATTCCTAATAATAATCTTAATTATTGACAATAGTCTCAAAAACGGGAAGAAAAGAAAGCAGGGACAACTTTACTGATATGTACCTGCCAGAGATAAGGAAACAAAAAAAGCGGCATGAGCAACTTTAAAATAGAACTAATAGAAAAATGAAAGGACAGTTCTGCTCAGTGTATATTAACATGTCCACAGAGGTTTACAAAACAATGCAGGTAATTCACCAAAAAATACATCAAAGAACAAATTCTAACTAAAAAATATTAATCTTTGTACAGTTTGACTTCTATGAGTAATGCTTTCAGGATAAATGTAAACCAGACTTGCTCACAGACTAGGAACATTACGAGGGATATTTTAAGTATCATTGCGTGTGCTACTGTTCCCCTCAACATGAACATTTGCACCATTAAGCACTGTGTGACATTTACTCAAGAGTGGCCCTGAAGTTCAGCAGAACACAGCAAGAAATGGGAGAATATAAGACAATGTGTAATGACAACAAAATAATAGTAATGGAAGGTATGAGATAAGGTAGAGGGGGTTATAAATGCATATCTTGAAATTCTTTTTTTATTCTCTTTTTTAAATAAGGTGCTATACTAAAGTGCAGTAAGAGTGTAATCACCGGGGACAGAAACGTGAAATTCTAGTTGTCCTCTCTGTAAATACATCAGTTAATCGTTAATCAACAAGTGGGTTTTACTTTGCTAGGATTACTGTTCACAGTTATCCTAAGCTTGACACTCTAATTAACAGAAGCTACAGATACAAATTACCTCTGAAAGTCTGGATTTCAGCATTTAGGTTAGAAAATGATGCCTTCAATTTATCATCAGAGTGATCCTGGCTTTAATTTTTCATCCAACAGGATTGAACATATTATTGTGCCTCTTTTCAGAGACACAATGCAAGGCTTGTTTTTACGTCCGTTGGAATATATGGAAGGGAACTGCCAAATCCAGCCAGTCTGGTCACTGAAATAGAACATCGTAAATTCAACATCCCTGGATATCACGGAGGGCAGATCTGAACAGATCTGAACAGAGCCTGAGCAGCTTCTTTTCAGCCCTTGAACCCCAATTGCCAAATTATCCCAGAACTGCCCCTTCTTCAGTTTACAACAATTCTAATCTACAGTTCATATTTATTCACAGATAGATTAATCAATTTAGACCAAATTTTTGGCAAACTGAATCAGCTTTTTTTATTATTTATTTTTTTTTAAACTAGTTTACAGTGAATTAACTAGTTTACAGTGAACTCAGGTTTTTCTAGTTTGCACCATAATCATTTCAGTGACTGCAGGGTGATTCCAATCTTAGACTTTTCTCTCAGTATAGAATCTCATTTCCCAGATTATTCTTCCAGGAGATTATTTAAACACTAAGGATTTTTATAATCCTTTAGTTTTAAAAGTGCATTTAGTAAAGGACCTGTTACAAGTAGCAATAAAGTAAGTAACAAAATATTTATACATATTACACAATGATATTTTATCTTAGTCATCTCCACAGTTAAAGTAAATAAAGAAACAGAATTCTTTAACACTGAACTAAATTACTCAAGTGTATTAACCACAAGAAAATACAGGGATGAGTATTATAGCTACTATAATAGTTACAGAATACATCAGTTTTATGAAGAACATTCTATTGTCACCATTTCTTGAAACTCTAAAACCTGGTCTTGTTACATCAGATGATCTGTCTTCATACAGGGTCAATTTAATGTACCGGGCAAAAGTAAATTGCTATGTAAATTGGTAATTTGGATGAAGTTTCTCTCCTTGAGCTCTTAATGCTGAGATATTGATGTTTATTTTCAAAATATAACCAGCAGATACTTACACTTTGAAAGAGAAATGTACATTTTACTTTCATTTTAAGTACCATTTTCCTCAGTGCATCATCTATTTTGCACTTTTGATGCTAGAAATACAGCTATAACCTGCTTGAGTTTGGCTTAGGCACGGACAGGCAGTGGTGGTTTAGTTTCGTCAATTCTTTATTCCACCAAAACTATTTTAAGAAGCAGATTTTTAGCTTAGAGCCACAAGATAGCAGTTTTTGGTTATGTACCGGGTTTGTGTAATTCAGTGTTTGTCATAATACGAATCCAAGCTGAGAAGCGGGGCTCACGGTTTCCAAAATAAAGTTAATACCTGCAGGTCTTGTACTTCTGTATGTGGATACAGGTAATTCAGATTCATCACTGCTTGTCTGCATCCTGATTCCTGGTTTTCTGAAGACTGCTTTCCTTCCAATAATATTTATTTATTCCTTTATTTTTTCCTCTTTTCCTTATGTGCAGCAGAAAGGCCAAAAGCCAGTGCACACACAAGACACATTAAAGCCTCTGAAATACACCACATATACTCAGCCACTATCCAAACCATTATCTTTGACAGCATGTTGTTACAAGAAATTAACATATAAAGTATTGGAAGATATCAACTGTTTACCACAGATTGAATGGGAGTTGCAACTCACTATTTACCACCAGTTTACTATCAAGATGCTCGTAGGACCTTGTACTTGAAGCACTTCATTGACATAGGACACAAGAGGTACAGAATTTTGCATGACTGCTTTCAGATGGGCACCAATAGTATGGTATCACCCACAGTTTGACCAGAATAAAAATAAGGCTAAAATTTATTGTATTTTGAAAGAAGAATACAAAATATTCTTCTTTTTTTTTCCATAATAACATAGGTATTGTTGGTATCCAGTAGTCCGATGCTGAAGAGCTGAGGAAAAAATATTTGAGGAGGAGGAAAAAGAAAAACTGTTAGTGATCTGATTTTAAAATATACAAAAGCAACTACTTTGCCTTTAAGTTTTAATGAAAGGCAAGAGACAATCTTGTTTTGAAATGCTGGGTGTCCTGTCTCAGTATGCTGTGCCATCCTGGATTCAGTTCACTCATGCTGGGCAATGAGTCCCAAGCTCTCTGCTCCATCCTGTAGTCCCTGCTTTGGTTAATACTGGTACTGGTTTTAAAAACCAAAGTCAGTTTTAAAGCTTGGGCATTGCAGCCCTGACATAAACAGCCCCCCTGTTTTTAACAAGTGCTGTATCGAGCATCCCCTCTTGACACATTTGAGGAGAAGCAGGTATTTTTTCATAGGTTTTGGTAAGTCTGCAAAGTGACCAAATGTCTGCATATCCTTCTAAAATGGTTTGTTCTCAGGATGAGCTTTCTTGACTGAACGTGACTGAAAGGTTTTCCAGGCTGTGTCTACGTATTAGTAACAGAATCAATTTTACAAGATGTTCCCTTCTGGAACAGGTGCAAAACTGATCTATGCAATGCAAAACTGATTTATCCTTTGCATATTGTGTTTTACCTAATAAGGGATTTGAGTATATTCTTATCTTATCAACCTAGCATTTATCTTAGCCCAAATATGCCTAGAATGAGAAGAAATATACACAGTATCTCTGGAAATTAAGCTAGTCAGCAGTTATGCAATTATAGAGTGGTGCGCATGTGCAGTACCCAAAGGTGAAAAGGACAGAAGCGATGAAGACTACTTACTTCATCCTGAAGACCCCCTGAAAGACCACCAGGGGACACTGCGCATGATCAAAGTAATTCCAAGGTGTTGCAATCGATGTTGCAATAAATGTTGAGTAACTATTACATATTCTAATGATCCTAAATGAATACATGAATATGTATGTGAATGGACTGTATAAATACTGTGCAACTTAAACTGACCGCTGAAGCCAGCTTTGGGTGCGAACCCCTGGTTTCCCAGCGCTGAAATAAAGCACCGCATATAACTACGCCCGTGGTTATGTTTCCTGATTGCTAACATACAGCTGTATAGGTGCCTTCAGATCTCAGAAGCTGAACTGCACTAGACCTAAAAATATACTCACCAATTATTATTTCTTTCCAGCTATCTCCTGGGGAAAAAAAAAAAAAAAAAGCATAGATTTTTGTATGTCCTGATTTAAACCATAGTTTGTTATAATCAGTATTTATGCAAGTTCTGATTTGCCAAATTTAGTTAAGCTGTAGGACTACTTGACTGAGCAGGTAACTTCTCTCTTGGGATAAGCATAAAAGAGGTATTCTCTGTATCCCAGTGACTGAAAAGCTCTGAGTGATTTGTTTTCCTTTGGTGAAGAACAGCTTTGTGCATGACTCAGGACTAAACTATTCAGGAAGTCAGAGAGCAGGACTTTGGAGCGGGTGTTTGCAACACCCTGGTCCTAACCTGGTGGATTTGATTTTATTGGATATAATGACATAATAACAAGGTGTAATATACCATCCTTCAGCATTTCAGGTGTTGTGCTAAGACACTTGGATGCTCAAAATCTCAGGGTATCATTGCAATATGGCTCTCCAAGTTGTGCCTTGTTGTTTCTGACTCCTAATATGCTCAATTCAAATGCCAAGAGGTCTGCCAGATTGTCTTGTTGCCCTTGGGGTACACCAAACCCTGACACAGATTCAGAAACAAACTATCCTTTTGAGCTTCACTTTGACCACATAAAAATCTAGATAAGCTCAAATGTTTTTAGTCTTAACAGCATTTTGGATTTTACACAGAAGAATTTTCTGCTGTGCAAAAAGTGGAAGGATAATTCATAAATCCAGCATGTACACATACACTCTTCAAAACTTTGAAATAAAGCAATCTGAAACAGCAACATCATCACCTTTAGTCAACTGATCAGACTGATTAAATATCAAAACTTCTTTCTAAGACATTTGTCAAACTACAGTATAAGCTAAAGGCAAAGTTCTGTCCTGAACCTAATGGTGCACCGGGTTGGTGTGACCAAGTTACAATAACTCTATAGTCCCTGGAAGATGGTGGCTAGCAGCATAGTTAGCTGGTTTTATTTTGCCAGTCAAAAATAAAAGCATGGTTTGGTGGCCTGTGAGTGGATCTCAGTGCGAGGCTTCAAAGCACTTCTCTGGTTTCATAATGAGTTACTATCCTTGCTCCATTTCTGCATCTTCATCTTATGGTATATTAGGTTTATCTTCCTTTTCTGCTAACAGATAGGTATTATAACATTTATTGCACATTATGAAAAGGCATTTTTTAAAAAAATAAGTAGTTTCTATGAATACAAATCAGTAACAGGAAAAGCCAAATCCATTAATAACTTCAGACTATGCCTTCTGTCTTCTGACAGGAAAACAACAGAAGGAATATCTCCTTCCTTTCTTAACAGAAAATTGTATAATTCCTCTGTTCATCACGTGACACTGGAGCCACTTACCAAAACTTTGTTGTTGTGAAAGATGTGTCAAGACTGAAGAAAGATGACACAGCAGCATCTTGGGGAAAAAGAACTGTGAAATTTAAGTGCAAAATCCTGTAACTGATCGAAGGTTACATTCTGTCCCCATATGCCCTTCTATTGCTTTTAATAGTATCAACAAGAGCCGTGGATATACATCCAAGGATGGATTTTGGTCCTCAGATGTGACACAGTAAAATGTTGTGTGTTGAATATAAAGGAAGTCTGTACTTACAAACTAAAATTATCAGCAACAAAGTGGCAGACAATCCTCCCAGAAAATATCTGAGAACATAACAATACCCATAAAGGTTAGAAAAAAAACAAGGGATGCATATTGGGTTAATAGAGGTGAAGCCTGGGTGGGAAGATGAAAGAAGGTTCTTGCAGATGAACCCTCCGAACTCTGGTAGGTGAAACTTTGAATTTGAAACTTTAAATTGCTGAAGCTATTGAGGATAATCTCACAGAAATAAACACCTCAGCATTCCCAGACTGAGGGAAACACCCCTATTGTTCTCTTAGAAAAACACGGATCCCCTCTGATTCATCACAACCTTTCAAAACCCCTGTCCAAACACACTTGACAAAGTAGTTGCTGTATCTGCGTACATATTTCTTATTTTTGTTCATATCTATATAGCCTGCATTGACTAACATGTGAAAATATATTTTCACAGTAACATATACCTAAACTTTGCAAATGTGACCCTTAATTCACCAGCTGAAATGGATTAAGCATTAATATCAGAAACAACAAACAAAAGAAAGAAAAAATACCTTGTACATATTGTAATGATTAAACACATGATCAGTGCAACCACCTGAGAAAGGACATTTCTCACTGTGCTGGATTCTAAAAGAAAAATCAGGACAATAATGAGTTTTCAGCAAAGTAAAAATCTGACAGGATGTGTTTGCAAAGTCTACCTTCAGCCTGGGAGGCCAGGCTCTTCAGTTTCTTTTTAAGAGAATTCATGATTCAAAGCAGAAACCTCATTTTCATGCTCTGGCTGTCTCTCAGGAGTCTTTTTCCCCTGTCACCACAGAGACACTGTGCCCTCCATGCTCTCAGAAAACAAGTCTTTCTGAATAATTGCCCATTTCAGTTTTCACTCCCATGCCCCTTCCTCCATTTTTCTCTTCAATCAATTTTTTTCTTTTTCAATTTTTTACTAAAAGTAGGAGAAGAAAAGATGTGAGCAGGGAAGAGTGAACAAATCACAGAATCACACAGAATCACAGAATGTCAGGGATTGGAAGGGACCTCAAAAGCTCATCCAGTCCAATCCCCCTGCTGGAGCAGGAACACCCAGATGAGGTTCCACAGGAAGGTGTCCAGGCGGGTTTGAATGTCTGCAGAGAAGGAGACTCCACAATCCCCCTGGGCAGCCTGGTCCAGTGTCTGTCACCCTCACTGAGAAGAAGTTTCTTCTCAAATTTAAGTGGAACCTCTTGTGTTCCAGTTTGAACCCACTGCCCCTTGTCCTACCATCGGTTGTCACTGAGAAGAGCCTGGCTCCATCATCCTGACACTCACCCTTTATATATCTATAAGCATTAATGATAAATACCAATTTTAAGATTTCCTTATTTTTAAGCAATGTTTTAAAAATTATGTTGCTTGAAATAATTTCTGTTCTACAAGGGGCTATATCAACATCTTTAATGTGAGCATTTCCAGCTCACTCTAAAAATGGACCACTTCAGGATAAGAACGTAACATACCTGCGTTCCTCAAAGTCTCTTCATTTGCATTTATCATAAATGGAGAGCAAGATAATGAAGCACAAGATGGTTTCTCAGGTTGAAGAAACTCATCATCTTCGGTAAGAGATGCTCCATTAGGTGCTGGAGTTTGCCTTTGTGGCACACAGCTACTATATTCAGAAGAAAAGTCTGAATCACCTACAAAAAGTGCACAAAAGAAGAGCTTTGAGAATTTGTGTTAATGAATTTTGTGGGGGGAGAAATTTAATTGCTTAATCACAGGGAGGTTTTCCAAATCGTTAGGGAATTGGCAGGTTCAATGTATGCAGGAGAAAATACACAGAGTAAAGACAGAACTTCACACAATGAAGTATTGAAGCAGCCAGGTGGAAGCAGAGACAGTTATTAATGACATCGGCATAAACATCACTGGTGATGACTTTGGATTCAAATTCAGTCTAAAAATGCCATTTTGGCACAAAGGTCTTTGTGGACTCATACTCTATTTTAACACCAGGAGCTCAATAGATCACTTAATATTCTATTGTTCATCTATCCTTTACCTGCAGACAACACCTGCAAAACTTACAGAGAGAGAGATACACAAGACTCTACTAAATATAGATTGTAATTTGGGGACAGACTTTTTCAGCAGGGCCTGTTGCGATAGGACAAGGGGTAATGGTTTTAAACTAAAGGAGGGGAGATTGAGACGAGATATAAGGAAGAAATTCTTTTACAATGTGGGTGATGAAACGCTGTCCCAGGTTGCCCAGAGAGGTGGTAGATGCCCCATCCCTGGTGACATTCAAGGCCAGGCTGGACAGGGCTCTGAGCAACCTGATCTGGGTGAAGATGTCCCTGTCATGGCAGGTGGTTGGCTTAGATGAGCTCTGAAGATCCCTTCCAACCCAAACTCTTCTATGATTCTGTGATCCTAATGTTGCTCAATTACCTGGTACCTGCTCAGAGCTTACCAATATCACTTTGACTGGCTTCTAGCTTGCTACATCCATCAGACCAAGGATCATCTGAATGGGAGGAATCCATACTGCTGAGGACTGTGCTGCTGAGCCATGAACTGGAGGTATCAAGGTTGAACAAGCTGGCAAGAGAGCGACGGATTTTTTTCCTTCGCCTGAATACGCTAGGGAGAAAAGACATGTTGTTGAGGAATAGAGTGAATTGTTCTTGTTGAGCAGGGACAGAGCTTCAAAGTTTGCAAGACTGACATGAAAGAATCAGGTTCTAGATTTGTTCTTGGTCCTGGGTATGTCACTAAGATTGACTGCTGCACACTGCAATAATGCCAGGGGATGTATTAGAAGCACAGCAATATATCACACTGTTGTGATACTGGGTATTGTGATACCAAATGATGCCACAGTTATTGGGCTCTGATATTGCACTGAATGGTCTCCTGCTACCCATGAGTTTCAGGCTACCATATCTCATTTGCTGCAGCCTGACTCCACCGTACTTCAACGTGTTTGAACTACATTTTATACACCTTCCTAAATGGGTGTTCTTCTGAAATCAAGAGAAATTTTTCCATGAGTAAGAATTCCAGGACTTTTTATTTTTATATATATAAGCATGTATACATATACACTTTCTTCTTATTCCTTACCATGTTAATGCGTCATTGGCAAAATGAGCTGTAGCTCTTCTTTTCCTTTATTGCACACAATTCCAATTACAGCAACAACTGTGTACTGAAGAATTTTTAGGTAGTAAGATTAGACATGACTGAAAGTCAGGTTATTTCGGTCACTGTACTCTCCAAACTAAATCAATTGAGATGTTCCCATTAAGAAGCAATGCTGATCTTATGCCAAGCAAAACATAGACAGTCATACATAAATCCAGATGAATCCAGAGATATGGAGGCAACTGCCAACATTGAGTAAAATCTGCCTATAGTTCACTTACCGAACTAAATTCTCTTTATATGTAACACTTGTCTGGGATGGTGTCAGTGTTATATTGCCCTCTTCATCAGACAGAAAGCTGTCTTGTGTCAAAATGTAATAGCCATTAGAAAGCAGCCGAGGGCTCCGACGACATGTGGAGAGGGAGCCTGTCAGAGGATCTGTGGGGCAACACCCATCAGCAGGGTCATCATCCAAAAAGGCACAAGCATAACTGAAAAAGAGAATTAAAACCCTCTAATTTAGCGAGTGTCTAGACAGTGCAAACCCATGATTTAATAATAATGACTTTACATTAGCAGATGATGGGGGCTGGTAATGACTTAGTTTTAAACTATGTGAATAGTAATATTACTTCTGGATCTAGGGGGTTTCAGCCAGCATGTGTCTCCATCACACCTTCCAGAGCTTCAGCTTACAGGAGAGCTTCAGGCCAGGTGGAGCATTTCAGGAGCACATGGAGCCAGCTTGAATCCAGAGCTGCATGGTGTGTATCTGGGGCAGTGCTCTTGGCCAGGGAGTCCTGCCAGATCCACACCTACATGGAGCTGTTACACATGTTCCACTATTTTGCTCCTCTGAGTTACTCTGCATGGCACAAGCCTGACTGTCTCTGAATCGGGCAAGATTTGTTTGTTTTCCATGTAACCATATTCGTTGAAGAGTTAAGGGTACATGACTTTTAATTCTCACAAATTGTAGAATACCATGCAGCTAGAACAACATGGGATAAAGTCTACACAGTGATAACTTCATCCAGTGCTGAAATACAATTGACTTTGAGATTAAATACAGCACAGAAAACTATACTGTGTGATATTTAAAACAGAAGTGAGTAGTGACAGAGGTGAAAGAATCTACATGCTGGAGACTTTTTACTTAGCTCAAGTAAAATTGGATTTACGGTGAGTCCTTTCTCCTCAACACCTTTCAGTTGCAAGTGGCCATGCAGTGACATCCATGGAAAGGAATGAGGACACTGGATTGATTCAGTGGCTGACAAGGATTTCACTAGCAGGTTTAGCTATCCCATATGGCATATCACAGAGGGATACCATGATTTCAGTGGAGGGGAAGGCAAGTGGAACAGAGACATTCCAAAACCTGGTAATTGCAAAGCCAGTGCTTCCAATCCCCATAATAGCACTTCTGAATTTCCATTTAAAGCAGTAATTAAAATCAGCACTACAATTCTAAGTGTCTCAAAAAGGTTTTATGATATCTCCAACAAAATAACAATAAAATTAAACAAGTATAATTTTCCTCTGTACCTTGGAAACATATGTTGTGAGAGGCTGCGTCGATGTTCTCTGCTAAATGCTGTTGAACCTGCAGGGCCAAAGGACAAATAAGAAAGAGTTGTTATCATATTCACTGACAGCTCAACCAGTTAACAGGTCATCACAGGTACCTTGTGCATATACAAAGATCATAAAAGAAGCTAGAAAAGAAAAGGAAATTAAGGGAGAGACTATAGGAGATAAAACAGATGAGAATGGAGGACAGACATGGTGTTTAGAGGAAACATCTCAACCAGTACAACGCAGAATCAGTGCCAATCATAAGCAAATGGTTGTATTCTGCACAGCTTACAAACTTGAGATAAATAATTATGGACACAAATGCAATAACTGCAGTAAATTTAATGATGTTTTCCCAGAAATCTTCATGCCAAAAATAGTTCAAGCACTGACAATGGATACAGAGTAGAATGGAAGGGCACCAATACATCACAATATATTTTTCAGCTGAAAATTGCAGACAGATCACAACAGGCATGGGGACAGAGACAGTGACAAAGATTTGACAATAATGTTGCGGCAGGAGACTAAGGAAATAGGATTTGTCTGGATTACCATGGTTCAAGTCTGCAAAGTGCTGCCACATGTTCAGCACCTGACAGAATCAATCTTACAAAATACAAGCAATGGACATCCACAGGGAGAATTTATGTTTGTTATTACATGGAAAAATAAAATAGATTATCTTTCCCTATATTACCTTGCCTCTCCTGTATCTTTAGAGTATCACACTTACAGCACTGTTAGTAAATGCCTGTCATTCACCTATGAGAGGAGATATGTCTAAGAGAATATTTTTTATATATTCAGTTATGAGCTGAGACAAATCCATGAAGGTCAGTGATTCCTCTTTGGAAATCTAATTTATCCTCATTCGGAGCTCAGTTGTGAGTCACAGTCTGGCTGTGAAGACTGACTGAGTCTTGGGACCAGGCAAGGTCACCAGAGAATGGAAGCAAAACCTTCCAGGGTATTTTCTACAAATCAGTCCTATTACCCTACTCCCATGCATACTGTTCCTCTTACACTTTGAAAGAAAAAACAACCCCCCACATTTCACTTTATCGTAAGAAAATTATCCTCCAATCCTGGCAAAAAAAACAACTTGAGGAGGAGATAACTGGAGGAAACTTGGTGGAGGCAGAAAGACATCAAGTAGCATCGGTCAGATCGCCACACAAGTTGTGCAAAAAACAAGAGTGGTGCTGTATTTCATAGACTGACATGTTGCAGCCTTAGTTTTTCATATACAGTCAGCTTCTGAAATAATTTATTTTAGGCAAAATCATGATTTTTAGTTGTGCAAAAATATTATAGTAAAAAACCCAAGAAATTCTTCCAAACCTTAAAAGAAAATACAGGAACTTGACAGGAGGTTTGTAGATCTGGATATAAACTAAAACCTGCAAAATCCCAAATCTTATTAGTCAAACAAAATCCCCTGCAAAACAGATTTTTTTAATCAAAAGCTCTGATGAATGTGCACAGATTTACTTGCTCCTGGTGTTGATGCAACGTGGGATATTCCATATACCTTGAAAACAGTTGTTTCACGCACCCTGGGATAACAGGTAATATAGATTATGTGTAACAGAGTTTAAAAAGAAACAGAAGTATCTTTTATTTTGTTTGAAAATTAGGATGTGTAAGATAGCATCATCAATATATATATAATGTTATAACATATTCTCACTTAGAAAAAAGTTATTTATTCTAGAACAAATTTGTTCAGAAAGGAACGCAAAAGAATACCTGAGCATCAATTATAACTTCTACAACACTTTAATAATCTGAGAGTGAAACTTTCCAGCAACTAAAACCCATAATGCAGCTATATTTAAAGTGATTTTCTCAGTTAAAATAATATAGAGTAGCGACCACTAAAAAAGCATAACTTTTAAGAATAGTAGTTTACACATGGATAGCGTTTTCATTAGAAAGTGTTGACACATACTGACAAAGTGGCAGAACAAACCACAGTCCTTCCGTTACTAATTTGAATTGTCTGATAGATTTGCAAAGTATGTCTGTGCAGGTTTATCTGCCACCCTTCGCAGAAGTAAAATTTGAGGTAAAAGAGAGTACACACATGTATTTGTAACAGAAAGTGAGAAATATACACATGCAAATATATTACTGGGGAGGCGATGACTTCCTCTCTTTTGAAGAACAGTTAATAAGCAGTTGTAATTTGCTTCTAAAGTATTTTAACTAATGATAATATCCAGCTTCTGTAAACAGTTAGAGGACGGACTTTCCCATGGATTCTTTTGCTACCCTTGATCATGAAATGTTTTGTCTTCTACATTAATGAAGAGGGTTCCTGAAAATCATAATTCAGTCAATGCTGCAGAAAGCGTGGACACATCATGTTGTAGACGATGCTGCACAGTGTTCTGCTTTCATTTAATATCCAGTTCCATTTCTGAGCTATAAATAGCGGGAGAAGCTATAGTAACAATATAAGCAAGCCAAAACAAAGCATCTCAACCACTACTGTAAGATGAAGCAGTAGTAGTATATCTGTAATCCACAAAATGAGCATCAGTACAGATTTTTTGATCTGTGACATAAGGCCAATAGCTTTAAGAAATCTTACTATAAGCGAACCCGAGGTGAATGTGGCAATATTTTATGTCATTAATTCAAATAAAAGTTTAAGGCAACAACCTCCATTGAATTTCAAGACATTCAAAAGCCTATGTCGTAATAGAAACAGGTCACTGTCCAAAACAGTCAGTTTTAATCACCTTTCCCTCCCAACATAAAATTCATCTTTAAGACAATGATGCACTCAATTGGTAGCCAGCAATGCCCTGTCCATGATTACATTCATAATGTTTACATTAGTATGTACCAAGATATAGTGCTAACTATTAAAATAGCTGAAGCCCAGGCAACCAGTTTTAATCTAGTGTACCTATCAGACACAAGTGTCTACAATTACAGTTTTATTTGTTTGCATGTATCAGTCATTTCTGAAGAGCTGTCTAGTCTGTTCTCCCTGCAGGTAATGATAATATTCCCAAAAATACAAAACTTCTTGCATAGCACTAGAGAAATTAATCCAAAGCTTAGTTAGCCCTCAGCTGACAAATATATTAAGAGATAAATATGTGCAAAATCTTCCAAACCTGGAAAAGCCATTTCGCTATTAACACATGCATGTAAAAAAGTTTCTCATCATCAACAGGCAAGGCTCTGAGAGATGGAGGGTGCTACTCCTGCAGATGTGGAGATCTCCTCTGCAGATGTGGAGGTCTCTGCAGATGTGGAGATGTCTGTGATGTGGCGGGCGCTCCTTCTGCAGCTGCCTGGCAGAGATCAGCCCCGGCTCCTCGGACACCCGGGCTCTGAAATCCCCTGTTTCCTTTTGAAAACAGGCGGTGCAATCAGCGGCACAGAGGCGGAATGAGGTCACGCTTCCTGTAAAGTAGCCTCATATCAGAAGCATTCGGTTTTGAAGAGCAAACCGACGAGTAAGATTAGCCCAGTTAACGCTCTTGCAGGCTGTTGTGAAAGAGAAAATACAGTATAAATAACATTTCACTCCAATTGTGATATGGAGAACAAAGGCAGAAACCTTTCTCAGAAAGAAAAGTGACACAGATTTTTTCTTTAAACTCATATATCCAAATCACTCCATTTGGGGAAATACTTGTGAGTCTGACAGGCTTTGATGTTGGAAAATGATCCAGCTACCAAAAAAATCCGTGTATACTAAGAAGACGTTTTGCAAAAGCACTATTATACAGAAGATGCATTTGGTGAGAGTTCAGAGTTGTTTAAATTTCACGTTCAAAAACATTATTTGAGATATATATTGTGCAATGTTAAGACAAATTCCTTTGAAAGGAGAAAGGAATACAGCCATTTGTAAACATATGAATCGATCCACTCTATATGTTTCATACTACGCAAGGTATCAATTCCTCATACCTTAAAGTGCACAAAAATAAAGCTAAATCCAAGTAAGAGATATGGAGCCTGAATGAGAAGTCCTGGCAATCAAAATTATTTGGCTGCAGAACTAGTGCACACAAGAGTAATATAAATCAGCTGCTTGACACTGCAGAATTACACAGCCTTGGGGAGTAAAACTTCATGTCCAGACAAATAGATAAAGTATGCTAGTAGGTGTCTCTCCTGATGTCTGTATGCACCGCTGAGAAAAAGAAAGCATAAATCTAGTAAAATATGATTCATTTGATTTAATAATCTTGTTTTTCCCTTGGAGAAGAAAGAATACTTCCACTGATAACAAAGGAATGTAAAATTCTCACCCCACAGAAAAGGAAACAAGAATAGGAATTGGGCAATTAGGATGTTACAAAAGAGCTCCTGTTCGGGAGCTAAACTAAAATGTACATTTTAAGGTCCTTTTTCTGAAATGTGAAAACACAGGGTCATATTTGTTCTTCACACCACTTCACATCCTTTAATTTAGTGGAATTATGCCAATGAGGAAATTTAGTCCAACACTATTTCCATGGATGCAAGGGCTTCATCAGAGTAGGATTTCCCAGGCCAACCTGTCTCTCTGCAGGTAATGGACATAAATTCCTAATGGTCTTTAAAACTAGGCCATCTACTGAAGAATTTCTATGCATAAATTGATTTACAGCATCAGTTACCTCTTGAGACTATTTTTGGTTTATTTTCTCAAAGGAAGCAGTTAATTCTGAGCTCTGGCTGCTTTTTTGAAGGGCATTAGCCTTTCATGTTAGTATATGCAGTTAAAATATATTGTGTCTATACCATATTTAGACTTAGAGGTGTTTTCTTTTTTTAATCACTGACATTCAGATCTGAAACTCACTGTTCCACAAGATTTTGACACATAAATTTTGTGCATTAGGGAATATTTTATAGGTAGGTGCTAGTGTATAGTTTATATGCACATACAAAGATGTATAAATAACATTTGTTGTTACCTGTTGCTCCTCAAACTGCACACCCCACCCCAGATCCCATCTCAACCGTCAGATTTCAAACTGTAGGGAATGAATACACCAACAAGCTCGCTGTGCAGTACTGTTGTACCTGTTGCATACAGTACAAGTTCAACCCACAAAAGGAAGGAAATGAGAAGTTACAACATGAAATACCGCAGATCTTTCCAATCTTTTCCCAGCTTTACTCTACTTTTGACACTACAAATAAAGGGGAAAGCATATTGCTGGTGGAAAACATTGTGCTGGGTCTGGCAGTCCAAGAGAGGTGAGGCTGGGGCAGCTCCATGCCTGAGGTAACATAAGATAAAAGATAATGAAGACAGGCATGTCTAAACACAGGCTAGACAAGGGGAAGAAATTCTTTACAATGAGGGTGGTGAAACACTGGCCCTGGTTGCCCAGAGAGGTGGTGGATGCCCCATTCCTGGAGACATCCCAGGCCAGGTTGGACGGGGCTCTGAGCAATCTGATCTGGGTGAAGATGTCCCTGCTCATTGCAGGGGAGCTGGACTAGATAGGCTTTGAAGATCCCTTCCAATCCAAACTATTCTCTGCTCCATAATTCTACATACAAAGCACCCACACAGACAGCACTGATGGCCTCAGCCTTCTTCCCTCTCTGGATGAACAGGATAGAGGTCCTTAGTGAGAATATACAGATAAATAAACATCTGTTCACGCTGGATCCCTCCAGCAGCTGGGCTCAGACACTCCGTTTGCCCAGTAGCTGCCCCTAGATCCCACTCTCCCCATTTCCTGGCACCTGGACATTTGAGCCCTGAAGGTCACAGCCCCACTCCAGTTCCTGGTACAGATCATCACACACACAGGTGCAGTGGGTCAGGATTCCCCTGGATCTCAGCAGCCCACTCTTATACCATCACCCTTAGGGATGTAATGGCCGTAATGTGTCCCATGTCCCCAGGCAGCAACACCCTCAGTCCCAAAGGTGCTCTGGTGTTAAGTCATCTGGGTGGGTTTCATGCCTGGACACGGTGGCTGACGATCCTCTGAGACAGCCCTGGGACAGGCCCAGACAGGGTGTCCCTTCCTCTGAGTCCTTATTTCAGGTTCCCACCTGCCTTTGTGCCCCTGTGCTCCTCTGGGCTGGTGCAGAAGGGTCTTTGATGGGCTGATGGCTCCTGGGATGGGCCTGGGAGCAGCTGGAGTATTATTTGGGCTCTCCTTCCTGCTATTGTCTTTCTGTACTCCCCTGTGTGCAGATGAGCGTTTAGCACATATTATATCATAAATCTGCCATCTCAGCTACTCACTGCAACTCAATGCAGTCACTATTCTGCTAAACACACCTTTTTCAGAAAGGGTATTTTGCCTGTTAGAGTGAATTGAGTGGCCATGGTGGAGGGAGTAGAGTGCTTATTGATCAAATGCGATTGAGAGTATTTGGACACTTCTGTAACTCTGTTTGAATCTCCTGGAAAGCTCACAGCTTTTAGCTTTTCCACCAACTTCAGTGGCCATCAACTCAAGCTATTTGTCCCATACCACAGCTCTTTGCTCATGCTGTTCATATAGTACTCAACAAGTCAAAAATATTCAGAGGTATCTGAAAATTAATTGAAAAATTGACTATACCAGGTAGGACAGTATAGGGAGATTTATCACTCTTGGCTCTAAAAGGTACAAAAAGGCACATTCAAACCCAGCACAATGTGGCCAACCCAGGAAGACCCCGTGAGATGTGGTGAAGACTCGACTATCCACATTCCTGCTTCTCTGTGTCAGCGCAGGCAATGCTGGACAGACCACCTGCACAGCACCATCTTGGTGGCTGGAAGCTGCACAGGCCACCTAGATACACATGGCTTTAGGGAACCACCCAGGTGTCATATCTAGACAGATAAAATCTGAATCTTTGGTTGGGAGTTCCATTGTTACCTTATGAGCCCCCAAATGGAAATTAATGTTCCTCAGGAGGTGGTGATGTGCTGCTGATGAGTCTACTCAAGATCCTGGATGGTTCCTGTGATAGTCCTGATGTGATCTGCATGGACCAATGGTGGAGGTTCTTGTATTGATGTGCAGTGAAGGCTTTGGCCAACATATGATTCTAAAGGATCATGCTATGCTTCATATACACTGAAAAACTATAGTTGAGAAAGTATTGGTACTGCTGGTTCCTGAGACAATGGTACAGGCAAAATACTGAAGATACTGATGTCATGGTCACTTCTGTAATAAATCATGCCTATTGACCCAAAAGATGCGTAGATGAGGCTCTTAGGGACGTGGTTTAGAGGCAGAGTTGGCAGTGCTAGGTTAACAGTTGAACTCCATGATCTTCAAGGTATTTTCTAACCAAAATGATTCTATGATTCTCTAAATCAGGGGTGTCAAACTCATTTTCACTGGGGGCCACACCAGCCTCGCGGTTGTCTTCAAAGGGCCGAATGTAATTTCCAGGACTGTATAGATACAATTTCTCCTACATTTATACAGTCCTGGTGTGGCCCCCGGTGAAAATGAGTTTGACACTCCTGCTCTAAATTAAGACAAATAACAATTGTCAGCGATACTCTAATAACGTTCTTTAAAATGCCTGTCTTCCGTGATGTTGTACACAGCATCCTTATCAGTTGTCCCTCTATCTGTATGTAAATAACCACTGCAGTTTGACAGTGATTGAGTTCCCTTCTGCCTGTATGCCAGGATTCAAGCAAAGTCTAAATTTGTGAAGCTTGTACTGAGAGTCCACAGGCCTTTCTGGAACTGCTTGCAATTTCTACAGCTATGTCTGTGCCATACTTAACTTGTCACATTTCCAGCTGGATTCAAACTGATGTCCTGGACTAAGTCAACCGCTAGGGAGAGGAAAAGGCACAGGCAGCCTTGGTACCAGTGTTTTTATAGCTTGGATGCTATCCAACACTGCACAAATATCAAGGATTTGAATGTGGCCTACAAGGCAACTGAGAACAGAGACCAGAACACTGATAGCTTTCCAGGAACTTGTCCATGTCATGCCAGCACAGACCCAATGGCCAAGTATCAAGAAACAAGTGACTCCTCCCACGAACAAATGCTTTGCAAGCATTATCTGCAATATTGTGTCCAGTTCTGGGCCTCTCAGTTCCAGAAGGACAGGGAACTGCTGGAGAGAGTCCAGCACAGGGCAACAAAGATGATGAAGGGAGTGGAACATCTCCTGTATGAGGAAAGGCTGAGGGAGCTGGGGCCCTTGAGTTTGAAGAAGAGGAGACTGAGGGGTGACCTTATTGTTTATAAATATATAAAGGGTGAGTGTTACAAGGGTGGAGCCAGGCTCTTCCCAGTGACAACCAATGGCAAGACAAGGGGTAATGGGTTCAAACTGGAACACAAGAGGTTCCACTTAAATTTGACAAGAAACTTCTTCTCAGTAAAGGTGACAGACACTGGCCCAGGCTACCCAGGGGGATTGTGGAGTCTCCTTCTCTGCAGACATTCAAACCCACCTGGACACCTTCCTGTGTAACCTCATCTGGGTGTTCCTGCTCCGGCAGGGGAATTGGACTGGATGATCTTTCGAGGTCCCTCCCAATCCCTGACATTCTGTGATTCTGTGATTTTACAGGCAGAATTGGACACTAAGGGCTAATCTCTTAATCAACAACCATTTTTCAGCCCCTGAGGACACCCCAGTTTTCAGAGGATCACAAAGGAGACAGGAAAATATCACATCCGTTTTACAAAGTGATCAGCATTGCCTGCTGGCAGATGTCACGTACGTTTTTTCATTCTCACTGCCGGACTCCACCACATTGGATAGATGTGAGTTTTGGAGATCTGTTTTCCTTCAGTCCAAATTGCCAATTCTCTCTACACATTCATACTGGCAATCTGACTGTAAAACTGTCCTTGCTAGACCGCCTGTTTTGCACTGATTTGCCTTTTAGTCTCTCTTTCCTCTTACAGCACTCCCCAATGTCATTACAGCTTCAATAAACATCCTTCTGCTGAGTGCTCAAATGGTGACATCAACACAGTCATTGTCATCCTGGCAGAACATTTGTTCTGTCCCTTTCCCTTACCCACCCTGAGGTCAGATCTCAAAAACGACAGGCCGTGTAAAACCACTGGGAAATATTTGTGAGTCAAGTGCCCTGTTGATGCACTGTAAATTATATGCTGAATTTCAATCTCATAAGGAAATAATCTAGGAAATCCGTGCACTATTAAAGCCGGTATTAGCACAGCTTTTGTTCAGCACTGTTCTCATCCAAGCTTTAAAAAAAAGCTTCAGTAAAATATTTACTGATGTGTTCCAATCTACAGACCCCCTCTAAAACCAAAACACAATCCAAGACATATGGCTGCAATATGTAAGGCAGAGAAAAGCAACACATTGCACAGCACTGTTTCGAGGCTAAAGCACAAATCTCAGGAGTTCTAACATTCATTGCAAAACAGTATTAATAGCACAGAAAGTGCTGAGTATGTCCCCAGTAAATATCAAATGGATACACTGAAAGTGGTTTAATGGGGCTGTAACATGGGACAGCAAAGCTGCCTTCATCCAGAATGGGTCACTGCTCCATTCCAGCCACACAGAGCATCAGGAGGTGCCACTCTGGTAAGCAGTAACTTCACCTGCTTTCCTTCAGCCTCCATCAACAGCCAGCATTTGCTCTTCCTTTCTTTTCATGGATTTTGGACTCTTTCATTAATGTTGAAGCTACCTATATAAATGCAAATGTCATTACTCGCCTGGCCTTAGCAGGTGTCACGCTTTAGCATCCTCATCTTGCCATACTTCACTCTTCCAGTACTGCTAGAAGGGAACCTGGCTCCTGGTTTGTATGTTCATGTCACCTCTCCAGCGTGCAGTGAAATATAGTGCTGTGGTTGCCAGCAAACAGCCAGCTCTCCAAGAGAAACCATTTATTGAGTTAAAGGCATTCTGCAAAGAACCAGACAGCAACTGAGTGAAAAATGTCCAGCTTCAGTGTCTTTTAAAAGTGGAAAAGACTGGAGTTGGTGTTGCAAACCCATGGGGGGTGACTATTTTGGCTGGTGTCCATGGCAATTGGTGTTTGCCACTTTCTTTTCCCATAGAAGGCCACATGCTCCAAAACTCTGTCACCTCGGGATATTTCCCAGAAATCAGGAAAATTTAGGGTTTTAAAAGAGAAGTGTTTGGTGAGATGATAGCGGAAATCTTTACAAATGAAAGGAAGAATTTCTGGAGGGGAGGGAGTTTCTGGGATGAAAGAAAAATAAGGGCAGAGAAACTGAAGAGGAGAACATAGTAACTGAAAGGGTGTTGAAATGGACCAAGGAAGTGACAGAAAAGGACAGATGATGACAGAGCAGAGCCAGGCTGTGACCAAACCACCTACACATTTGAGCAGAGCGGGACAGAGGTGCTGCTGTGGATTTGCTGGGCTGAGGCCATGCAGGCACCTTTTAAATACAAACATCAGCAGTCACTTTAAATGTGTCTTCCCACTAAAATATGGATAAAAACAAAGACGAGGTTTTATTTCATTGACTGTCACCTCATGATAGCAATATCTGACATTTAAAGTACTTTATGGACTAATCCAATCGCCCACATGAACAAATAAATGGCAAAATAAACAAACTAATGTCTGGGTCTTTCACCATAATATCTTTTTTTCCCAGGTGCTTGATCATTCTCCCAGATCTTTCCTGAACCATTCCAGTTTTTGGATGGCTTTTCTGAACAGTAAGTTATTTTAATAACAACATAACGGTGCCAAGTGCAGAGATAATGTCACCTCTCTACTCCTACTCAGTCTTTCCATGTGCATGTGCTTTGCAAAGACTGCATTAGTCTTTTCAGCATCAACAGCATACCATGAGCTCATGCTCAGCTGATTATGAAATCTTCTCTTCCACCTCCAAGTCTTCATGAGTCACTGACTGGCAAGATAAAATCTCCTATCCAGTTTGGATTGCAATTTATGGTCTGTGTAATAGTCAGAAAGCTAAAGACATGTTTCATGACAAGACTAACCACCAAATTTTCTGAGGGGCAGAAGGAATGAAATCTCCTTTCCTGCATCTCTCTGTCTTATGGTGGTCTGGTGTCTGAAGTAGAGTAAGCACTGAGCCTTTCTAGCATGGAGTGGTCAATGCCGTTTCTCTTCCCCACCCAGTTGAGCATTTAAAAAGAAACAGGTTGGGATAATGTGATGAGACTTCTATCTCTGTCAAGCCTAAAGTCAGGTATAAGTTTTACAAGTGGATAAAGGGAAAAGGGAAGACAGACATGCAACACAGCCCTGTTTTCATAGGAGATGCGACTAAATATCGGAGATGTTTTTGTGCTAAAAGAATAAAAAAAGGTATTTGCCAAAATTGTCCCTCACTGGATTTATGGTAGAATACAGTAGGTGAAATGGGGTCCTGGGCCATGGGCAGGGTGGGGGAGGGAGCAGGGTAGGCAGGGCAGGGCCAGTGAGGGCTGTGGGTGCCCTCAGGAGTACGGCAGGACAGGGGTGGACATGACTGAAATGGCAGCAAAGACATGGGGACACTGGCTGGGGCTCCTTGATTTCCTCTTTTCAGATAACAGCACAATGAAACAGCACTGCAGAGAAGGACCTGGGAGTTCTGGTCAACAACAGGTTGACCATGAGTCAACAATATGCCCTTGTGGACAAGAAGGTCAACACTATCCTGGGGTGCATTAAGAAGAGTGTGACGAGCAGGTCAAGGGAGGTTGTTCCTCCCCTTCTACCATGCCCTGGTGAGGACGCATCTGGAGTTCTGTGTCCAGTTCTCGGCTCCCCAGATTAAGAAGGACAAGGAATTACTGAAGGGAGTCCATCAGTGGGTTATGAAGATGAAGAGGGGTCTGGAACATCTTTCTTATGAGGAGAGACTGAGAGAGCTGGGTCTGATCAGCCTGGAGAAGAGAAGCTGAGAGGGGATCTCATCAATGTTTATAAATATCTCAAGGGTGGATGCCAAGAGGACAGGACCAGACTCCTTTCAGTGGCGCCCAACAACAGGATGAGGGGCAATGAGCACAGACTGAAGCACAGGAGATTCCATCTGAATATGAGGAGAAACTTCTTTCCTTTGAGGGTACTAAAGCACTAGAACAGGTTGCCCAGAGGGGTTGCGAAGTCTCCTCTGCTCTGGTGAACCTGCTTTAGCAGGTGGGTTGGACTAGATGATCTCCAGAGGTCCCTTCCAACCCCAGCCATTCTGTGATTCTGTGAAATGTTGCCCTGTGCTGCTGGACCACAAGCAAACTTCTGCTGTTCCAAAGGCAGAGTGGTAGCAGTCACACGCGACACCCTGTGTTGGGGTGTCCCTTCCTCCTGAGATCTCATTTTGGGTTCCCACCTGCCATTGTGCCCTTGTGCTCCTCTGGGCTTTAGGAAATGGACCTTTGATGGGCTGGTGGCTCCTGGGATGGGCCAAGGAACAACTGAGGCAGGGGTTTATTTGGCCTTCCCCTCCTGCCATTGTCTCTTTGTGCTCCTTTGAGGGTGTGCAGATGAGCTTTTAGCCCATATTACCAAACACCTGGGTTTTGCTTCACCTCTGCAGTCTGTGTCAGTTCTGCCTACCTCTCCTTACAGTGAGGTGATGCCCAAGGTGCCACACGCTGCTCTGAGCCCTTCTTGTACCACAGCATGACCCAAAGAGCCTCCAGCAGCCAAGAGAGCATGACTCAACCACCCATATGTACCCTGCCCCATCCCTGCTACCTCTTTTATCTTTCCTCCATCTCCCTCTCCTTGGACAGAAGCACCTTCACTTTTATAACAGCATCCTGACGCTGCACGTTCATTGCCACTCGCAGAGGTCTCATTGCTAATGCAACAACTCTCACCATCCTGCAACAAACCCTCTTAACAAAAGCCTATATCAAAATGACTCTCAGGGTAGTAAGAAGAATTCAAATGAATGTAATGGCAACTTCTTTACTAATGAGAGAAAAAAAGGTTGGTTTTTTTGTTGTTGTTGTTTTTGCTTTTTTTTTTTTGTCATTGTTTGTTTGGTTTGTTTGTTTGATTTTGTTTTGTTTTTCTTCAAGCCCTTTCAGTCTCTCCTGCTTGCCATCATTACTAAGAAAATGGGAACAGGGAAAAATCAAAGGAGAAATAAAAAAATCCTACAGCAAATACTCTAAAATATCCCATTGCACAGTCTCCCTATAAAGACCCTTCAAGTGGGAGGCAGCTTGGCAGGGACTAACCAAAGCAGATGGGTTGACCTCAGACAGCAGCCGAACACCCACACAGCCACTTGCTCACTCCCCCCACAGTGGGATGGGGGAAAGAATAGGAAGAAAAAAAGTGAGATTGTTTGCAGATCCAGATAAGGATAGTTTAATAAGCGAAGGAAAGAAAAAAAAAAGGACTCTAAAGCAAACACTCCAACCCAAAACCCCTTAAGCAATGCAAAGGCAATCATGTACCACCTCCCACCAGCAGACAAAAGTACCATAATTCTTTTTCCTCTATCCCAGGTTTTATTGCTAAAGTTGATGTTGTATGGCATGGAATATCCCTTTGGCCAATTTGGGTCAACTGTCCTGGCTGTGTCCCCTCCCAGATTCTTGCTCACCCCCAGCCTACTCACTGGGGGGCAGAGTGGAAAAACAAAGCAAGCCTTGATGCTGTGCAAGCGCTGCTCAGCAACAGTCAAAACACCGGTGTGTTATCAACACTGTTTTAGCCACAAATCCAAAACATGGCACCATACAGACAGCTATGAAGGAAATTAACTCCATCCCAGCCAGACCCAGTACAATCCCCACCCTTTGTTCCAGACCATTCGCACCATACTCGAGTCCCACACTCTCCAGTACATCTCCGTCAATCATCAGCTCTCTCCTTCTCCTTTGACATACACACAGACATCATTCTCCGAGTCTGTGGAACATCCCTCAAATGTTCATAGAAGTCTAATAAATTAATTTGGTCCGTGACTTGCACTCCACACAGCAGCTTTCTACATCGGATGGTTTTGCACAACACAACAAGATCCAGGTAAATGGAGTGTATCATCTTTCATTTTCTACTAAGTTATTACACTCTTGGGCCTGAGCCACCTCCTCAGGTGATGCTCTGAAATCTCTGCCTCCTGGCCAAACTGTCCTCTCTTCCAGAACATGTGGGCTGTTGGGGTTCCCCGTTTGAGCTTGTTGTGTCATCAACAATACCCACTCACTCCACGCAGCATCGGCTGCATGAGGTGTTGGGGGGACCCTTCCTATGAACATCTGGTGCAGCACAGGCAGCTCAGACCCTTGATGTCCCCAGCTTCAGAATCTCAGACATGGACCTCGGGTGTCTCCAGGCATCTTTTGCCACAGGGTCCGGGTAAGGCCATGCTCTCCATCTGTGTTGTAGACCATGTTTTTTGCAGCTGGTCCTGTCCGGATGGGCTCAAGGGCTACCACAGAAACTACCTCCTGTCTGTCCTGCTGCTCTTTAGGGCCATACTGGAAAAAAGGTCTTTTTTCGGGTCATGCAATGGAGAGGACTCACAAGCCAACTGTGACCCAGACTGTGCAGTCTCCAGAAACCTAGGAAAGCATCTCTTTTTTGTTAGCTGGTGGAAGCTTGATTGTTACCTTACTGATCACATCCATAGGGATATGATGATGCTGACTGTGCTGTTTCAACAAGGTTGGAAACACCTATCCTGGTAGAGAAGAGGAGGGAGGTCTCCATGAGTACAAGAATAACAGCAATGCAGGGGCCAAATGACAGACTTGGCTCAAGGCCAGTGTTTTATCAGAGATCTCCCAGGTGAAGCAAAACACTGTGATAAGCAGCACAGCAATCACCAAAAGCTGACAGCAACCTTTAAGAACCCCTGGAAGGGGTGCAGCAAGAAAGGGAGCAAATAAGTCAACATTGGGAACAGCAGCACGAAGTAGCAGCTAAACAGCTGCAATGGCTACAAATCCAGCCCAGTGCACCCTGACTGGGTCCTGTTGTTAAGTGACGCCCCAGGCTGGGTGCTAAAGGGATGGCAGTGGGTTGGCCCCACCAGCCACCCAGTGCCCACCCTGCTGCTCACTTTACCCCCTGCCCTCAGTGGGATGTGGAGAAACTGGGAAGAACGAAAATGTGAAAGTCCCTGGGCGAACATAAAGCTCATTTCACAGTAAAGGACGGAGGGAAACTCAGACTGCACTTTCTTCAGTATGGGAAAGACATGGACCTGTTGGAGAAGGTCCAGAGGAGACCACAAAAATAATCAGAGGGATGGAACAGCTCTGCTCTGAGGACAGGCTGGGAGAGCTGGGTCTGTTCAGCCTGGAGAAGAGAAGCTAAGAGGGGATCTCATCAATATTTATCAATATCTCAAGGGTGGATGCCAAGAGGATGGACCAGACTCCTTTCAGTGGTGCCCAACAATAGGTTGAGGGGCAATGGGCACAGACTGAAGCACAGGAGGTTCCATCTGAATATGAGAAGAAACTTCTTCACTTTGAGGTGCCAGAGCCCTGGACCAGGCTGCCCAGAGAGGCTGTGGAGTCTCCTTCTCTGGAGACATTCAAACCCACCTGGACACCTTCCTGTGTGATCTGCTCTGGTGAACCTGCTTTAGCAGGTGGGTTGGACTGGATGATCTCCAGAGGTCCCTTCTAATCCCAACCATTCTGTGATTCTGTGATATGAAAGGCCTGTTGCAATAGGACAGGGGGTGATAGTTTTAAACTAAAGGAGGGGAGATTCAGGCTGGACATGAGGAAGAAATTTTTTACAATGAGGGTGGTGAACACGGGCCCAGGTTGCCCAGAGCGGTGTTAGATGCCCCATCCCTGAAGACATCCCAGGCCAGACTGGACGGGGCTCTGAGCAATCTGATCTGTGTGAAGATGTCCCTGCTCATGGCAGGGGGGTTGGACTGGATGAGCTTTGAAGGTCCCTTCCAACTCAAGCTGTTCGATGTGATGCGACCGGTGTCCGGCCGCGGGCTGTGGCCACCTCAGTGCTCAGCTCGGTGCCCGCCCCCGCCCGTTTTCAGGTCAGAGTCCGCCGGTGTGTGACGGCAGCGGCACAACCCGTCACGTTGCGGCAGCGGCACAACCCGTCACGTTGCGGCAGCACCGCTCGGCGACAGCGTCACCCCCGCGGCGTCACCTGCCGCCCCCCCAAGCCCGGGCAGGGTCGGGCCGACCGGCGCTGTCAATCATCCCATCCCCGCCCCCCCGCCGCGCATGCGCGCAGCCGCCTCTCTTTGTGCCTGTCTCTCCCCCTCCCACACACCTGCGTCACGCGGCGGCGGCTCCGCAGTCACGTGCCGGGGGCGGTGTCATGGCGGCGCTGGGCCGCGCCGGGCGGGCGCGTCGCGGGTTGGTGACGCGGCGGCGGGCCGCGGGGAGGAGGAGGAGGATGGGGACGGGGACGGGGCTGTGAGAGCGGCCGCCGCGCCGGACCCTCCGCGCCGGGGCTGCGGGCTGCCACCGGGCCCCGCCGCTGCCTTGCGAGTTGGAGGTAGGCGGTAAGGAGCGCGGGGAGGGCAGGGCAGGGTAGAGTAGGGTACAGCGGGCGGCCGCGGGCGACGGCCCCTCCGGGCAGGCCCGGCGCGGCGCGGGGCTCCGCCGACCCCCTCACAACGGCCGGGCCCGGCGGGGCGGCGCCCGCGGGCCTCCCTGCGCCGGGCCTTGGTCTGTCGGGCCGCGGACACTCGCGTCCTCCTTCGGGCCTGCGGGAACGCTCAGCCCCCGGGGGCCGTGCAGCACTCCGGGCCCGGCTGGGCAGGACCCTTTGTGTGCTTAGGGGCGGCCACCCTGGATCGCGCTGCCGGCGCTGGCAGGGGAGCCCCGCTTCAAAACTGGGGTTCGGCTGCCGCTCCGCTCGCAATCCGGACCGGGGAGGCTGCGGCCCCACCGGCGAACCGCTCCGTGCTTCGGTAGCACAGCAAAAAGTCACGGTAATACTGGCAGCAATCGGACAGAAAAGTGATTTTTTAAATCGGACTGAATTGTCAGAAATAAAACGATCAAAAGGCACTTGCGAATGAAACTTAGTGCTATGGATGAGTGCATAGAAAAATAAAAAAAGCCATTTTCAGGCTATCTTTGTTTTTGCTAATTTCATCCAAGTTACTCTTTAGGCTATGTTTATGTTTCAGTTTCCATTCTTGGTAAGGTAAGTTTTTCTTGGTTTTGACCTTTTCCTGCTAAAGGAGAGAACACGCATTGACTCTGGGTAGCTCTTAAAGTTATACTCTGAAAGGTTGTCAAGGAAATACAGTGCGGTACAGTTCCACAGATGAGAACCAGATTTTTTTAAAATTATTGTTATATTTTTAATTAAGGTTGGTGACTGGTTTGTTTTTGTTTTATTTTTTTTTTTAAGAGGCGGAAGAAATCTGACTGAAAATACATGATTTTTTTTTATTTTTAGCAGCTTATTTGGGCCTTGACTGTACTTCTGTAAACTAAGTAGTTGATGTGAAATTTCTGTCCTGACTTTCCATTTTTTTCTGCCCCCTGGAATATATTTGCTGCCAGTGACAAGCTTTAGACAATGCTATGTGTTTTAATATGACTTTTGTTTTTTTTCTTTCCTTCCACAGGTAGTGATAAAGAAAATATCAAGATGAGCAAAAAGCCTCCAAATCGTCCTGGAATCACTTTTGAGATTGGTGCTCGTTTGGAGGCACTGGACTATTTGCAAAAATGGTATGGAAGAGATTGTGCAATATTTGCTAAGAGTAAAAGTATTTTGTCTATGTTGTATGTTTTGATGTCTAATTATAAAACTGAGTGCACCTATTAGCTGACTGTTTCACAGGTGAACTTTATGAATTTCCACATGATAAGTCTGTTGAAATGATTAGCTTTTAGGAAAATATTCTCTTTAGGAATCAAACTGAACTTTTCTGCAGCTTTTCGTGTGTTTGCTTTAGTTGCTCGTGTAACCATAATAAGTGAAGAGCATTTCCAGAGTAGTGTGGAATATGGTGTCATGTGTGAGAGGATCGGTCTGTCAGTGTGGCAAACTGCTGTGACAAAAGGCTTTTTTTGTTTTAGTTACAAGATGTGCAAGCAAGTTTATTTTACATTCAGTTATCACACTTCATAGGTTCACAAAGCTGGTTTTCAAACAAGAAAACATTTTTATTTGGAGTTCGTGGAACAGGTAAGTACAATTGTGTTTGCATCAAACAGTTGGAGGAAATAAGGGCTTAAAATTGTGTCACTGCAGCACCCGGTCATTGTAAGAGTCAAAAGTATAAAAAGGAAATTTG
The DNA here is from genome assembly GCF_037038585.1 of Patagioenas fasciata. NCBI lineage: Eukaryota > Metazoa > Chordata > Aves > Columbiformes > Columbidae > Patagioenas > Patagioenas fasciata. Next base: position 9,776,760 of record NC_092521.1, on the reverse strand, counting down.
TGGGCACAAGAACCATGCTACACAGCATGTGTATTGTGAAAGGAGAATGGTTAGTTAAAATGTTATTAATGTGAGTGTGCTAATTTTATGATGTATGCTGGCTATGCTATTATCATTTAAAAAATCCCTGGTTTTGTTAAAGTAGATGACAGAGGAAGGTGGTGCTTCTATCCAGAAAGTTTTTCTTAGTTGCTCTCTGTTTACTTTGGGCTGTGAAATACAGAGGCCTGTACCTGCTTTTCTGTTGCTTTCCTGCAGAGCTTTGATTTTAGTTATAGCAGAAGTGTTTGTTTTAATAAACGGTCTCTAAGGGAAAATACGGTTTTCAGAACAGTTCCTGTTCTTACCTGTTGCTGTAGAATGGGTTTTCAACATACCGACTCCATAACTGAATGCCAAGATCTTGAAACTGTCTGAATAGTGCTATAAAAACAAAATAATTTTAGTAGAACTTTTTACAGCATCTTCTATGACTAGAGATAATCAGTTAATGTTACTAGATGACAAAAGTTAATATGTAAAAATAACTTCAGCTTAATTGTGTCCAATAAAATCACTGGATATCCAGGGTACGGTTCGTATCAAATCTCCCCAGCCTTTTTACAGGGGAGAGTCGCAGGGTAGTTCCGGAGATTTGGCTTTGTCAGGCTTGGGCACAAGCTCCACAGCTGAGTTGATTGGCATTTGTCAGCAAAAGAGAATTTATCCTGAACTTTCTAGGAATTGATTCATTGTCTGGACTACCTGGTAGAACAGGTCAAGTTTACCTGCATGTAAACTTTTGGGGTGCCATATACAGGAGCAGAAAGTTAGTATTAACATTTTGCAGTTACAGTAACACTGGAAGCAGGACTCTATTTCAAATGAAATAATATTCATACACATAACCAAAAGGCTTATTAGAGAAAGCCACGGTCATGTTATTATTAGAGTGACACGGGCTGAAATAATAGTCCATGTTAATTTTTTTTTCTTAGCTTTCTGTTGCATAAGGAGGTGGTAGATTTTTTAAAATTTTTTTCTATATATGAGCTGTATGCATTCTTCATCTGCATGCAGAAATATATACTTCAAAGAAAATAAAATTGCTGAACTTACATTAAATCTCTTGTATTTTTTAACAAAACCAAAATTGAGGAGTAGTAGTACTGCTTAGCGCAGTCTTTCCACAAGCAACAAATTGAGAACGCTTGCTGAAAAATAGCCTTTGAAAGGGTTTTAATTTTTTCCTCCCATTTTTCTGAAAGCCTCCTGTCATTTGAAGATTCAGTGTTCATGACCAGTTAAAACGCTAATCAAGAAAGGGCTTCTAGAGGGTGGGAGCAAATAAAGTATGTTTTTGCTTTCTGAGACAGTTCTGTAGATTTTAAGTTTTCATCTGTGTAGTAGTTGCTAAAAATGATCTTCTGGAATATCATAATCTGTTTGAAGTCTGTAAACTTTGGAGAGGATATTGAGTACAATGGCTATTGCTTAAAAACCCCGTACTCTTAAGTGAGGAAGTTTTTGCAGGCAGCGTTTGGGTCACTGGTATCATTTGCCGTGTACAATTACCGAGCAGAAGAAAGGCTGGTCAAACTGATCAGCAAAGACAGGCTGTCAGTGAGTGTGTTTATTTTTGCTTTATTGTGGAGGTAACTACAATTTCTTCTTTATCAAGGACAACAGTGTACAGGGGAAGTCATCTTACATAATGAATTTGTACCGCTTGTTACATGTAAATGCACTAAAGCAAACTATGAAATGCAGCTCTAATCAAAATCAATGCAATTGTCTGTCAGCAGATAGTAAATGAGATGGGATTGACTGATAATAGAAAATTATTAAATATATACAAGATGACCAGGGCTCTGGACTATATGAGTTATGAAGAGAGGGCAAGGAAACTGGACTTGTTTGGCTTAGAGAAGCTTCAAGAGACCCACCAGCAGCCTTCCGATGCCTACAGGGATGTCATCAAGAAGACCAAGCCAAGTGGTGTGTGGTTGGAGCAGTGGTGTGTGGTTGGAGGACAAGAGACAACAGGCACAAGTTGAAACAAGAGAGATTCAGGCTAAGAACAAGAATCGTTTTCCCATGGGACAGTCAAGTGCTGGGCCAGGTTTCCCAAAGAGCTTGTGGATTCTCCAACACTGGAGGTTTTCGAGACTGGGCTGGATAAAACTCTGGGAAACCTGATCGGATCCCGTAGCTGACCCTGCTTGAGCAGGAGGTTGGACTGGAGGCTTTCCAAGGTCCCTTCCAGTTTCAGTTATCCTGCGATATCATACAAAAACTGATGTCTGTGCACGTACACCCTGTGCCTCTCACAGACAAAACAAATGAAACAGCAGTAATACTGCACATTTCTGCAAGTACATGCCCACATGTGAGAGTGATTCTTAAGCTGTTAGACACTGTGCCCTGCCTGTGGGAACTAAAGCTGGTGTATTTAAAGATGCATCTTTTCCTTTTTTTCTGATTTCTTTTATGGCTGTAGCTTTCTGCTGGTTCTCCCATAAGTTCCAGGTATCGCTTTGAAAAACAAAACCAAAAAAGCCAAGCAACAACAGTTGTTATTAATTTGCTTCATCTAAACTCTGAGGTAGGTAATGAAGGAAGTACAGATCCATGGCCTTTGTTGCAGTTCTGGAATGGAAACAGCTCACTAAAATAGGCTATTTGTCAGAACAATAGCACTTCTCGGTATATTTGATTATCAGGATGGATCTCTAATTTTTTTTTTCAATATAGAAGAAACTTTTTACCTGTAAGGCTCTGGGAAATCTTATTCTGTACAGTCCTTACTTTGAATTTCAGTTGACTGGGTTACTTGATGGCTGCATATTTGAAAAGACCGTGAAGACTCTGCTTTATATTGATGTAGTACAATACATATAATAGAAAGTGGAGAGTTAGAAATAGGTGTTTGCAGATTTTTCAGATACCAGAAGACTATTTGTGTCAAAGACAGAATGGAGAGTAGAATAGAAGACTTTTTATATCATTATGGTGAAGGTAGGAATTATGTCTCTGTTTCTAGACTTTCTAGGTGCAAACTTACTAATGTTTTTGCATCCTTTTTTTTTTCATATTTAAAATAACTTGTCCCATCTCACAGGGCAATTTGCCACTTTTCGATCACTTTTCAAGAGTCAAAATGAAGATGATGGTGTAAAAATGAAAAATACTCTGTGTGGCCCTTAATCTTTTGAGTGCATTGGAGAAAATGGGTACTTTTTTTTTATGCTGCCAAGAAATGAAAACTGCAACTTTCTCATTAATTGTCCCTAATGAATGTTGGAACATTATTGTTGTCTGACCAGTGCTTCATAGTGTAAGTTTTGCAAGCCATATAAAATTTTGCAGCTTTACAAAAATGTTGCATAATTTTTATGCCTTGGGATCAGTGGAACCTGGGAATGGAGAGGATACAATATGTAAACTGGGCAGAAACCACCAGGTAACAATAGTTTTCCTGTTCTCTCTTCCAAAAATAACAACAGAAGCCTCTGAAATCCGGCTGAGACTTATTGGGATTATTAAGTACTATTTCTAGCATGATATGAAAAGAACACACCCAAAACTTGCAAGTTATTATTTCTTCCCACAAAAAGAACACTATTGAACTGGACTGTGGTGGTTCTTTTATTTTTTCTAAGAAAAGTAAAGACTTTTTCTTCAATTTTTTTCAGAGCATATTTTTTCTGGTTTGTGCGGGACAAACGTTGGCGAATCTGTTTGTCTACAAAATTCATTCTGATCCCGTAGTGTGGAGCACTTGCTGGGGGCGAATGGGAAGAATTAACCTGTCTGGAAGGTTCTTTGGGCCTTAAGCATCATTTACACTTTGATACTGTAAAGAGTGATGTTTGTATTTCCATTTCTAGTACTTCTTCATGACACCCCCTTGTAGCTTTGCAATGGAAGGAACTTCTACGTAAAATTTATCATGTGTACGAGATGTAACCATCTTCATACTTCTTTCTACAGAATAAACATGAATATTAGCCATAGTGAGTGTTTTCCTATATGTGTTGTTACTAGAATTCTTTAAAAAGGTGGATTAAGTTGCCATTTTATCTTTTATTGGGAGGAAATACATACTTGCCTTTGAGATATTTGTATAATTTTTCCATTTATGAAATGGATTATTTTCAGTAAAAGTACAAACACTGTAACACCAGAAAAATGATCCTGTGCCATGTAAAATTTGCAATGGTGAATTCTGCAATACATAAGCTCTGCTTTTTTTCCACCGTGGGTTCTGTATTGTGAAATATTATTGTTTATACAGATTTGTGGCACATTGTGGCTAAACCTAGTGGGTATTGAGGGTAATAACTTGTTGCTGAATCCATACAAAGTTATTTTTGAGTTGCCTTATAACCAATTGTATATAGCTTTGTTGGTTTAGAGATTTGCTAAATCTTCCGTCTCTGGGGACTGGAGTTGAATGCAGGTTTTGGCTCTATTAATTTTGCAACTACTGTCTTAACATGCATTGAAGAAACAGAAATTATTAGAATAAAGCCATTGTGTGATGATATGATTACTAGAAGACTTAACTCTTCAAAGCCGGTGTAATGGTCTTTGAGTCAGAGCTGATAATGACATTTTGACATGTTGATATCAGAAATTGTATTTATCAGAGATAAATTAACCAAGAAATACCTGACACTGCATTTTTTCTCCTGAGTGATCCCTAGTGAGACTTAATATTTTGCGTATCTTCTTTTATTAACTGATGCTAGCTTTACTCTTTCTCCCCGCCCCATGCATATTAACATCTTGATTCTTGGCTTGCTGGATTTTCCATGAAACTTTCTTCATTCTATATATATTTGTCTCTAAATGATACTCTATATTTTTCTTCCCCGTCTTACTTGGTTTTCTCTTTCCAGGACAGTGAACTGTGCTGTGCCAGTTTATCCCTTCTGTTGTTTTCTCCACACGGTGCTTGAAATGGTGACTTTGCTGATGATGACCAGTGACAACCACCAGCCATAATAATGATAATATAAATATAGCAGTGGAACTGCTATAGGGTAGCACCATAATTGGAACAGTGTATTTGCGTTATAGATGCGTAAGGAAAAGGAGGATTCTGTCTTTTGGCTGATGGTCCCTGAATTTTGTAGACTAACCGTGTTTTTGTGTTATTACCTGGCTGGCATGTGAATTTTCCAGCTGTGGTGAGCACCATCAACTTTGTCTCGTGTTTGACTGCAGCAGCCTCAGTGCTTGTGTACAAACTTATTTTTGATTACTACAAAGTGAACTTTGTCCTCTGGCTTTCCTGGTGTTTTCCCATCTTTCTGCTCTTCCTGCTTATTCTGGCAACTTGGTATCTAGTTATACAGAAGTCTGAAATGGAACCACTTGAAGATGAAAACACTAGTAAGAAATTTTATAATGAAATTCCTAAATTTAGCAGCATGTGGACTTAAGCCCTGCCTCTGATGATCCTTTCCTTTTAGGAAAACCAGACTTACTTTGTTGAAGCCTTGGTCAAAGTTAAACCAGAACACTGATGATGGGGTTCGGGTTGTGACCCATGAGCTTTACTTTCTGTTTTGATACAATATATCGTCAGCTTCACTGTTCTTGTTGGATTGTCGTTCTTGTTCTACTTGAGAGGGAAAAGGGGGTTGATGTTGTTGCTCCTGTGAAAAAAGTCCTGTGAAGTTTTCGTATCTTGAAAATGATTTTTCTTAGTAGGATGGCAAATGAAAATCTGAAGTTTGAGACTATGGTGGCGTTGATGTTGTTGGGTTTGTTTGGTTTTTGTTTGTTTGGTTTGGTTTTTTTTTTTGTTTCTGAAATTGTACATATGAGAGAAATGCAACAAGAGGTTGGACTGGCTGTGCATTCTGATGTGAGGGTGAAATCTGGCTGAAGTAGTGGCAGAAAATCAGAGTTTTTCTCATTTAGCATCTCATTTATCCTGAGAGATTTAGATCTGGACAAGCCATATGCATCACCACAGCCAGAGAAGTAGGACTAGAGAATTGAAAGAGCGAATTGAGACTGACACCTTTTGTTTTAATGGCCTGTTTTAGTCACCAGGAAATAAGAAAAACCTTGTACTTCCTGAGAACTTATATTTTAATCAGAACATAGTGTTAAAGACTCCTTTATCAACACCGTCACTATTGTGGAGAGAAAGTATCAAACTGAAAATGTTGCCAGTGTTCCAATATATGTAAGTTGCATTTCTAGCTGATCAGATTTTCAGTAGGACTGGAAATAGGTTGCCCAAGATCTGCTCTTACTATTGCTCCACAGGAGCACTTTGTTAGAGAAACAGTTTGCCTCTTGATGAAAGTGATGATTGCCCTTTCACTCTGGTTTCTCTTTTCAGCCCATGTTTTGTTAACTTTAGACCATCACTAATATAAACTCTGGAGAAAATATGATGATCTACTTAACTTTGTTTGTTTGTTTGTTTTTGAGGTTCTTTGCACTTTTGAATCCATTTCAGTATTTTTGTGAAGGACTGAAGGAGCTGAATTCCCCCTCATTCCCTTTTTTCTCTGCATTCCATACAGTGGAAATAATGGGGGGTCTAATAATTTTGGCGGAGGAAGTAGTATGGCAAACAGTTTGTGCCTTATCCCCCTAGTAAATTTTGTGAAATACATCACTTAGGTGAAACAGAAATGAAAAGACTGAATAATAATTGCTGAAGTTAGAAGAATTTGCCTTTTTTCCCTAGAAATGTAATCTCAGCCTTTATAGTTCCTAAACTATGTCTATGCCATGCCCAGAATTAGATGCGTAAGACTTGATCTGGTTGCAGTTCAGTCCTGATTAGTTCTGCTGAGCATGTGCAATGTTTGCTGAGAGTAAAATCTGAATTTTAATTAAGAGTGACATATTTATTTAGTGCATATGGAGTTAAGGAGAGATGACTGCTAAAAAATAATTACTCTGAATCAAATTTAATGGCAGTGAAATAATGGAAGCTGATCTATAAAATAATAAGCGGCTTAGATTAAGTAGAATGCTCTGTTGACTTCTGGTTTTACTAGTTGCTTGTGATTTTCTGGAGTAGATGGTATAATTTGATGAAACAGTAACATATACATACTCCTACAACTATTTTATATCCTTTCCATCCTCAAGCAAACAAACTCTTGCAGAATTTTGCTCTAGACAAAACACAGGTTTTAGAACTGATAAGCACAGACTTCAAATGCCAGTTTCGGGCAGTTCTCGTCTGGGGTTTTGAGGTTTAAATTTGTACAATCATCTGACTAGGATGAGGGTGATGACGTATCACTGATATGTATAGATAACTCTAATTAAACATCCTATCAATTTAGTAACTTCACCTTTTTCAGGCTTGAAGGTTTTGCAGCACAAGTTGTTAATATAACTTTCTGAATTGCCATGTAAGCAGTGTTGTATGCAAAAAAAACCCAACCCATCAAGCACCAACCACTTTGAGAAAGCTTTGAGGTTTATCAGTTTACGTTTATCATTCAAGGTATCCATCTCGTATTGAGAAGATAGATTATGAAGAAGGGAAGATGTTGGTCCATTTTGAACGTTGGAGTCATCGCTACGATGAGTGGATTTACTGGGACAGCAATAGGTTGCGACCCTTGGAGCGACCAGCATTAAGGAAAGAAGGGCTGAAAGATGATGAAGAATTTGTTGTAAGTGGCACATTTATTTTGCCTTTGACTAAATTTTTTTGTAAACGATTCTACTTGTTTTCCTATTTTAAATCTCTCCAGCATGTGATGTTTAATTCTTTTTAGGAAAAGATCTAAATGATTAAAGTATTAATGACTTAATTTGTATGAAATAGGATTTTAAGCCTGGGGAAGAAGTCCTAGCTCGTTGGACAGACTGTCGATATTACCCTGCAAAGATTGAAGCAATTAATAAAGAGGGTATGTATTCATGTATGGTCCATTGGTACAGACTTTTTGCATATACTATGCTGTAGCTGTAGTCTGCTTAAAAAAAATAACATGTCTATAATGTTTTCCTCACTATTAAGTGAAAATGTTTCTATTCTATAAAATTGAATAATGTGTGAAATTAGGAAATTAGAATTTCTCTTGGAAGAAAAAAAAATACTTAATATTTCTTCAATGATGAGAATAATATCCTGTGCACGACATTGCAAGTATTTTATACTGTTGTTGATTTGGGCTAACGCTATATTTAAGTTTTTGTAATTGTTTTAGGAATTGTAGATCTCTTTAAAGGTGATACAATGCTTCATGATGAGGTGATGTCTCTAATGAACCTAAGTAGAAGTTTCTACTGTGGTTTAAAGCAAATGAGCATTTGTTTGTGAATTGAATTGTTTCCCTGTTGTGACAACTGCAAATATTACTTGTTTCAATGAATTAAGAGCAAAGGTGACACATTAGCTTAAACATGCTTGAAATTGTCCAAGTGCACAGAGAGCAACAATATCAGAGCAGCCTTTCACTGAGGCTCTCATTTGTTTTTCTTCTTGAAATTCTTCATTCTGACTGTAGGTAACACCTGGTTCCTTTGTTCATAAAGCCTACAAAATATTTTGCTAAAGCTTTCATAGTAACAAGGTGTGTTTTGTTTCTACTCATCATTACTTATAGTGATTACATCGATCCTTTTCTAGGAACATTCACAGTACAGTTCTATGATGGTGTTATTCGATGTCTTAAGAGGATGCATATCAAATCTATGCCAGAGGATGCAAAAGGGCAGGTAAGAATACTTTAGGTATCTCTTAGGTTTTTATATAGGGTTGTTTGTGTTGTGTTTCTGTTCGTTTGGTTGGTTTTGGTTTTTTTTTTGTCTCGTGAGATAGTAACAATGTCATCTCACACAACTGGTTTTAGATTACAGTCTTCATTCTAGGTCCTGCACTGCCTTGCTTCACCAGTTTTATGGATGATGCCCCAGAGCGTGCTGCTCAAGTCGTCCTGTCTCCATCTGAAATGCTTGGCTGCCGTACACTCCATTGCCGACTAACCTGTTCCCAGAGTTTTGTCTTGCAGAGTTTGCAAAATCAGGGTCATCCAGAGACTTTTTCCTCTGGTGTCCGTTCAGGAAAAAGCTTTAGCTTCTCAGTAGTCTTATTTTTTTTTTCTTCTCCACCCCATCTCTTGTTTGCTACTGTGGTAGCTTTTTGCCCACGTGCTCTTGTTAACATGAGTGTTCTGTGGGGGTTTTCTCCCCTTTATCATAACTTTTGGGGATTCTGACAGAGAAATATTTCTTTCTGTCTGATCATATCTAGTTTCTGTTAAAGAAAAGATGCGGAGGAGAAGTTGAGGGAGGCTGTGAAATAGAGGACATAATTTTGTCACTAAGCTATGATTACTTGCAACATTGAAAGCATTGAAAGCATTACATGCTTTCAGTGGAAATACCATCGCATTTACCTTGCATGGTAACTGTATTCTCATAGTTAATGAGAAATTACTCCACTGGCTCGGAGACAAGGAATGTGAGAAAACTGCTCTTGTACTCAGTTTTCCTCAGAATAATCCTTCTGTTGTGGCAAACAGAATTCAGGTATTTTGTAATTACTGTTGTAATATGATGACAAGGGCAGCTGGATAAGCAAATTGACTTGAAAACATTTCTCTCTCCTGACCTCCAGCTTACAGGTACCTGTGTACTGGGGTTGATCATCTATGCAGTGAACATTGGAACTTTGTGCAGGCAACACTTCATTATTTCAACCATGTTTCCTTAAAGAGGTTAAACAGAAATCCATAGTCACACTAACACTGGCTTCTTGCTGCAGCCATAACTCTGTCAAACCAGTATATAATATTTCAAACAATACTGTCAGTATGTCAATAAGTTAGGAAGCTAGAGTATTTCATTTTACTTTGTAAAAAGGACAACTTGGGTAATGTGGGTGTGATTGAACTAAAATATCCCTTCTGTGACAAAGTGAAGAAATCCCTTACTCTGTCCTGTGCTTTTTCTACGGAGCTATGTTCTGACTAATCTTGAGCATTTTTCAGGTTAAAAAAACAACAGTAAATCCATTTCTTAGCAACCGTTTTGATGTCCAGAGATGCTTAGTGGCCGTCCTGCTCATCTATTATTTCTAATTTTTCTCAGTAGTTGAGAGTTACGGTGTTGGTCTTGTGTATCTCAGGGGTTGAATGTAGGTGGCTTCAATGAAGTATTGAGAAAGAATAAGGGGACCCAATTTGCACTCTGAGGTGGATTTAGATTTTTTTAAGTTGTCTTGCAGCAAGAACAACACCGATTACACTTTGTTATGCTAATTGATACTAGTCGTAGCATTTCTTTATGCAAAATTAGAGATAGGCATGAAGTTCTGTAGCTTTCAAAGGCAAAGATACCTTTTTTTCTGCAACATCTCCTTTATCAGTATGCTATGGTAAAATGTTTGCTTTTCAAAATATTGTCGTAGTATTTAAGAATAACAATGTGATCTAAGATTTGGTTTGAAAATCAATTATCTGAAACTGAGCCTAGAACTCAAATGGATGTTTTGCTTTTTTTGCATCGTTATTTTGTTAGAAAACATTTACTAAAAAAAACCGCGTGAAGCTTAAAATTGCCAAGACTATAATTTGATTTGAAAAATCATGGAGTTGGCAGATCCAACACTTCATTCTTAGTTTAAACTTAAGACTTTTTTTGTCTGTTTTCAAATAAAAAAAAATACACTTTTATAGATGAATGTAAGCTTAAGTAATAACGGATTAGCCAATTTAACAAATGTAAAATCTGTTGGGGAGGTGTGTGCTAAGCACGCAGAATTTGAACGACATGGAGAGAGATATAAACTAGTTAATAATTTTGATTTGAGCTTAGTGTGTCTTAAAGGATGAGATTGTAAAGAGTGTAACACTCAAGCTATTTTTGAGTTGCAGCAGAAGTGTTTTAATAAGATTCAGCTGTGAGGGTGGAAAGGTAACATTTTTAAAGAGTGGAAAATATGTGTGTGGTTCAATGCAATGAGACTATAGGTTAGGTTGCTCTGCAGATATGTGCAAATTAATTGAAATCACACAGAAATGTGGCTAATGTAGTACAGAGCAAAAATAAAAACAGATGGGGATATATAGACTGCCCTTATGAGAGCACATATGAAGTATCTGGATAACTTACTTTTTCTGTTTCATGTTTTTTGTTTTATCTTCGATGTAATTAGGCGCGCGAGAGGGAGCAGATAGCGCCGGAGCTGAGATTAGTGACGGAAATCGAACCAAAAGAAGTGAGTTTTGAGGAGGGTTTTGAAGGAGAGGGAGGGGACTTGGCACACAGTAAGAGGAAGCTGAGGACAAAGCATGGATTTGTGATTGGGACAGAGGAAAAAAGATGTGACAGGAGGCAATGTGAGCCAAGACGTAGGTGGGACAGATGGTTTAGAATTGAAAGGTGAGGGTGAGGAATCCAGGCTTGATGTGGAATCAGCCAGTCAATAGCTTGATGATGTTTTGTGTGTGTATGTGTGAATGTGTGGGAGTTGTGATGCGCCAGGAGAGGAAAACCAGCTGAATCTTTAGTACTTTAGAGAAGCAAAAAGGTGGTGGTTATAGACAGGTAAAGGGAGAACAATGTGTGTGTGAATTCTGCTGTCGCCGCGAGGGTTGGATTTTAGAAATTATTCTCGTTTTGCAGGTCTAAGGCTACGCAAAAGAGTATTTTAAAATACAAGGGTTTTAACCATTTCATGTGTAAGGTTGCTGGGTAATTTCTACTAACGTATTTCTTGATTGTGCAATTTCCTCTGCTTTGATTTAGTGAATCTAATTAGCATAATGACAGTTTTCCTCAGTAGTGATAATGTTTTGTCTTTTAACTACAGTGTCCCATTACTTCTCTCCTGTCAGTTTTCTCAGTTTACTTGAAAGATGATTTTTAGTAAGAATAAAAAGGAAGGAAACACACTTTTTCTTTTGTTTTTTTTTAAAGTTATATGTGCAAATGAGAAACTCATTGTGGTGAGATACTGTGTGAAGTGGGAAATCAGGCTGGATGGTGCAGAGTAACAGGTGTAGAGTTGTAAAACCACAGCCAAAAGAGGGACAACACCAGGAGAATAGGGAGAAGGACTTACATTAGGAGGGTTTTGCTTTTAATTTGTTAATTTCTAATGTGTTCATATTTGGGCATTTGGTTTTGTGTATATTGAATGCTCTGGGGAAAAGTCCTGCTATTAAAGATTTGTGACTAGTTTCTGTGATACTGATGATATTTAGTGTTCTGCTGTTATGGTTGACAGAGCAGATATCTTACAATGACCCTGAGACAGATTTCGGAATTCATTGTTCTTTAGACTCCCACTATTATTCTCCCATTTTTTAAAATTAAATTTCTCTAAAAACTCTGAAAAAGGCACAAATGTCACTTTTTGAAGGAGAAGTTCCTGTGATCTTCAGAAGAAATATAGTCACCTTAGCATCCTAGATGCTAAATAACCCTCACACATCAGGAGCTGTGCAGTCACTTAGCAGGAGTTCAAGGTTAAAAAGCAGGATTACCTGTGTCACTTCAGTGCCAATATGTTCACTCCAGAGCCAAAATAAAAATGGACCCACAGAGTTTCTGGCCAATTCAGAATCACAAAATAGTTGAGGTTGGAAGTGACCTCCTGTGATAACCTCCACTCCCCTACTCAGGGTACTCTTTATTGAGTTTAAATTTACATGTTAATCTAGAATAGAAGTATAACTGTTGCCATAATTAATGCCTCTCTGCTCTGGCTTTTGAATGTTTAACCTGTGTTTGCTTCACTGTTATATGTGTCCTACTACCTTTGTAAGCTCCATGTCTTAAGGAAAGTAACCAAACAATGAAAGAAAATGCAAACAAAAACCCTTTCATGTTGCACCAGAACAGCTGCCGTTAGAACAGGGTAGTTAGTTCAATGTGGTCCTTGAAACTCGATATCTTCTGAAAGCTTCTGAACCCGGGGTGCTTAAGCTTGCCTGAAAATTAAAAGGCTGTTTAGAAGTTTTGGTGCGGGCTGTGCTGCTTTTGCTTCCCACTTCTGCCATAAGATCCGAGCTCCAGCCGTGTTACTGATCCTCTTCATCCCTTGGCCAGGGTACAGTGTAAGACTTCTGCTCTCAGGTCTCCTAACTCCTCCCAAGCACAAATAGCTCAATCCTTTTTTTGTCCCGCTGGATGGGCAAGGCTCTGGAAGGACTGGAGCTAATGTGTGTGCTCGTTTTGGCTGGCCAAAGAAGAGGTATGTGTGTTTTTGATTGACTATGCAGCTGGCAGGTAGACACGCTCTTTGTGGCCGGCACGTCACCAAATGGCCTTGGTAGTTGCTTGTTGCATAAGAATCACTAAAGCGCTTCCAAACTTTGCTGCTCCTGGCTAAACTGAGTGTTTGCGTCTTGCATTGACAGTTTGGACATGGAACACTTGATCTTAGCGGAATCAAAACTGTTGGTGTTTCTAAGTACATAGCTTGATGCAAAGTAGAAGCATAACCTATGTAAAGCAGTGATTTGAAAATACTGAGCTATGGAGAAGGGAAAGCATAACATAAGGGATAGTAATGCTTCGTGCTTTGTGTTATGCTTTTCTCATAGATCAAAGGCGGCAAAGAAGCCCTCAGTAGAACAGAAATTTGAACCACTTACAATGCCTAATGTACAGGGAAAAAGTGGCATTGAAATGAGATCTATAAAATCAAGATACTTGAAGTACCATTTCACAGAATCACAGAATGTCAGGGATTGGAAGGGACCTCAAAAGCTCATCCAGTCCAATCCCCCTGCTGGAGCAGGAACACCCAGATGAGGTTACACAGGAAAGTGTCCAGGCGGGTCTTGAATGTCTCCAGAGTAGGAGACTCCACAACCCCTCTGGGCAGCCTGGGCCAGTGTCTGTCACCCTCACTGAGAAGAAGTTTCTTCTCATAGTTATAATGATAAGGAAACAGTCCAGAATAAAGTCTGTCTGCAGTTGGGGAAAAAAATACAATTTGTAAAGCACTTACACGAAACTAGACAAAAAATAGTCTTTAACATACCTTTTTTATACGTGGTAGTACAAATCTGTAAATACTGCTGTAGCCAAATTGTTATCTAGTAAATTAATTATCGTTCAAAACACTCAGATGCTTAAGTCATACTGGTGGAGGCTGAACATTGCTGTTGGTTTTTATATCGTATAACATTTCCATAGAAAAATTATATACCTTGATGTTATACAAAATTCGAAAAAATAGTTGAGTGAAAAGGATCAAGTTAAAATTTTTGCAGTCAATTTGATCCCTGACACTCAGGAGGTGTAAGACAGGAGTCCTATCACTCCAAGGTAGTGGAAAGAGCTTGGCTCGTCCTTGGAAATATTTAGTTTTATCTGTTGAGTTATAGGGTGGCCAGACCTCCTAAACATGCCAAAAATAGATTAAATGGGCTGTATGTTCTGTGGTTCACTCCTTGGAGATTTCTGTATGGTCAAATAAGCCATTATCCAAAATGGCACTTTTATTACCTTAAATGCAGATTGTGAAATTCAGTCATGTTGCAGAGCTCTTGAATGAAATTATCAAATGAAACCTGTAGTATGTAACACAAAAAGAATGCTATCTGTTGTTACTTCGGAAACAAGTATAGCACAGTTTTCCCTGCTTTATCAGTTTAATTCAGGAAGAACTCTGCCCAATCATGCTGTTAGCTGGACCATGCTTTGAGTCGATTGTAGTTTTGAATAATAGTTACATTTGAGCAACAATGGAAACGATGTATTTCACAGCCAGAAGGGTAAGGAAAAAAATAGTCAGTGTTCTGGGTTTGGGAGCTCCTGGGTTTCTAAAGTTATGACACAGAAAATAGGTAACAGGGAACATGTGCAGTCAGAATTCTATACACATTGGTTTTTGAAGGTTTTTTCTTTTATTTTTTTTTATCTATGTGACATACTGATAACACTTCAAATTTAGGCAATTTGGGAAACTTGTTTTACTATTCTTTGAGTGGTAGCCATAAAAATAAATTCAACTGTTCTCGAATGTTTGTAGATGAAGTTTCGCTGGGTTTATAAGTATTTTCTAATTGAGTCACAGGCACTTTTTAGTACTTACTTACCATTTTTTCCTTTTTGGAGGATTGGATAGCTTTGGTCAAAGCTGCTGCTGCTGCAGCAGCCAAGAACAAAGCAGGAAGTAAACCCAGAACCAGCGCAAACAGCAATAAAGATAAAGAGGACAGAAAATGGCTAAAAGTTCCTTCAAAAAAGGAAGAAACCTCAACCTCTGCAATCATGCAGGAAGTCCAAAAAAAGGAAGAGGAGCCTACATCTAGTGACACATTTGGTAAAAAAACAAGTTCTGTAAAAGATAAAACATGTTTTTCTTTAGTGTCAAAGTAGAATCCATGTTGTTAATTTTGTAATAGCTATCGTAGTATTTTTAGAGGAAGATGTCTCATTTGCTGTTATGGTAACTGTTACGATAACATTAATCAGTTCAGAAAACAGTTTATTATCTATTTGGGTCAGCACGTAGCCCTCATGCAAAACTTCTAACTAGCACTAACAAGAACAGAACGTAGGGGTTTTTAAAGTTATTTCATTGTATGCTTTGGTTCATGTTCCTGCATCTTCTGTTATCTGTGAGATAATCCCTGATCCTGTTCTAAGAGAAAAAAAAATTACAATATGGATGATATATCCTTGTTCAGGGATGTTTGAAAATACTTCTGGATTGATAAGAATTTGTTCATTTTAAGTCTTTAATACTGCATTTCTCATGATATTGAGTAAAAGTTATAAATTTTGAGGTAATCTAGTGCTTCATTGTGCAATTCCACATCTTCAGAATGTGTCGTTCTCATTTTTAATAGAATTTTAAAGTTCCTTTACTGCATTATTCCAATAGCAATTCGGAAATGTTTAGGTATGTTGCATGTTGTTACTTATTTATGTGATGTGAGTTTATTAGGTTTCTCCTCTGTTTAATAGTAGGATTTCCTGTAGTGGATGTTCCAAAGATGGCCTTTGTGCAGGCTGAGAACACGTTATCGCACAAGAGGAAAAGTAATCTAGGCAACTCATTTCAGGCAAAGAGAGCTCGTCTTAACAAGATCACTGGTAAAATACTTTTTGTTGTTGACTTTTTTCCTTTTTAATCTAGTGAAATATATGTGCTCACATAGACTAAAGTGGACTGGTAAAAGCACATTCATGAGGCAG
This sequence comes from Patagioenas fasciata, assembly GCF_037038585.1. Taxonomy (NCBI): domain Eukaryota; kingdom Metazoa; phylum Chordata; class Aves; order Columbiformes; family Columbidae; genus Patagioenas; species Patagioenas fasciata. Next base: position 9,760,623 of record NC_092521.1, on the reverse strand, counting down.
ACACTCACTACAGTCTTTCTTCCTTGTTTGGAATCTATAGATGGTAATAAAATCTACCTTGTTCATAAATTCAGAGAATGGTCTCAGACTTGATCTGATCCTTCTGGTTTTTTTTAAGAAGGCAGCCACCCTGAACTGATGATTTTCTTAAGTTTTAACTCCAGCTTCACAGTTTTCTCCGTTATTGAGTGTATTAGGGGTTTGTACAAGGTCTCAACATGGTCGTGAGTTACATATCCCCACTATAAATAAAGCTTTTGTTAGCTGTGGAAAAACTAAATGCTTTTTCATAGTTTGTCATAAAGTAATACTGTTGCCAAAAAGAGTTTAAAGTATGTCATTTAAAAATATACAAACCTAGCTACAAATCAAAACAATTAAGGTTTGAAACGTTTCTTTTTTCAGTGTCTAAGCAGGGGTGTCAAACTCATTTTCACGGGAGGCCACATCAGCCTTGTGGTTGCCTTCAAAGGGCTGAATGTAAATTCAGGACTGTATAAATGTAGGAGTATTTAGGATGAGGTAATATCTGTTTACCTGTGCTGGGAAAGTATCGATTGCGTTTCAAAATCTCAATGAAAAAATGCTGTGAAGTCCCCTCCTTAAGAGAGGGGCCCTTGGACAGACGGTAAGATCAAAATGGGTTCCACTCATTATTCTAGTAAGTAATATATTGTGTGAAGTCTGGCAAACTTTTCTGTGCTACAAATAAGAGGGGTTTTTGTATATGGTCATTCATATAGAAAGTCTTACTTGTTTCTGTAAGATAAAAATAACTTGATTTGCTGAACTGCATTATGAGGGTTTTTTTCAGACTTGTTTTAGCTAATCCAACCTTTTGTAGATCAGCAGTGAAGAATGTTTTTGGATGAGTTTGGCTCCATTTCAGTCTATCAGTGCTTCAATGTAAATGAGAAAATAAATGAAATGGACCAGTACGAACATGCTATGCAGGAAGCAGTTTTTGGAAAAATCCATCTTTTGCCTCCAGGATTTTCTTTCCAGGATGGCTTATTATTCAGTACTGAGTTTAGTTAACAGATCCCTGATTTATCAGCCTCATTTCTACCCTCCTTTGTCCATCCCACATGCACCCTCAGTTAAGTCCCAATGAAATTGCTGCCATGAACAGCAGAAGTGTAAGATATATATTTTCAGAGCCCTGTTACTTCTTCCCAACAGCATTTAGCAGCAGAAGATACCAAAACCAGCTGAAACAATTGTAGCTCTAGAAATTTTCTGTGCTTGTGAATAGATTCTTCAACGCAGCCATTGCCTTTATCATTCTAAAAGCAGTGTCAGTGTTGCTCCATGAGACCATACTCAGCTAGAATATGTTACCTTTCAATGAAGGTGAATTAATCCTTTGATTACACGCTGAAATTTGTCATATTTGGTAGTTGCTTTTTGTAACTGTTCTCAAATTAACACATTTCTGAGACTCATACTCTAGTAGGCTTATTATCATTCCATATATTGGAATATTTTGAAAATGTAAATGATAATGACAATACTTTATCTTGCTACATGTTATTTTTTTAATACTCGAAATACTCGTCAACTGTGGTTTGTGTCTCCCACGTGAGCTTTTAGATTTGAAGACTGGGAATCATGCTGATGTACCCATCAGAATGGCTACAAAAGAATCCAGGCATTGTAGCCATTAGGAAAACATTCATTTACCAAGCGTCTTATGGCTGTGTTGGGGAAATAGAGCAACTAATGTGGTGGTAGAAGGCTGCTGAAAGGAACTGTTTTCTGGGTTTCAATTCAGCATTCAGTCATTGCAGAAGGTTCTCCTTGTCTGCCACAAGTGCCACAGCTGCGACTGGTGATCTTTACTCACCATTCAGTAAAATAAAACTGCTTCCTTTGCTCCTTTTCCTTCTGCTACTACCACTGGGGAAAAAGACGTTTCCCGGAGGTGAAGGATGTCTCCTGCTAAGCGCATATTAATATTTTCTGCCAATCCCTTTTTGCCTCTGTTGGGATGGTTGCTTCCCCATCTCCTGCTGCACTGTCGATACCTAAAAGAGCAGATAACGTCTGCAGCGAGTTTACAGAACAAACCACTTCTGGTTCGCTATGCTTTTTATTTGTTGGTTGGCAGGATGGTGAACCTGTAGTCCTGCTGCTGTAGCAGTTTGTGGAGGTGTTCTGTCTTTCTACAGGCGTGGTCTTTGGTTTGAAAAATACCCAATGGTGTAGAGAGGAAGGAAATACGAGTTATATATTCACAGATGTGACAAAGTCTAGGTTCATTTCGTGGCTTTACTTTCTCAACACCGCTCATCTAGCTAGAAAGAAAAATCATAGAATGCTTTGGGTTGGGATGAACCTTAAAGATGATCTAGTTCCAACCCCTCTGCTGTGGGCAGGGACACCTTCCACTAGACCAGGTTGCTCAAAGTCCCATCCAACCTGGTCTTGAACACTTCCAGGGATGGAGCATCCACAGCTTCTCTGGGCTGCCTGGGATATGTAGAACCCCAAAGACTGTAGACCCCTATAGACCATAGCATGTTGTGTGGTATTTAAACTCCACTTAATTTTGAAAGTTATTTTATACTTTTCAAGATAGTTGTATGATCATCAGTATAAAATACCTTGCTAGTTTCGGAACTTGATTTAAACAGGATAATTTGAGTCACATCTAAATAAGGTCCATGGAAACTAAATCTTTTATGAAACCTGGTGCAGAATTAAAATCTTACCTGATGATTTTATTTTTATTGGTGTGGACATGGTGTTCTAAAAAAGCTTATTTAAATCAGAACTACTTTCCAGTACTCAAAACATAACTTAATCTAACGTAAAGAGTACTCATTGTGGAATGCCGAAATGTGAATTAGCACACTGGTTTTTGTGTGCGTGTTTTTTTTGGTGTTTAATGTCCTAAACACTTACTGAGAGCCCAGGCTTCTCTAATTTATAATTCCTTGGTCATTGTGCACTGTAAATTAGTTTTGAGCATATCTCATTTTTCATGGAACACAATACAAATTTCCTGTGGATCTGTCAGCTCAAGTTATTTTTGAGAACTTAAACTCTCCACCCCAATGCTGACATCCAGGAATTATAATAGTAACTTTTATTCAGATTTCTGTTTTTCAGGGTTTTTCAGTTCTGATTTGGTTTATGGCATGGAACTTTCTTTCTCTGCATACTTTGGTAACTGAAGTTATTGTGGGAAGCAGAACTGAAACTATTGCTATATGCTTAGCAAATGAGAAACTTTCTCATATTTATGTTTCCCTGAGTTTTACAGGTTTTATTATAGTAGTGATATTATATAAAACTTCATTAATTAAGAGACATTCTGCTATATTTGCTCCTATTATGGTCTTGTTATTGAAGTAATTCGGGAGCTCCACTGCTGAGAATTTTTATTTGGAAATTGAATTCCTTGTTGTATTCTAAGAAAGATTTGCATGTATTAGAGTTAGAAGTAGTAACACAAATTGTGATGGGGATTTCCTAACGACTGGAAAGGGAAGAGATAGAAAAGTTTTGTAGATAATTTTGATCTCTCACAGGCTTGGTTTTAAAGCCCTAGTGCTTACGCTTTAAAAGGCTGGTGAGGCATTATTTTACAATTAATAGTTTGATTTTTACCTTGTTAATGCAAGTGCCAGAGAGACACCTCTTGAGAAGGGGCTCCATCTTAGGAAAGTCCTTTTAACTTTTTGTTTCTTGTAATTTTAAGTGTTCAGCTTTGTGTAGAGCTGTTTCAGAGAGAATTTCCAAACAGAATCACAGAGTCGACTGGGTTGGAAAAGACCTCAGACATCATCCAGTCCAACCCTTGGTCCAACTCCAGTCCATTGACCAGATCATGGCACTAAGTGCCATGTCCAATCTCAGTTTAAAAACCTCCGGGGCCGGTGAGTCCAGCACCTCCCTGGGCAGCCATTCCAATGCCTGACCACTCTCTCTGCAAAGAATTGCTTTCTAATAGCCAGCCTAAATTTCCCGTGGCAGAGTTGAAGCCCATGCCCCCTTGTCCTATTGCTGACTGCCTGGGAGAAGAGCCCAATCCCCACCTGGCTAGAACTGCCCTTCAGGCAGTGCTACAGTGCTGAGCTCACCTCTAAGCCTCCTCTTCTCCAGACTGAACAAGCCCAGCTCCCTCAGCCTCTCCCCATAGGGCTTGTGTTCAAGTCCCTTCCCCAGTCTTGTTGCTCTTCTCTGGACCTACTCCAGCACTTCAATCTCTTTCCTGACCTGAGGGGCCCAGAACTGAATACAATACTCCAGGTGTGGCCTCCCCAATGCAGAGTACAGGGGAAGGATCACTGCCCTTGTCCTGCTGACTACGCTATTTTTTGATTTGTTGTAGATATAAGCAGTTCATACTTGTCTCACTGTTTTGCTTTGTTCTCCACAAATTCTTGTTTCAAGCTGCTTCTAACTAAAAAATATCTGCAATTTTTCTCCCAAGGTTTATTGGCATCCAAAGCTGTTGTTGTGGATGGTGCTGAAAAAAAGGAAGGCAACAAAGAAACAGCTCCAGTCCTGGAGCAGGTATGAAATGGTAGAGTTTGATTCTTTTGCAAGGTTCCTACTGGAGTGTGCCATGGAGATGTAGTACCTACAACCTTTAAAATTTACCCCTTCAGATATAATAGGGAACTGAAAACTGATCTTAAGTTTACATTTCTGGCAGAGCCAGAAGTACGGAATTTAATTGTCTTTAAATACAGTGTTGACTCGAATTTCAGTAATGAGCTTTTGTGTTAGAAAACTAACAGAAAACAAAGAAAGATGAAGTCTCCATGCAACAAATGTGAGGAGACCAGTGTCCTAAGGTCCAGTTTTATAGCTGGAACCATGACTGGATTAGGAAAAGGCCCTTACACAAATTTAATTGGTGTTCGACAAAGGGTTTTTGACATCAAATAGAATTTCTTTTAAAAGAAGTTTCCTTTATATTGTAAGAATTTGGTGTTGTAGGCTTGTATGTGTTTTCTGAACTGCTCAATGAGCCATACATTTTGCAAGGGCGTGTATTTTAATAAATACAAAAAAGAAACTTTTAAATAATGTTAAGGGTCTGATTTTTAAACCTGCATATTTGCAGGACCTGAAAGCTGCCATGTTATCTTTGGCTCGTTCCTTGTGTTCAGGCATTGTTTGTCTCTGAATTGTGCATTATCTTGCTTACTAAAAGGGCTGAATGCCTGAGCACGATTAAGCAAGCTAAGGATGAACAGTAGTCTTGATTCAGGACATCTTTGTTTTCCAGTGATTTAAATCAGAGCCTTAATGTACTTTTAATACAGCTTTTTTGTATTCGTTTTCATTCTTCTTCAACAGCAGCATTTTGAATAAAACTACCTTGCTGCTCGCAATTCTTAAAAGAGCACTTATGTTCTTAAGCCCCGGCACACTCTATGAACAGTCCCTACCCCAAACTCGATTTGATATTTTGGTTGTACTGGTTCTTTAGAGCTGATATATCATTGCATTGCTGTGGTTTTTCCATTGACGCCGCATTGGATGCGAGTCTCGTCAATGGAGCGTGATTTTCTGTTTCGAATGCTGTCACTGTAACGGCGACCTGAGTCCCTACGGTGTCAATGCATTGACCGATATTTTGCATAAAGGTTTACAATGTGTTGACATAACATTCCATTTCTCAAATTTTTGCATATGAAAGATGCTATGATTTCATTGCTACGGTGACGGTGTGATATTTTCAATGTGCAAAAAACTGTGAAATGGCTTACAGCATGTTGTTTTTGGAAGAATCATTACAATGTAAATCTTATCATGCAGGATCCCATTCGGGCGAATGGGACTTTGTGGTTTACATAGACTGTGTATGCAACAGTATAAACTACGGTGCATATTTACTAAAACCTTTTTGTTACTTCTTGGAATCAGTAACTCGGCTGTTTCTGTTTTCTTGATTAGCTATTAAAAAAAGATGTCTCTGTCATTGTTTACATGCTAATGGTCTGAAAAACCTCATTTTTGGAAATACTAGTTAAGCTCCTTTAAAGAGGCATCTAAGATCTAAAATCAGAAACCTCACAAACATTTAAGTGATTAATTGTGGGGAGGAAAATTTTTGAGCTTCAAGCTTTTTTCCCCAGAGTTTCTGCCTGAATTAAAATGGCCGAGTTATAAACCTTCCCAACTTTTTTTTCAATAGCAAAACTGACATTCCTTAGAGGTTTTGTCTGCTAGTGCTATAAAATTGAATGGGTGAAATATCTTGTAGGTTTTTTTAATAATGTAGTACAAAACATAGTACAAGTATTCAGGCCAATAGCCGAAAACTGACTTTGTTGATGGAAGTTTATTTTATTTATATTTATATATTTTTAGTTTACAGTTGTCTTAAACCCAACACCTCAGACTATTAGTTGCAGATAAAGTAGTTTATTTAACTGTATTAGGGTATGTTGTGTTTATATTTCCTTTTGACCAAGACCTGATTAGATGAATAACATTAATTCATTAAGGTTTTTATGTTAATTTGTCCTGTTAAGAGGTTAAGCACCTTATCAAAATATTAATTTAATTTTTTTTAATCTTGTTTAAATTACTTTGTAATTTGAAAGTAATGGATGCTGTAGTAATGTCTTTCACATCTGTGAAGATGAACAATAAAATTGTTTATTTACAAGTTACGACTCTAATTAATTTCTGGTAATGCCTCTCATAACCAGCATAGGTATACTCGACAATTGATGGAATATTTTATTGCAATGAATAAACTGCACTCAGTACATGTGTAATTGAGTTATTCAAGGTAGAACTGATGTCTGCTGAATGGGATGTTTTGCACCGGCTCATTACATGGTACTTCCAGCAAACTATTCATGTACCATTTTATAAACATAGAATGTGCACTCTCTTGTTGGTTGTTTGCCCCCCCTTTTTTTTTCCATTGGAACACAGAAAGTTCCAATGGAAAAGAAAATTGTAATATATAACAAAACACAACGCCCTCAAATCATCAGAGATGTGACGTTTTTAATTCGGATAACATGGTGCACACATTCTAGAAATCTCTTTCTACTTAGTTATGGTTTTAGTAGATGGTATTATTCTGTGTTATGCAAATGGGACAAGGAAGGGGACAGGTTTAAGAAACCATGTTCAGATATTGTCATTTGCCATTACTGGGCAAGCACATGCACAGTTGATTCAGTGAAGTGGGAAGGAATTCCTCCCAGTTTCAAATCTAAAATGCTAATGTCTGTCAATGCATGCTAATTGTCTAAACATCATACTTCAGTATGTGTGTTAAGAAGGATGAAAATTGATGAAATTGGAAAGCTGCATTATATGTTGATTTTTTTAATTTTTTTTTTAATTCTTTTTGTCTTCTAAAACTGTTTTAACTCTTTATCTGCTCATTTTTCCCCAACAGTTAGCAATCTATTTAACCCTGTGGTGCTAGAAGTTGTGATTTCTTCATGTGTTTGCACAAACATATCATGTGAAATCCAGACTCCCAGCACTAAAAGGGGTTGTGTGAGAGTGTGTTCAGTATTTGGAAGCTTTTAATTGTTTTCAGACAATTCCTTAGAGGAGCATTATCAATTTTTTTCAGGTTCTTCTCTAAAAATGAAATTCACGTTAAATTTTTCCTGAGGATTTTGGCAACTTTTTTTAGAACCGCAATGCTGAATGAGGATTTCTTGCATACAACAGTGCAAAAGCCTGGCAAGAGTTCGAGGAGTGTCTGGATTATGCTCTTAGTCCATAGTTGTATTCCCAGGTAGTCCTGTGAGGAGCCAGGAGTTGGAATCTGGTCCTTATAGGTGCCTTCCAACTTAGAGATATTCTCTGACTGTAAATCAGAGTATCTGTTCTGGCTTGTGACAAATGACACCTTGAGACAGCACCCACAGTCCTGGAGATGGAAACTAAAAAGCCTTTCCTATATTCCCATTTTAAAAATTCACCAAAAATGTTTTGCTTTCAGGCTTTTTGCAGGAATTTCAAAAGATAAGAAATAAGGGTGTTCTGAATACTGAAAATAATTGGTAGTGCTCCTTTCAAAAAAGAAATTCGTATGATGCGTTTTAAATAGTTTTCATTTGTACTGAAGATGTTGCTTTAAAATGTTTTGAATACTAAAGTTGCTTTTAAAAAAAATCAAAATAGAATACAAGAGCTACAGCGAAGAAACTGAAATAAAAGTATCAATTTTTTATTATTTATTCAGGAGATTTCACCTAAACCACAAAGTCAGAAAAAAAATGAAGCTGATATTAGCAGTTCTGCCACCATTCAGAAACCTGCACTGTTATCCTCAACTTTGTCTTCAGGAAAGGCTCGCAGCAAGAAATGCAAACAAGAATCTGGAGATTCTTCTGGGTGTATAAAAGCCCCTAAATCACCACTTTCCCCAGAATTAATACAAGTCGAGGATTTGACGCTGGTCTCTCAGCTTCCTTCTTCTGTGATAAATAAAACTAGTGAGCACAGACATTTTAAGAAAAATACTGTAATTACTTATAAGCGATATATAGAGATTTTTGGGGGTTGTAAATGGCTGTTGCTTTTAAAAATTAATCTGCTTTAACTAAAAAGTCCAAGCGGGAGAATTAGGGGTAGCTTAGTATTTTAAAAGTCAAGTCACATAAAAAGGTATATGAATTACTCTACCAGAAATAATACATTTATATATGTAGAGTTGTGGCTTTTAGTGGTTGGCTTTCCCTCCAGCTTAAATCTCCACATGAGTATTAACAGTGATACAGGATAAATCAAACCTCTCTTCTGAAGGGGCCTGATTCATTAAAAAGAAAAACCGTATGCCTGGGGTGTTCCTTCTCTGAGAAATTCCACCTTCTGCAGCCTGATGTGCTGTGCTTGTTGGCTGGGGCGTATCTTCACCTATCCTCCAAATAGGATGTGAAATAGAAGATGGATTCAAGGTCTATGGTGGGGAAATACAGAAAAAAAAAAAGAGTTATTTGTCTCAGAAAAACACTATAGGTGTCCAGCTTCTTACCATGTGTAACTGACTTGCAAAGAACAAGAATATTGGTGATTAGAAGCACAAGGAAAGGGTTATGCTACATCCTTGAAGATGCTGGTTTTTGAGGAATATTTAAAATATTTCTATACTTTTTTTGAGATATTAGGTTTTTAGTGCTGCTTAGGGTCAGGCTCTTTGTTGCCTGAAGAACACTAAATGATGAGGCCAAGAGTTACAATAAATGTGGGCTCCAATAAGTGAAAAGCTGCAGTTTTAGAATAGTGATTGAGAATGGAAGACTCTACCTGCATTGTGTGTTCACCTTAACCTTGATTTGAGATTTTCTCTTAGGAGATAAGTTTCTTTTAGTCTTTTCTCTCAGATAACTTTAAATGAATGGGAGAGAGGGAGGGGTGCAAATTCAGCAATTTTTATTCAGGACACATGGGTATAAATTGTATTTTGTCCCCGCAAAATATTAGCAGTCATCTATATATATATATATATATATATAATATGCCTTCCCACCCCACCCTTAAAGTAATGGTAAGTAGTTTTCCTTTAACATGTTTGTATTTTGGATTAAGTTAGCCTTCTCTGTAGCAGTATTTTAAAAATCAGCTAATTTAAAAATTGGTTACTTAATAGCTTAGATCGTGTTCGTGCTGTCTCTCAATCTTTCCCTTTGAGTCTTTACCACCTTCAATGGAGATTTTGCTATGTCTTCATTTGTAAATCTGTATATCTTTGACTCTAAAAACTGCTTAAGAAAAGGAGAGAAAAGCAATTTACAAAGTCAAAAGTTTGTGAAACAGGTGCAATTCGAGAGGTGTAGGGGAGCGTGGGTTTTTTGTTTCTAATGAATCAGGCCTATATTAACCTATATCAATTTCCTCCCCTCCTCTTATTTTTTTTTAAGTATGAGGTTCTTGAGCCTTCTTACTGTGCTGTGCATTTGAAATAGTTGGAATATTGATATCAGGTTAACAGAAGACAGGAAGTGGATTATAAAATTAACCACTGCTTTCAATTATTTTTCTAAAGTTTTATGTTACCACTATCTGTGACTTTTTAGATCTTTTAACTGTGATCATTTGTTCTGTTTCCTGTTAAATCCTATTGCCCCCTTCCATTATAAGTAGCCTATTCTCATGGGTTATATGGGGGGGGTTGCTTATTGTAAGCGTGCTGTTTGCCTAAAACAACAGCCTTTAGCAGTGGGAAAGTAGGTGCCCCGATAATGTATAATAAGCAAATAGCAGAATCGTATCTTGAGCATAACCCTTTTGCTTCTGGTAGTGACAGTTTTTAATTACTTGTACCAGTTCTGTAATTACCAGCTTTGCAAATAAGAGCTATTTAAGGCACTCCCCCTCTTTAGATCTCAAATACTGCGGTAAGATGATGGTATCTCTCTCTGCTTCATGAACATTGAAAGATCTCTTTTTAGGTCCATCACAGCCAGTGAATTCCCCTAGATCCTACAAACATAGCCAACGGAGAAGAAGATCACAGCGTTTAGCCACTTGCTCCTTGCCTGATGATTCTGTAGAAAAAGTTTCTTCTCCCTCTTCAGTTACTGATGGAAAAGTGTTCTCCATCAGTGGTCAAAACCAACAGTCATCAAAATTGGAGGGTAACGTATCCTAATCTAATAAAGAACTGCCCAAGAGAAATTGAATCATAAAAATTAGACCTTTCACGGTTTTCACCTAAGGGGATGTTTTGACTTGCTGTTGCTCAAGCTGTTCCTATGTTATGTAACGCTGCAATCCAAACTGTTATTTGTTGAACATATGTATCTGTTTTAATATTGCATTTTTTCTTTCATGTAGTACCTGCTGTTGCTCATATGTCACTTGAGAAGCACGGACCGTGTCTCCCTCTTGATTTAAGCTGTAGTTCGGAAGTTACAGCACCATTATCCACAGAATCCACTTTCCGTAACGAATATCCCAGTAAAGACAAGGAAGATATTCAGATGATTACATATCTTTCTTCTAAAGCAGTAATTGATGGAAGAGTAGCTACAACAGCGTCAGGTAAAGAGATTTAGTATACAACCAGTTAGGTTTATAGTTGTAGGGTTCAATTCTCTATGTATTCACTTACACAGGAAGAGGGGATACTTGTTTTCTCTTTCTGTACAACCACAAACCTGCACTCTTCCTGGGGTCCATCCATCTGCATATTCTTCGTCTTCCACTGACTTTGATCTGCATTAACACTTTTCCCTAACACACTTTAAGGAAGATCTGAGAGTCTGGAATATAAAAATGAATATTTCTTTCAAAAATTCTAACAATAGTTAGAATCTGTAAATATAATTTGTGAAGTTGTTTACTAACATACTAATATATACTAAATCTACATGTACTCACTTATGTTGTGGCTTTAGCGCTAAAACTTGGTAGCGTTTTCAGAGGCAGTCAACATTCCTCTACCTTTGCTTCTTTTTCCATTGGAGATGTTGTCCTTTGCTTGCTACACAATGTTACTTGAAAATATTCCTGAAAAATCCTCTTAAGACTTATATAGACTTGGTTCACCCTCCCAGAATTAGCACAGAACCCAATACTGGAACTCTGTGCTGCCTTTCACTGGGTGACAGTTTACTGGCTACTGTGGTTTAAGTGAATCCCTTGGATAGAGGCAATTAAGAGATTTGAGGAGGGATTTACATAGTAATTTGCAGACCCTAGAAGTGGGTTGTTTTCTTCCAGCATATGTTAGGTGTCTCCTATGTGCATATCATACAATTTTTAATTGGCTACTAAGAAAGAATTCTCTCAGAAGCTTTTTTTTATTAAGAAAATTGTTCAAAAAATAAGGAGGAAAAAAAATCAAATTATTATACACTGCTGGGGGAGTTTTCAGTGAATGTGGCCAATAGTAAGGGAGGACAATGTGACCTTAAAGCATCTAATTATGGTATTCAAACTATAAATTAGTCTTGTTTGAGGCAGGGGGGGAATAATTTAGCATTCTGATAGTACAGCTGCAGTGTTCAGTAGGTCAGTGAAGCCTTTTGTGCAGTATATACAGCCTCTTCTTGGATGTCTGCCCACACTTTTCCCTCCCCGAAAGCGTAAGGTGATCACTTTGTGGAATTGCAGCGTAGCTATTGAACCCGATGTAGCGAAAGCTGGGTAGGATTCTTGGATCAATATTACGTAGATTAAAATAGATGACTGTAATTATCCTTTAAAAGAAATTATTAATCTCTTAAACTAATTTGTCAAAATAAGGGCTACGGGAGTTTCTAATCAGCTGCCACTTTTTAAAAGTATTGCTTAATTTCTCAGGTGAAACCTGGTGACAGTCTCGGTTTGCCGATGAGATGTTCCTTATCAGTTGAATCGCAGATTCCTGGGAAAATTACGTCTCTAAAAGTCCTTTTATTTCTTCTGCCCCTAAGAGAAGTGCTTTTGGGACCTGTATATTTGTCCACACATAGAACAAGACCATAAAAGAAACCCAACAGCTTCCAGCTACCATCTGTTTCTTGTTTATTAGAGCTCATTTCAGTTACTAGTAATTTAACTTCTGGGTTTTTTTGATATGTTTTCTGGATCATTTAATGTGTAGTTAGTAATGCTGAGAAGTGTTTATTTTCTTGCTGACTTCTGTCATGGGACTGGTTTGGACTTAGAGTGAACTGGTTCTAAACTCAGCGTCCATGAGTACACTTGGTCATTTATTGAGCTTGGTCTTGGCCACAGCTGAGTCTAATTAAAGAAATAATGTTTCCTTTATAGCCACCTTTATTTATGACTCAAAAATATTTGACACTTTGTGTCAGCGAAGACCATTCTGGAATTACTATTAATACTTGAGTGCAGAAGGGGAAGATGGAAGCACTTGCATTCCATGCTGGAGGATACACTTTAGTGGAGCTTTTTTTGGACCTACATAATCCTAAGAGTTATATATATGTCAGGGTTTGTCTTTGGGGTTTTTGCCATCTGGATAGACCTGTGCTTTGTTCCTAATTTTCATGTATTATAGTTTTCCTCCATGCAATCAATAGAACTCCGTCTCGAGCTTTTATACTGACTTTTTCTCCAAATGTCGGAAGTTTTCTGAAATTTGCAGCCTAACATCCACTTGGGCGCTATAAGCTTTGTGGACTGAAAGAACAGTCTAAGCAACTTGATATCTTTAATTTGGGGATTGCCTAGAAAGCTTTGGAGTCAACTGCCTCTGTCAATAGTATCTCTAGGACTGTAACTGAAGTTCATGTGTCTTTTGGGTTCATCTGAGGCTTCCAACTCATGAAGCTTGTTTGTCTCATTCTTAGGAGAAGAAAAAGAAAAGTGTAGCTTAAGTTGGGATTTGAAACCTCTGGAGTTACTTTACACCATTGAATAGTTTTTGTGTGTTCTCTGCCCAGAAGGCATCTTTTTACTTTTGAAATAGCACAGGTTCTCAAGTCATATTACTTAAGCGCACATAATTAACACCAAATTCTTGCATGCTTCAGGAGCACGCGCAGAATTCACCCTTTTTCGCTATGATTCCTTTTCTAATGAACCTGTTCAAACAATGGCAAGCTGTCTTCATCATCCTTGAAGTAGATAACTAGGTAGTTTCAGAAATCATGGAGATAACAAAAGTATTTAACCTGAAACGACCTATTACTTCTGCAAAATAGCTGTAGTGTTTTAGACCCAGAGATGCAATTTGTGGCTTTGGAAGTTTACACTTCTGATAGAAGCTATCGGTTGAGTCAGCTGAAAAAAGAATTGGATATTGTTGATAAATGATGCATTTTAATGACTTATTCAAAAGGCACTAATTTGGTGTTTTGCAGAGGGGAGGGGTGAGGTGCACTGAAGTGCGGAAGCATAAATGGCAACTCATAGTATTGACACATTTCAAAATGAACAACTTGTTCCATAAAGGCAACGCAAGAACCCTGTGGTCAACTCCTTCAGTTCATGCGCTGTACAGGACTTAATTATTGCCCAGAGGTTCTGCTTTGCTTATGATCACTGGGTATTGTGCACACATACCTAAGAATCCTTGCTTTCCATTGCCAGACTTCTTAAAATGTAGATAACTGACCTTTTTTCTCACTTAGCCTTTAAATTCACAGTCAGTCTGAGTACTTGCACAACACTGTAGTTGTCCAGTTTGGACTCCATGGAGTTCAGATCTTTCTGTAGCTATAATTTTCTTCAAACTTGTGGTAATTTTGCTTGGTTTCTATAACTCTGCACCATTTGGTTAGTTTGACAGTTATGTATTGAGCAAATATCAGCAAGCAACTGGGCTTTAAAATTAAAGGAAAATATTGTTACTTTTCCTAATATAACAATATTAATGTAATATTTCTAGTAGCAATATAACAATATTATTATTAGCTATTATTTCCTGTTCCAGCTCAGTCTAGATGGTTTTGCTAGTAGGGTGACATTAGGTTAACTGTATGTGCAAAATTTGCATCTGTGCTGCAAGAAAAAACATAATATACTTGGGCATCATTTTATTGATAAGTTTAGTGCAGCGGGAATAAGAAATGACTGTTGTACCAAATTTTCAGAAATTTAGATTGGTCGCTTTTTAATAAACTCCTGCCAGTGTTATTGGTTACCCTGCTTTGAAGAGGTGTCTATACTCTCGTGAAGTAAAGCTTTTGTTACTTTGGAGGTGTTTGTTTTACTCCAAACATCTCTTGACAGTCGGGTTTACTCCCTAATTTCAATGTCTGCCCTGCTCGTCCCTGCCCTGAAGTTCAGAGCTGGTTCTTGGGGTGCTTAGTTGATGGCACCAAGAACCTGTCATGTCCTCATCTTTCATAAAGAGATCATTGTGTGCAGGATTTGGTATTAATCTGTTATATATACGTAAAGTGCATTTAGGTATAGAATTCACGCTCTGCACTGGGAATCCAAACCATAAAATTAATCATGATAGCACCATGAATTATGCTGGTCATATTATGATTTAAATTGTATATTAATACAAATGCTGATATTTCCATTAGTAGGAAAGCTGAAGCATCAAAAGGCATGGAATAGAATATCATGCAGCAAAAGAAGTTGCCGTGCATAATACAATTTGGTTTAATTTGCTGCACCACTAACAGTCGGTATTGGAGCATCCTCCTATTCTGAGCTGACACTGGCCACCTGTCGTAAAGCAGACTGAAAATTGCCTTGGTTTGCGTTTGTTTTAATCCAAAATCTGTCTTCTGGTGATCAAATTGATCTTAGAACAATGACATAGTGAGTGGGTGATCAAGTCTGATCTCTAAGCATCTTTCTCTCTGCGCAGTGTTAATGCAGAGCTCCCACGCTTCACTGTGTGGGAGGTGGCTGATGAGGCTCCTCAACAGGAATAAAATCACAAGTAACAATTAAAAAATACATGGTAATATTTCCATAAAGGAATTTTTTTTTATAAACTAATTTTTTTTTTCCTTGCTGTATTTACTTGCCCCTCAGACTGTGATTGTCTTATTTTGTGGTTACTTGTAAGACATAGTGATTGCACAGTTGAAAATTAGACTTTGCAAGCCCTAGCTCTATATTTAGGATTTGAGAATTTAGGATTCTCAATTTAGAATGATTTCTATTTAATAAAATTAAAAGCCAAGGATAACATTGTACAGTGTACAGTGTACAGAGACATAATAGTCATTTTTCTGGTTACTGTAGAAAGGCGGTTTGGAGAGCTCTGCCATTGAGATGAATATTGATGTGACTGTAGCACATTTCTACCCATCATCAATGTTCTCTCCAACAGTTTTTCAGTTAGTAGCTGATTACTTTGTCAGATGTGCTCATGTTGAAAATGATTGAGATGCTGAAGTTTGTGTTGTGGCTGTCGGGATCAGAGCACGTCTGAGATCAGGGTTTCTTTTGAATAATGAAATAGTATTTCATCTAATATTGAGAATAAATTCCTCTTGAGATTGTTTGGATGGAATAGTCTCGCATCTTTTCATCAAAATGGCAGTGACCTAACCAAATTATGTGCATTTGGGTGATCCTTTTGTGCTCTGTTTAGAAATGAGACAAGACGTTGATAGCATGATGATGTGGACAAGCGTCACTTTTTTTCCTTTTACTGACGTGCTAAAATATACTCATTGCACCACAGATGGCAAAGCACTTGAGTCCTGTAACAGGGACAAACATTAATTAGGAAACCCAAGAAGGGAATAATTTGGATGCTGTTTTGTGGTGATGCTGAGAATCCCAGCGATCTAAATCCACTTGAAATGCAAAGATCAGCTTTGTATTTTTTCCTTGTTTAAAATCTTGACCACTAGCAGGTATTTTTTACGACTCCTTTTTTTTTGTTGTTGTTCAGCGCTTTAACCCACCAGTGTTCTTTATGTGCTTTGGTTTTTATACATGTTTTTTTGTTGGGCTTCTCTGTTGAGAGGCAATGAAGGTGGATGGTGCCTCCAGGTGTTTGCAGCTGGCACTGGAAAAGCTGAACCCCTTAGAACTTTTCAGAACTTCATTTTCCTACAGTGTGTTCTCAGCATGGCCCTGGAATGTCCTCCGTGGTCTGATGAAGATAGACTTTGCTAATTGCATTTAAATGAAACTTAAGGCTCTTACAATATCAGTGAACGCAGTAATACGGAGTTTTGAATAACCTTGATGTTCTTTAAAAGTAAATTCCATTCTAGTTTATTTGAAAATCCCATTTTCCTATTTGATTATAAAGATCAGCAATGGAAATGATAATTTGAGCTTCGTTTTGCCATGTTATTTCTTAATTTGCATCAGATAAGGGTTGAAAAATATAAATAGTTAAGCTTTTACTGAATAGTGCAGATAAAAATTGTCAGTGTATGATGCTGAATTCTGACAAATTATCCCGTGATTTTTGTCTGTAATTCAAATGTGAATTAAATATACACACGAAAGACAGTGATTTAAATGTTATTAAAATCAATTAAAAATGCAATAAGCAGAAGTGTAAATTTTATAGGTGGCACTAGAAATGTTGTAGCAGAGCTTAGTTCCTCCGTTCACAAAATAGAATGTTAATTGTAACAATACTGACCATGTCAGCACCTTTAACCCTCACTGTTGATATGGGTTTCTATTACAATGAAACAAAAAGGAAACAAGAAGGCTCAAAAGTAGCAGCCAAATACACTTTGAACAGTACAAGTAGATTAAAAGTGAGTACAAATCCCCAAACCAAGCAACTTTCTGTGGCATGTATTGTCTGGTATGTAAGACTAAGACCTAGGCATTCATACGCAGGAATTCTATGTTGAGTGTGATGATATTATTACCCATATTTGACATTTCAGGGATCTGGCTGCAATCCTTACGGAATGAATGCCTAGTAAATGTGTCTTCTTGTTTTCAGCACCCTCGTCCCATGTACATGCCTTGCATCTGGAAATGCCTTTAACCAATAGTCTAAAGTTATCCAAAGGGAATAGTAAAAAAAAGAGGTCATCCACATCAGTGAGCTCTGAAGGGACAGAGATACTGTGCTCTGTGCCCGTAAAGGAGAAATGTTCTGAGAGTCTGAAGGAGAAAATATTAAAGAACGTGATTGAGAAGGACAAGCATTCAGAAGTTGGTAAACTACAATACTTTTTGTTTCCAGTGCTTTAGATGGTAAAAATAATCATAAAGTGACCCTAAAGATAATGTTATTGTTTGTATGTTTCTTCTGTATTACGGACCATTAGGACTTCTTACGGTCTAATGACTTTTACAAGAAAGTGGGTCATCAGCCAGACATCGCGCTTATGTCATATATTCTCCTTTGATTTGCAGGTGCAGTGAGAATGGAAAGAAAAGGAAAACTGGAAGAGAAAAGTTCTTCAACATATGGTATGTAAAGAGTAATAATATTTTTAGGAAAAAAAAAGGAAAAAAATCACTAATGTTTGATACCTCCAAAGAGCGAATGTAGAAGGGTAAAATATTTCCTGGGCCCAGCTGCACTACTTTTGTTTGTTTAGGTCTTAAAAACTGTTTTTATCCATATGACAAGTTGGTAGTAGAATAATAGCTTTACAAGAGAAAATGGAAGTGTCCATAGCAAGGGTTTGGAAGTACCTCTGAAAGGCCTGAAAAAAGGCTTTTATTTTTTTTTAAGTTAAACTAATGATACTGTCATTATAGATTAAAAGGCATTTGATTTTACCTTGTGTTTAAAATAAGAAAAAAAATTATTAGGAGTGTACAGGAATTCATAAGCAATTCTGTCTTGTTTTTTCAGGAGGTGAAAGTGCTGTTTCTGTATTCCTAAAGAAGATAATAAGATCCCAATTTTTGTGCAGGAAATAACCCTTAGATACTGACTATAAAGATTTATTTTCTGTAACAAGTCAGTTCCCTCATTATTTATCTCACTACTGATTGCTTAGAAAATGATGATCGGGTGACAATGTTGGGAGATATATTTTGTCTGGGGAGAATTAATGGGATAAATAGAATTTCCCAGAGACAAAGTACTTGTGTGTGTACCATGTGTGTACCAACAGTGATTAGAAGTGAACTGCAGTGTAAAAAATGTATCATCAGTTTTAGCCAGAATCAGTGTCGTGTAGTAGAAAGTGCTGAGAGCATCAGCGGTTTTGTGATACTGAAATGTCCTTCAAAGGACTTTCTGCAGACCTAATATGTGTTTTTAAGACTGGTTTTAGCTTGGAGTTCAGCACTTCGTAAAGCTTTTTCTCTTGCTATATCTTCTTCCACTACAATATCCCATTTGGAAATACTTAAAATGGTAAAATGTTATTTGTTGAGAGAGATTCCTTTGAACCATTCTACCAGCAATTAACAAGAGACATGCTGAAGATATCAAGTAAATTAACTGAATCATTTTGATCTGAGTAGACAACTGGGATACTTGATTTGGAATATTTAGGTTAAGCCAAATGAGGCAAGTAATTCTGAGTGGTACTGCTGTTTTAAAACGTTTAATTTTTGTTTCAGGTAAAAAGAAAGAAAAGGAAAAGGAGAAAAAAGAGAAAAAGGAGAAAGATCATAAATCAAAACAGAAAAAGAAGAAGAAAAAAAAGAAGAAATCTAAACAGCATGGTAAGTACAATATATATATATTTAATAAGCAAAATCACTCTGTATTTCTGGCATTAGATATTAAAACTTGTTTCTAGATAATATGAATGTCAAATTTTAGAAATTTCAAACAAGTTTTGGCTTTACGTGTTGAAAAGGACACTTAGGTCTGTGACCTCGTTTTTTGTGTTTATAGCCCGTTCCTTCCATGATAGGCATAGATGTTTAATAGATGTTTCTCTTTCTTCAAAAGACACATTTGCTCTCCTCATCTCTTCAAATTCATCATTTTAAGCTCTGTACACATCCTACCTATTTTGCTCGGACGTTGAAATTATTCTCGTATCCAGTCTGCTGCTATATTTCCATGGTTTACTGTATAAAATGCAGCCTCTCCCACCGGTTAATCCTGAACAGCT
Source organism: Patagioenas fasciata (assembly GCF_037038585.1). Taxonomy (NCBI): domain Eukaryota; kingdom Metazoa; phylum Chordata; class Aves; order Columbiformes; family Columbidae; genus Patagioenas; species Patagioenas fasciata. The sequence goes on along the minus strand of NC_092521.1, from coordinate 9,741,247 downwards.
GAGGTTGGCGTCTCTGTAACAGCCTTGTCTGTTGTTTTGACACATGGTGATTCCATTTGTCTGTGTCTCACTTCTCAATTCTGATTCTTTGCTCACATCACCCACTTTTGTCTTTTTCTCTCATATTTCCATTCCCTAGAAAGAGAAAAATAAGGGGTTTTTTTCAGGTAGCTTGTGCTTTTTTTAACAAAACAGAATAATCCTTTCAAAACACTTAGTGCTTTTCTTTTCCTCCTTGTTTGAGAAGTACTTCTCTAAGAGTGTGGTTTAAAGCTCCAGCACCATCCTTTCTGTAACTCTCCTTGATGTGATTTCTGTGGAACTGGACAATGTTGGGTTTTCTTCTTTATAAAAAGATAACTATCCTGCTGACCAGTACACTTTTACAGTTTCTTTGTATTTCTTCAGTTTTTCCACATGCTTTGGTTCTTTTAATCTCCCATGAAATCACATTACAGGTTCCTTGGTTTACTTTTTGTTTTGCATCCAGTGCAGGCTTAATTGCAGCATCATGGCAGTAAAAATAATAGCATGGTCAAATGCAGACTCATTCTGTCTGTTCTTCTTGCCAAAGACTGACCTGTTTTTTTGTGTATTATACCTGCTTACTTCAGAAAGTGTTTCAGGACTGAAAAGGATACTACTTATTTTTATATTGCTGCTGGTTTATCTTTTTTCCTTGAGAACATCTTTAAATATTCAGAATCTAAACATGAGAACACAGACTGTCCTTTCTATGCCTGTCAGATTGACTTGACTTACATGTACCTTGAGAGTGTACCTACTAGAGATTGGTTGTCATAACTTCAGTTAGAATTTCTTAAAATATGACAAGGTGACAATGTGAAACATATCAAACAAGTTTCTAGAAATTTTTGCTCAAAAGGATGTGGAAAAACCCCATGCATTAAATTGAGCTTCTGACCACAGACTTTTAAAGATGCCTTGTGGATCTCTAAAGTGATTGTGCGTTTCTGTCCAGAATTTATGACATAACATGAAAATGTTCCCAAAGAATGTGGTACTTGAATGTGAAGTGCAATAATATAGGTTTAATGTACTTCATTGTCTTTATATTGGAGTAATATGATTTTAAACTATAAACTTCAATTGCTTTCTTTACCTGAAAGTTATTGGGAGTTTTTCACTTGCACTGGGAAGACATCTAAGTATTTGTAAGAAGATACCGGTAAATGCCAAGTATTCAAAAGTCAAAGAAAAGAACAAAACCCTAAGCAGTCCTGGCTACTTCATCTGTGATTATTAAAACATGTTGAAGTGAATTAATACTCTCCTTAGGTTCCATTTTTAGGAAGATGTTCAAAAGCAATGTGCCATCCCCTTGCGTGCAGGAAAACCCCCAGCAGCACTTTCAATACAGTTTGATAAGAGTAAGAAAAATGTTTTCTAGCTCTTCTGTTCTTTGAGCAGATGACAGATTGAGTGTTGGTGTACAAGTCTTTGAAAAAGAACTGGCATAAAAATATTTATCTCCCCGAGCTTTCTGTTTCATTTATTTCCAAAGAAAGAGGTAAATCAAGGGGTTATCTGTCATCTCTGGTGTTGAATTCCAACATTTAGATGAATCATCAGAAAAGGCTGCTCCAGTGCAGCGTTTAGAAGATTTGGGAGGAGTTGGTCTGACTGGTTTTCAGCTGAGGATGTGATATTTTGCCTTTTTTCAGAGGCCTGTGCTTGAGAGCAGAGTCTGGGCCTTCTCACTGGCTCTGGTTCCATGCAGCTCCAACATGTTTTGCAAACCCTATTCATCTTTTAAATTTTGGGGGTTTTTTTTGTTCCTTCAGTCTCTTTTTACCAACTTCTCTTGAAACTTAGAAGCTTAGGAGAGGTACCATGGTTAGGTTGCAACTTCTAGGGGCCATATCCAATGCTTGTAAATATTAGGAGAAAATCAAGTACCTCCCAATGCCCAACAAATAGAAACTTTAAATCCAGATGCCAAAAGCAGTGTGAGTAAAACTTGAGAGTTTTATTCTTTGGAAATTCATCTTGTGAAAATCTGTTTCTGGCAATCCAGAAGTATTCTGCTTGGATACTTTTTTTAACTGGAGGAAAAAGCAAGATACAGGATCATAGGAAGGCCTGAGTTGGAAGGGACCCCCAAGGATCATGAAGTCCAACCCCTGTCCCTGCAAAGGCTTTGACAGATTCTGTCTCCAGTGTCTTTCTCTGAAAAGGCCCATTGAAAAATTATTTGTCTTTAAAACAGACAAACAAAAAAACCCCAAACAAACCAACCCTTCCCCCGCAAAAACAAACACACAACAAGTGAAGAAAACAACAAAAAAAACCCAACCAAACAGAAAAACAGCAAACAACATGGGGTTTTTTCTGCTGTATGTATGTGCAAGATTGACTTCCTATAAAACACATATAACACAGAAGGTGGTAATTTCTGATTTTTATACCGTTCTGTTACAGTGACGTTGAGAGCAATACAGAATGAAGTGATCAACTCGACTAGTCATGGAGTTGACTCACGTACAGTGAAGATACTTGGGAAGTGTGGTAGATAGTGTGGTTTTGACAGAAGGAGAAAGTAAGTGTGAGCAGTGGCTTTATGGAAAGTATTTAGGAGAGAGACATATTGTGGAACCCATAGATACAGGTGGTAGCAGGAAAGCTTGCTACAGAAGGATGGAAGTGTAGAAATACGATGACTCACTTATATTCAAAGTAGTAAGGTTTGAGAGGAGTAAGTGGATAGCTACTCTTATTTACCATTTGACCAGCATAAGAATGACATGGACCTGCTCAAGAGGGTCCAGAGGAGGCCACAAAGATGATCAGGGCCTGGAGAACCTCCCCTGTGAGGAAAGGCTGAGAGGCTGTTTAGCCTAGAAGAGAGAAGGCTCTGGGAAGTCCTTATAGCAGCGTTCTAGTATTTAAAAGGAGAGACCTCAAGGAAGGTTGGGGAGGGACTCTCAAGGAGTGTAGTGGTAGCACAACAGGTTGTAGTTTTAAATAGAAAGGATAGATTTATGTTACATATTAAAAAGACGTCCTTTACTGTGAGGGTGATGAGACACTGGAACTGGCTGCCCAGAGAAGTTGTAGATGCCCCATCCCTGGGAGTGTCCAAGGCCAGGCTGAATGGGGCTCTGAGCAACTTGATCTATTGGAAAGTATCCCCGCCTGTGGTAGGGGGCATGGAACTAGATGATCTTCAAGGTCCCTTCCACCCCAAACGGTTCTGTGATTTATGATTCCATGAGTTACCTGGGTCAGTCTCTCCAGTCACTATGATTTAAGGACAGGCTTGTGAATACGTTCCTTGAAACTGTTGCGAATAGTATATGTTACAGGAAATTTTATCATGCTGGTACCAGTATGAAGGTTCCACCTGAATATGAGGGGAAACTTCTTTACCAGAGCCCTGAAACAGGCTGCCCAGAGAGGCTGTGGAGTCTCCTTCTCTGGAGACATTCAAACCCACCTGGACACCTTCCTGTGTGATCTGCTCTGGTGAACCTGCTTTGGCAAGTGGGTTGGACTGGATGATCTCCAGAGGTCCCTTCCAACCCCAACCATTCTGTGATAAATGTCAGTACTGCTGTAGCACCAGTGGGCACAAGCTCTGGCTGAGCAGGGCGGAGGGTCCAGTAGTGAGAATATATATGTGTATATATGTGTGTGTGTGTGTGTGTGTGTGTACAGTGTGGATCCCTCCAGCAGCTGAGCTCAGACACTTGTCTGCCCAGTAGCTGCCTATGGATCCCAGTCTTCCCAGTTGCTGGCACCTGGAGGTACAAGCCCCAGGGCCCATAGCGCAGTCACACACCTCTGGACTTGGCCAAGACTCCCCGGATTCCTGTAGCCACCCTGGCTCTCACCCTTAGAGACACACTTGCCCCCAGAGCTGGCCCTTGCAGATCCACTCACCCACTGCTCCCAGGCCACTTCACCTGGTCACCAGCTGGTCCAGCTCAGTCTCTGCTAAGAGTCAGACACTAGCACTGGCTCTGAGTGCTGCAGGGTGAACTCATGGGCCTCTGTGACCAGAGATCCCTCTCGGGTGGTTGGTATTTCAGTCATGTGCTCCAGTCTCTCCAGGTGCTGGCACTGCAGACACATGGGCCCTTAGACCCGTGGTCTGACTCCATTTGCTGGTACTCTGCCACCTGCACACCAAATAGAGCCTTTCACTGGGGTAACAGTTAGAAATGGGGTTTAATAAGAATCACAGAACGGCTGAGATTGGAAGGGACCTCTGGAGGTTCTCTGGTCCAAGCCCCCTGACCAAGCAGGGCCATCTCAAGACAGTTGCCCAGGACCATGTCCAGACAACTTTTGGATATCTCCAAGGAGGGAACCTCCACCACCTCTGCCAGCACAGATAGGACAGACTGTGCTGATCGGACACAGGGCATGGCCAGACAAAGTCTACTGACTGGCATACTATGCATGGCTGGCCCTTTTTATTCCCTTTATTATTCCTCATGCTTGTTCCTATCCAAACCACTTAGGTTCATTTATATATGTATATATATTTATGTATTTACCCACACACACTTTGGTTCCGTTGACCCATCATCAACTGCTGGCTCCTGAAATGGTCCTGAGAGCATCCAGGGAGGGTTTTTTTGGAGCTACCTGTGCACATCTGCAGGTGTACAGACAAGCCTTTGTCACTTAACCTTGAGGACTGGCTGCGGTTACTTGGTAACTACTACTTGTTGGTAGAGCTACCAACAGAGCTAAAGCAAAAAGAGAGCTCCCAGCAGCATCTCTAAGGACAGCAGATGGTACAGGATGAATTGTGGGGAATAAAAGACTGTGTGATGTTAAAGGAAAAATTATTCCTCTGTACGTTCAGAGATGGGAAAGAGGGGGAGTTAAATGGGTAATGCTTGTCTTAGCTATTGAACTTCATTTTGTTTCTTCCTGGAAATTTTTTATGAAATGCATTATCAAGAACTTTTGCTGTTTCTTATTTACAGTTTCATCATCCAAATACCTCAATGTTGATGTTCTTTACTTCCAAACATAATGTTGCAGAATACTAAAATAAGTGTGGTTTTCGAGGTTTTTCTGCATTTGTCACAAACTTTACTCTTGTAACCGCAACTTATTTTCTTTTAATTTTTTCAGATTATTCAGATTATGAAGATAGTTCTGTTGAATTCTTGGACAGATGCTCATCTCCATTAACACGGTCCTCGGGCAGCTCTCTGACTTTGCGCAGCATGTTCTCGGAGAAGAACACATCATACCAGTATCCAAGAGCTATCTTGTCTGTTGATCTTAGTGGAGAAAGTAGGTTGGCTGAACAGCAGCTTTCAATTTGTAGGTTTAAATCTTTAAGAGAATTTTGAAGGAAATAACTTGGTTTGTGTTTGGGATTGTAGCTATAAATATGGTGACTGATTTCTACTTCGTCTGTTGAAATCAAAATGCTTACGCTGCTCAAGCTGTTCTGCAGTTTACTTACTTTAGATAAGTGTTGCTGCTCTGCTTCTGCGGAAATGGTATTAAAGGCATTTTGCAGAATTCATCAAGAAATCTGATACACCAGCAGTGTGTTTGGGAGTGATTTTAGTTGTATGCGGGTTAAGATTAACTGCTAAAAAAACCTGTATCTCTCTAAGGTATTGTATCTCTGCACACAAAATATCACATGTATTTATTTTTACTAGACCTTTCAGATGTGGAGTTCTTGGATGATTCCTCTACAGAGAGTTTGTTACTCAGTGGCGATGAATACAATCAGGATTTTGATTCAACTAACTTTGAAGAGTCTCAGGATGAAGATGATGCTCTCAATGAAATTGTTAGATGCATTTGTGAACTGGATGAAGAAAATGGCTTTATGATTCAGGTAAAGAAATTTAGCGGGGGGGGGCTGTATTTTCCATGTGAATTCCTTGCTCTTGAAGGTGCTCTTTGGATGTGTTGGAGACTGAGGTTATATAGAGAGCTCTAAAGAGAAGCAAAATATTTGTGTGTTCTGCACTTTGTTTGACTGCAGTTTATGCAGAACTATTATGCTAGGATGGAATTTCTCTAACAAATGGATATGTAGAACAAGTTTGTAAGGAAAGGTAACCTTTTTCTCTATAGCTAGTTGATAAATTTGGAATTAAGTATCCCTTCCTGCACACAAATCACTGCTTCTGTCCACAGCCCATCCCAGTTATACCAACCCTTCTGGTTTTGCCCTTGTGCTTTGTGGTACCACTTGTAGATATCACTTTGCTTGCTGTAAATGCACCACAGCTGTATCCAAGATCTTTGCCATACAGACATGAATATGATCAGTAACTGTGTGTGATGTGTGTGCTTCATCTTTGGAACAGCAGTTCGCAAACTAGGAATCACTGGCTTGTTTTAGAAACTGCAAAGAATTTAAATCTTACTTAGTATAGGAAAAAGGGAAGAAGAATCTATACAGTGTGTGCACAGCATTCAGGTGCTGATGGATTGCAACTACTACTGCTGCTTCTTTATTTGTACTCCAGTGAGGGGAGCATTTCCCATCTAGTAACGAATAATTGCAAGTCTTTTTCTTAAAAAATCCATAATATAGTGATTAGATCAATACAAGCAACAGTGAGGAAGAACTCACTTGTTATAACTTTAAAAACGCCATGAAATTCTTGTGGTTTTTTTCACCACTCAAAAACCAGGTTTGTATTCAACTATTAATGTGGTAATGTTTCTGTTGAAAATATGGAGCCTTTTTAGTTGAGATCTGAAGAACCCAAGTATGACAGTTTTGTGTTAATGGACTTGGAGTCTTTTAGAAATGACAGGTCTAAAAATGAAGAACACACTACTGAAAACGCACTGTTGTGTTGGAGGAGCTAAGCAGGAGTTCAGTTAGGCTAATAATATGGAAAAATGGACTGATGCAGAAACCTTTGGAGAGAGGAGAGGAAACTGTAGCCGTGACGGTGTCACAAGAGGAGAGGTGACTTCAGTTTTTTGAATAGGTTGATGCTCAAAAGCATATCAAAGCAAAGAAGACTTTTGGTAGTAAACCGACAGGTAGTTAGAACAAAGGTAAATGTTGAGTTAAGAAAGGGAAATGTATTTTTTCCTGCCTGTTTCAAAAGTCCAATGACAGCCTGATTTTTTGATCGCTTATCTCCTCTTCATGCCTTGTCTCACTGAGAGCAACCAGTTTGCTATTTCTAGGCCTTCATGTCTTGCCACTTCTATTTTGCTCTCCTATTCTCTTGTTTCTCCTCTTTCATTTTCTCTTCATTTTCTTTTTCTTTTAGATTTTCCATTGGTGCGATATTAAAAACACATCTTTCTAGCGCACTGGAGAGATGCTTTGTAAATATAAATAATTAAACTGAAGAGTTTTCTACTTTTCACTGTTATGCTGTAACGTATTACATTATCTTTCTACTTTACTGTAATATTATACCCCTGTCTTATGTTTCACTACTAAATATTTAGGTGCTAAAATACTGAATGTTGTAATGAAATATTATTAAATATTACGTCGTCATTTTTTTTTCTTTTCCAGTCTGGAATTTGTGGTTGAGGTGACTTTCGGAACTAGAGCTATTTTTTTAGCTTCATGTCTTTGCCGACCCAAACACAAATTGCCCAATTAAATAATCTTACTCATACCAACTGTTTAAGTTAAACTACTGTTCTCTGCATTTTGACGATACAATAGCTTCTGATTTTTGAATCTACTTATCTCAGTTTTAGTGTTTGCCTTTTTGTCTTTCCGATATTAGTGTGAAGAGTGCTTGTGTTGGCAGCACAGCGTGTGCATGGGGCTGCTGGAGGACAGCATTCCGGAGCAGTACATCTGCTACATCTGCCGAGATCCACCAGGTACGCCCAGACCGCCCCCATCTGCAGCTATCTGCTTGGGATTTTTAAGCAGAAATGTTATGCATTGCTTAAATTGTCAAAGTTTTGTCTGTTTTTGTTGTTAACTGTTGTACTTCTTTGGTGCAAGTGCTTTGAAGTTTAGCTGAGCAGAAACTTTCCTGTTAGTAGCATTGAACTATGATAAATCTTACTCATGATCTTAGTTACCATCACTTCAGTTGTTTCAGCTTAATTCCCTCAAAACCTTAACACTTATTCATGTCACTGTAGTCTGAACAATCTAAATCATTCTTGTTTGGCCTGTACTTGGAATCACATCTGTTTATTTAATTTATTTTTTAATGAAGAAGGACTCATTACCACAGTGCACTCAGATATGCTGTGGTTGTCGTTTCATATCAGTTGCAAATTTATGTTTCTGTTTGACCAGAATTGTGTAAATAAAGGTGTGGAACTAACATGTGAAATACAAAACGATCTAATGCTTTATATAGTAAATGGTAGCGCACAAACAGCACATCCAGCATTTAAGGCTGTTAGGATAAATTTGAAACGGTAAGAACAAGGAAAAGCCTATTGACTTTTAAACTGAACTCATTTGATGAAGATGATGTTGATTTAAAAATGATTATGTCCATAAACACATTTTTCTTAGCAGTTATTTGGAGAAAACCTACACAGTTTGGAAGAAGGTTTTAGTATTTTTTCCTGACAATCAGTATAAACACACATATGTGTCTTCCAGTGAAAGAACCAACAGTCCAGCTGTTTCAAGTGTGAGACTACACACCTGAATGTACTTTCTTTCTGAATTTAGCAATCTCTGAAAACTGTTTGCAAAGTTATAAAACAGCACAGTTTTTTATTAGTTATTTTTGAGAAGAAAATTGAGGAAAATAGAGCTGGACTGATGTGGTTTTTTCCATTTGCCCTGATCTGAATGTAAATTGGTGCTATAGAGCCTCCTTCGGTAGTTGTGTGTCGTGTACTCTTTGAGCAGTCAGGCTTTTTCTTACTAAAACAAACTAATTTGTCTTGTGTTCTTTCCCTGCGCTGTACCAGGTACTTCCTTATCCCCTGCTATGCAGAGATTGTGTCTCTAATTTCTAATCTTCTCTCCCTTCCTAACCAATCCTTCTTTTCTTTCTGTGTCAGGAGAAAAAGGTCATTCACAATGTCAGTATTTTAAAGTGTATTGGGATAATGGGCAAAAAGGAGATAGACAGGGTATTCTCCTGAAAGGTATGAAGGGCTTCCATCAACCTGTTCTTTGTTCTGTATATGATGATAGTCTGATATAAAATGCAGTGTAAGATATTGCGGTCTCAGTCTGTTTGTCTGGGTTCCTCATTGCAAACAACAATATTGAAATAATTTTCAGTATACATTTCTAGTTTTGTTTCTTTCTTTTCTTTTTATGAGGTGTTTTGGTTTGTTTTTTAGTTATTAAGTTACTATAGAAGCACTACCTAGATACCCCTTTGCCTGTTGGGGTTATTGTTGTAGATGTTGCCGTAGCCTTGGAAAGCTAAGGCACATTTACATCAATATTGTGTCGGGTAAAAGGCACCACAAAGGAGACCATAAGAACTTTGCTGTCAGCGAACTTTGAAACGTCTGCTTTTCTTGAAGCCTTCTCCTGCCTTCTAATACATAGATAATTGACTTCGCTATTGAAACAAATATTTGTCTTTCAGAAACAAACAAAAAAGTGTTGTGAGGAGATCCATATAGAACCCAGTGTGTAACATTTTTCTTAATAACTTAGGTTTTCTTTCTTTTTTTTTAATAAGCTGCAGTATTTAAATAAAATACCAATTTATACTTTTATTTTTTGAGGTTGGCAGTTTGGTAATAGCAAAGTTCTTAACATCCTGTACTTTGATTGCAAAGGGGATTAGATTTTTGTTTCGAATGCCATTGAAATTTCAGGTTTATTTTAGTTTTCATAAATGTTAAGTGCTTCCTCTTAATCCACGAGAAATAAATTTTAATGTCTTAATAGCAAGATCTTGAATCATTATTTTGTGTACGTTAGGAGATATTTAGGAGAGTACAGCACATGATTATAGCACTCTAATTTTAATTACAGTTCTGCTGTGGCTTTAGCTGGCCCTGAATTTGTTTATTGCTTACCCCAGGTCAGAGGTGGAGTGCCAAATATCTTTATGATAAAGACTGGCTGAACAATGGACACATGTGTGGATTATCCTTTTTGAAAGAAAACTACTCTCACCTTAATGCCAAAAAGATTGTGTCAACACATCACCTGCTGGCAGATGTATATGGTGTGACTGAAATATTGCATGGACTTCAACTGAAGATTGGGATATTAAAGTAAGTATCTGTCCAGGGTTTATTCCCCATCTTTATATATTTAGGTAGCAGAAACTACTGTTATTCCTTTTGCATTATTCTCTCACATTCAAGTTCTTTCTTGTATAATAGTTAAAATAATTCAAATGCAAGATGTGGAGTACCCTCAGCTTCAGTGGGAGTTAGGTGTTTGGCACCTGAGGAGATCTTGTGTATTTGGTTTATTTGCGACTTCTATTTTTTATTATTTTATAGTTAATTTTGTATTAAAGGGATATTCTGGATTTATCCTAAATTGATAAGTGATTGAGGACTACTTACATGTTTGATAATGGCGCTTATCAATCGCCATGATGTCACAGAAGCAGATACTTGATGCTTTCAGTGCTCTGAGTGGCATTCTCTGTAACTTGCTTTATTTTCCTCTTATTCAATGCAGAAATAAACATCACCCAGACCTTCATCTCTGGGCTTATTCAGGGATGCGAAAAGAACAGGAACAAATAACTGTTGGGGTAGAGAAAAAATCGGTGACTTTGCCAGATGCCATTAATCCAACTGAAAGGACGTGTCACAGTCAAAACCATAGAGAGCCACCCCCTAAACCCCAGAAGATGGAAGAAACGTACATCACAAGTGAGCACAGTTACCAAAAACCTCAGAGTTTTGGTCAAGAATGCAAAGCAGTCACTGACCCTATGAGCTCAGATGATGAAGATACAAGTAGTTTTGAGGAAGATCAGGAATTTCACACAGAGAGTAAAAACTGTTTACAATATTCGTTTAAAGATGATGGCATGAATGAGCAGGTAAGTATCGTTTTTCATCTGGGAAGTTTCTTAGAAAAATATGTTGAATCAGATAAGTACATGGAAGTATTTAAAAATGCTCATTGTTATAACTCAACACATTCTATCAAATAATATGTCAACAGAAATCACTAGAAGCAAAGTTGGATCACTGAAATAGTTTCAGGTAAAGTGTACTCATTCCAGTTGGTGAACAAAGTGCAAAATGTGGTTAAAGTATTACCTGTGCAAATACTGGTTTTATGCTTAATCCAATAGTTCTTTGGGAAAAAAGAACAACAGAAATCCTATGCTTAAAATGCAGGATCTTGAAACAGAACTTAGGTGTTTTGTTTTGTTTTCTTTTTTGCAAGGTAAGTAAAAATGAACAAGCTTCCTTAGCTTCCTTTTTTCTCTGGACAAGTTTCCTTTTTCCTCTCAGTTCTGTTTTCTATGTGTTGTTGTTGTTTAATTAACTGAGATTTGTAATAGGGTTGATTATTGTACCATATTCTTCTTTTAATAGCAACACTGCCTAGAATTCTGTCCACAAGTGGTGATTTACTGACCAACTAATTTCACCTCATGTGCAGCTCCTTTCGAGTCTTGTTTCACAGGTTTTTAGTCAGGTTTATATTTGACTATTTAAACATCTTTCTCATTTTTGCATTAATGGTTTGAATCCATTACTGTGTGGAAAAGGTCTGAAACTTATTAGTCTGGTTTTAATGCAGAGTTCTGTTTGAGCAAAAATCAAAGTAAACCAAACTTATCTGTTTTCTGCAATATCAACTTTGTGAGAATAAATCACCCAACTCACCCCCCTTTCTGGTGTGGAAGAAATGAGTAAGACATGTCTTTTTTTCTTTTAATTTCAGTTTTAAATTTGGCATGTAAACTATATAGTCTAAATGGGAAAATTTGGCTTGTTATAGTTAGAAGTAGCTGTGTGCTAAGTTGCATGATTATCCTCAGTTTGCGTAGTATGGAGACATGCAACAGTTTCCAATACGCTTTCTTTCCCACAGTAGCCTAAGTTGGCATTGTAAATAGTATAAATATATTTAGAATTAAAAGAAAATAGATGCGAGCAGCAAAACAAAACTAATGTTTCCTTCAAAGACAAACGGAGATGCCTAAAAAGCGACATCCTCTCTGTTTAAAAGCAGGAGGAGATCTGGTTGGGGCAGTGTCAGAGTGGTCTTTCCTATGGGACACCTTAGTTCACCTTGTTGCCCATAGTCAACCTTGATGTCTGAAATAAGGCTTTCTGTCTAGACCTACTACTTATTGAAAGGCTCTCCTGACTTCTCTTTAAGGTGCCACCTTCACCTCTTTTTGTCAAAGTTTGGGTTGGGCTTTGGATTCTACCTTCTAGTGCCCTGAAGAGCCTTGAATATTCTGTTTTTCCATACTGTTTCACCTTATACTAATCTAAATGTCTGAATATCATCTTTTCTCTTATAAACAGTGTTCAGATTGACTATTACCAAGTCCCTTTCTGGACTGTGCATCATCTTTAAAATGTATTTAGTTGTTTGTACTTCTGAAAGCACCAACCTCCCCCACCTGAACTTCCCCTTTATTTCTTCACAACCTGGGTCCTGTACTCTGCTTTTTTTACCAGCACTCCCTCATTGCCTACATGGATCTCTTAGCTTAGAGGAGGACGTGTTTCACCTTCTGCTTTATTTTTCAAGCAGCATTTACTAGCCATTTGAATAAAAGGAAAGGAAATAAAAGGAAAAAATGAATGTGGTGTTGTTTAGCTTTAAGATTTTTCTCTAACTTACTGCAGTGGGTGTCTAAAAGATTCACCTGACAGATGATCTTGGGTTTAGAATTATGGACTTGGGGTCTCATATGGCAAGGAAAAAACTGTGTTGTTCTTTCGTGGTTTAACAGAGGATCTGAAAACTGTAAGAAATAGGATATTTATTATTTACATTGGAAATATCCTTTTGAAAGATTATTAGCGGTTTGTGGATGCAAACCTGATGTCTTGAGAGATGAGAGATTTTATCTGAAAGGTGTTAGAGTTCAGAGGCTTTTATGACTTTTATAATCTGTCTTTGGGAAATAACTTTAGTGACTCCTTTAGTGAATATTTTGAGTTTTAACAATACTCGTCCTCCAGAACTCGCTCAAAAAGCTGCCAGCAGGTCAGTCGAAGAATTTTTCTTAATTTAAGTCTTAAACAGTTACTTTTTTGCTTAAGAAGTAACTTTAAATCCATCAGTCCCTAATTTCTTCTTCCCCTCTCTCCTCACCCTTCTGATTCTTAGTTGGAGGGAGAAATAATTTAAGAAATAAATGCTGTTAAATCTATTGTTATGTGATGTGGCAAGAAAAATCAGCTGAGCACTTCATTAGAGAACTGTATTAATGCAATAAAAGTCACTCCTTTCTCTGGCATTTATTTGTGTAAAATAGTAACTGTTTACATCTTGGATATTACTGCGTTTTAAGGAGTTTTCTTTCATTCTAAATTTGAAACATATCTTAGAGTTTTGCACATTTTCAGTGGTGCTAGAGCAATATAGTTCAGCACTTCATGATTTAACTCATAATTTATAGAAAAAGGGCACAGAAATGCTGTCTTACTGCATGGAACAAAGTGCTTAAGCTGGTAAACTTTACCTCTTGCCTCACTCTCCCAGTGCTACATGTGCTCGTTTATTTGGAATGTGTGTTTTGTTTGGGTTAGTCTACTGATGTATCATGGTAAGTGGCTTTTTGAGTGTTGTCAAGTAGACAGAAGCACAGTTCTAAACCAGCGTAGTTTATCATGTGACTCAAGTATTGAAATCAACACCAGAAATTAAAACACACCAAAAAAAGCCTTCTTAAATGGCTATTTTTTTCTTTCTGTTGCTACTATGAAGAAGAATTCTGCTGAAGGAAACACTGTGTTTGTTTGCAATGAAAGAAAAGGCTCAGAAGAACAAGTGGACACACATCTTCAATGGCAGCTAAACCTCCTCACCCACATAGAGAATGTACAGAACGAAGTCACCAGCAGGATGGACCTAATTGAAAAAGAAGTTGATGGTAACTGCATTTCCAGATACTTTATACACCTGTAACAGCATCTTTCATAACTGCTGTGTTGAAGGTGATCTCAGGCACTGAGGATGGATTTTTAAGAGTTGTGTTAAAATTCAGGTACCCAAAATTATAGCCAGGGCTTGTATCCTTGATCCCTCCACCCCCTTCCACAAGTTTTGAAAGCCCAATAAAGTAGCTTAAGCACTCAGGACCATTGAAAATTTAGCTCAAATTTGTGATATTAGGCAGGCTTCAGAAAGCTTAGCTAACTTGTCTTTGTCCAGATATTGATTGTAAAGTTGATCAGTTTTTCTATGCCCCAAATGGCTTTGGCCTGATTGTTCTAGTACTTGACAATATTCAGGAAAAAAATAAAGTGTTCTTTCTACCTTCAGTTTGGTTTGCTATGTGTTAGTAAATAAGTTTCAAGAAGTCTAATCAGTCTTGAATGACATTATAGTGTGGGAGCAAATATCAACTGCGTATAAATTTACCTGCCAGTCATAGAGATTAAGAAAGAGAGGAGCTTGTAGTCTAGTCATAGGAGCCCTTAAGTTTTTGATAAATAAATTTGCCTTATTCCTCTGTGCAGTTTCAGTATTTCTGCTTGTGCTAGGCAGTATTTCTAAACTAACAGAGTTGACCTTTTCCCTTCTCTGTCTCTACAAGCATAGAAATTCCTCGAAAAACATTTGTTGAAGATTGGAAAACCATTCTGTAATCTGGACCTTGTTAAGAGGAGCCTATTAAAGTGGCAGAAGCAAACCTTGCATTTAAGGCTTGCCTTTTCTGTTGCAGGACTGTCAGAGCTAGAAAGCTGTGAGCTGAGTTTTCTTTTAGGTGTGTAGATGGTAAATTGTTAGCCAAGGGTATAATTGGTGTCCAGGTACCTTTTTTATAGCAACATTGAAATCAGAAGATATATTTGGTTTGTTTGAGAGAAACATGGAATTAAGTGTTGTTTCCTTAATCAACATTTCTTCTGTTAAATAAAAATCACAGCCTCAGGATAATGAAAATCACAGCCTCAGGATGTTTTCCTTTCTTATAAAAGACAGAGTAAGAAAAGCTAAATTTTCATGAAAACTGTTTCTTGAAGACTTATTCTAATCAGCTTCTTCCTTTTCCTTCTGTAGTTCTGGAAAGCTGGCTCGACTTCACTGGAGAACTGGAACCACCAGATCCTCTGGCCAGATTGCCTCAGCTCAAGCGACGTATCAAACAGCTCTTAATTGACATGGGGAAAGTACAGCAAATAGCAACGCTTTGCTCTGTATGACAAAAGGAAGAATAAAGAAATAAAAATAGCTTCTTTACAGTGAATTTTCTTACTAGCCACAAGACTGACAGGAAGATAACAGCAAGCTGAGCATTTATCTGGTTCTTTGCTGATTACATTAATAGCCTGAAGCTTTAGAGAGAGGAGAGGAAATGTAGATTAAGGAATCTGTTATACTGAAAATCTGAATATTCGTGTCCAAGCTTCAAAATGTGATACATTACATTCTGAGAAACGTGGATGTGATTTTTAACATGCTAAACAAGACAATTCCCGCAGATAAAGCTGAAACAATGAAACCTCTGCGAAGAACAGCGCTACTGTTTTGAACCCTTTGGTAAAACATTTTGAACTTGCAGAAGTCAACTGATGAAAAATTCTTGGGAACTGCTTTTTTATTGAATTCCTTTTCTCTTGCTAGTGAAAGATAGACACAGAGAGATCTATATCCTCTCTACAAGGAAAGTTTTTTAGATGATTTCCTTCTCTCATGAATGTTCAGGAAAATGAACGTACCTGCTTTGATTTTTTTTTTTTTTTTTGAAAGAAATTGCTGATCATGGTCTCCTTTTTAAAGTATTTTTTTAACTAGAAATCCTTATTACAGCACCCTTAGGCTCCTTTGAGTGGCAAATAGTGGTCAGATGTGCCAAATAATATTAAAACCACTGGGATGAGAGTTTGTGACTTACGTGAAGGGGTTTATTTTCCGAAGTCCTACTTGGTACCAGCAATCCATCCAAAATTGTATCTAGTTTATATTTTTTTATGTTCTCTTGCAGTATTCAGGATTCAAGGTACAATTTTTGTCCTGGGTAGTTCAGTTCTGGTGTCGACCCTCTGAAACGTTACCATCCTCAGCTGGGATGAGGAATGACGAGAGCAGCAAAACTGTCTGTGGCTGTGAATGTGCTAAACCACTGGAATAAATATCACACGATAATGTCACCCATGATGTTTTTGTAAAATCATTCGCCTTCAGTGAATGAAACATCACAAAACCAAAGGCAACCTACTTGATCTATTAGCTCTTGCTGGATTTGGAGCCCAGGACTTTCCCTGTGCTTACAAGTTGCCGCTGTACCCAGTTCTACATACGTATGTGTATGTATATGTGTATAGAAACACATGTACATATATACATACTATATACATTTATATCTACACATGTCTAGTTTTATTACAATAGACTATTAAAACTGGTGGTTAACATGAAATGTTACCTTTTAACAAGCAGTTTCTAAAATTGAAAATAATGTATGTACAGGTTTTGAAATTTGTAAAATATGACTGTTAAAAGGAGGCTATTTAACTGATGACATTAAGATACTTGAACGTTTTATGCCTCACATCTGTTTATCAGTTCTAGTTATCTGTATAAATGCATTTTAGAACCGATGGACAGTAAACTTGAATTTACCTTTTGATAAGAGTACAAGCCACTGTACATTCAAAAATTATTTAAATTTGCAAACACACTGTTCTATATGTAAGGTACTGTATGTAAAACTGTTTATTAAAACTATTCTGCATACTCTACATTTTCCACTTTTCTTCCTGATCTACATACAAATGTAAAAAGTGATTGTTATAATGTACAGACCATCAAAAAACCTTGGAAAAACCTTTTGAGGATGCATAACATTGAAAAACATGCCAAAGATGGATTATGTGAGAAAGACTTCGCAACCAGTGCATTGAACTTTCGTGATAAAACTGCTATTGGGAAAGAAAACAGCGTGACTGGTTCATTGCTAAAATAAACCTACCCTGACATTTCCCGTCTGTCTTATCATTGATGAAGTGAGTTATGGCTCTTGATGTCCAAAGCAAAACGTAAAACCCCTGTTAAAGAGTGGTTGCTATTGAGTCTTGCCACACCAAGCTTATAGGAGATGTTACAGAGCTGTATGGTAACGTGGAATTAATTGTGGAATTGTGATTGGCAACTTCATAATGCAGAGAGAACACAAGGAGCTGAGGAGTTGTTGACATTTTTATAGCATCTGTTAATAAATAAAATACTCTGTTGTATAGTTTGATGCTTAAATAACTGCTTCAAACAATATGAATAGTTGAGTGACCTACTTGCTTTTGGATATGTGAAGCTTTTTTATATATGTTATTCACTTGCTGCATCTCCTTGAATGTGGTACTTTGTGTACTGTATAAGCGTAAATCCAGAAATTACTTTGAAACAAAGTGGAGTGTATTTACATAATTTATACAGCATACACTGTAGCAATATTATGCAACATGTGTGCACGGATGTGGTGTAATATAATTGTAAATGTTACTGAAGGAGGAGGTGGTTGGAAAACTCCAGGTGAGAGGATGGAGGTTTCATTCTTGGTGCAGAGATGGAAGAATGGTGTCCTGAAAAGGAGATCGTAAGGTCAAAGTTGCCCTTTGCAGCTTTAACTTGTCTTCTCTTTGTGTGATAGTCTCTAAATTTACATGAGTGTGTAATTTTATCCCTCAGGATAAACCATATAAGCTGTTCAGTGTTCTTTTATCTTCATTTTTTGTGTAGTCACCTATTACAGAAATCCATGCAAGCATTTGTAGCTTCTAAGAAATACAATCTCAGTGTCCTTATGGCAACTGGTTTGATACATTGTGTATTGCTGGAATGCTTCCCAAACTTCTGAGTTGGTTTTCTCATATTCTGATGTTAGTTTGTAACATGTGAGTTTTGACCTCAGTTTCTGAAGTATCCAAAGGTTTGGGATATTTTTGGAGTTTCTTCAACACAAGTCAAGTGCCATAAAAACATGTTTTGCACAGGATGTGACCTGCAGTTGATTGCTCGTGTGCCAATCCAACCCAGTGCGATCTGGCTCGTATCTGTATTTCTTCTAGTTGGCCTTATTGACAAAATCCCTTTCCTATAGGCATTACTGTCCCTCTGTCTTCCTGCTTCCTCTGTCTATAAGCCAGGGGCCCACATGGATTTGATTTGTGACACTTATCAGGGTGTGAATTGCAATTACTTGTGCTGTATGAGGGAAGCAGACCCGCTCTGCGGCAAAAATACCATCATGTAAGGACTGGTTTTGATACATGTGCACAGAAAGGTAGAATTTTTAGATTTGCAGTCTTACTGTAAGTTCTTAGGAGTAATAAAAGGGAAATACCGCTGTACAGAAACTTCTTGTGATTTCACAGGACTAAATGGCGAAATTGTAAAGCCTTTAAATGCCCAGTTTTTAGTCAAGAGGGTTTGTTGTTTTTCATGGAGGTATCAGGGTGATCCATTTCAAAACCACCTCCTTCCTGTGACTACCAAAGGCAGCTGTTTATGGATTTCTGCATTTTCTGTTGCAGTGATGGCAATAGGACATCAGCGTTACAGCCATAAATGACATGTAGTCGTGGTGACGTGATCAGGTATCACACGATGGGGCTGCCTGTGGCTCAGTTACAAACCAGAGGTACCTCATATGGCAGGGAGTGGGTTGGAAAATGCTTCTTTCCTGCTAACCCTTTTCTTGGGTAGCTGTAGGTTGAGTAGTGCCCATATGTTGGATATTCTGGCCTTAGATGTATAGATCTTTGTAAATTCCTCCACAGCAACCTGCCGTCCTCTTTCAAATAGTTAAAGAAGATGAGTTGCAATTTCCTGATAGGTTTCACATAGTTGTTAGGTGGCAGAGAGTTGAAACTTGTTCTGTGGGTGCAGTCCTCTTGTATGGCTGACATAGAATCATTCTATAGGCATCATCTATCATTCTATAGAATGGTAGGCATCCACCTGTCTCTTAGCTTCAACATATGCTCATCTGTTTATTCTGCAGCTTGCATCTGTTTCTCCTTTGGTTCCTCAGCTTTCTGTCATCTGTGATCGCTGAAGGGTTTCGCTCCTGTGTTTTGTGCCCAGCTCTTTCTGGTTGTGGTTGCAGGAATGGTTTGTTCTGTCCTCAGCCCCCACTGTGATACCTATGAGCTGTGAATGGTTCGATGGTGTGTACCACAGTCATAATCTTCAGATATTTTTTGCTGCTTTATTTTAGTAAGCCTCTTCTGGTCTTGTGCAAGTGGTCGTCTCCATCTGCTTCCACCTGGCTTCTAACAACTAGACTTGAATGAATATTACAGCACATGGCACTATTGGGCTCCAACACTTCTTACCAAACTGAAGGCTGGGGTGTAAAAGAGTCGCTCGAACATCACAGTAAAATTATGAAAGTATTTTGATGCTTGCGAAGCGGAATATTTTCCCTTTGTATTTGAAGGGAAGCTGCAACTATTTTTCTTCACTGAAAATTTAAAGGACATGAAACAGATCTTGAACTGAACTGAAGCTTGAGGTAAAAATCAACAACGAAAACAGGCGATGGGAAGGACTTTGCAAACGGGAGGTTCGTGACAAGAAGTCCACACTCAGGCCCTGTTGGCCGCCCGGCACCATTGTGGTTACGTGGAGGTGCTGGTGTGTTGAGGGGCTGCCAGCAGCGATGCCTTTTACACCTGGGACCCAGCTTTGCCGTGACAGTTTAGAAAACTGGAACCATAGCTTTTCTATGGCTTAAAAATGTTGTAGTACATGCACCTTAATCTTGGAGTGCTTATTAAGGTCAGAGGCTTAATCACTTCTGAAATGCCCATTGCTATTCTCACATTTCATTAGCTGACACGTTTTCTCTCGTACTGAGTCCATATGGCTTTAGGTGATCATTTTACAGAGGATGTTTGAAATACTTTGGTAATGGTTTTTATTACGCCGTGTTACGTTTTGGGCACTGGATGTTGGGGTCTGTCTTTAGCAATAAGTATTATACACTATGTGTATATCTGTTTATATACAAAAACCAAGCATGGAGCATGTAACGATGGTGAAAATACACTGCCCGAAGAGCAGATGGTGCGTTTGGCAGCCGTTCTGCACCAGCCTGAACAACTCAAATAATTAACATTGGAGACTGTATGGAGGAAACGAACTAGCGTGAAAAATCATTCAGGAGTGAATTTCCCCTCTATACACACTGGACCTGTGTGTAAGCAGAAGTGCCAGCTTCATTCTATGGATTTAATAACTAAATGTAATTCAATTGCTGTTTACTTCCACCAGCAGCCTCCTATTCTTTGAAAGTGGCCAGATCCGCCTGCGTTCAGCTATAGCCACGTCAGTGTATTGTCACTGAACACTCCGAGAGAGGCAGCAGTGCATTGCTATTAAATCTATGAGAGAAGCAAAATACTTTCCTCTGTGATTTGTTTTTTTTATAATAGCAATAATGTTGACTGCGTTCTGCTACTCACAATAAAGGTCTGTTGAGATTGTTATGTGCCTGGGCTCCTGTTCAGTGGACTTTTGGTGAGCTGGTGAGTGCTTGGACACGTTTTAAAGCTTCAGGGAATCTTCAGTTGCATTTTTAGCATGTAGTCAATAAGTTCTGTGCAGTCATTGATACTCATTTATTTGTACACATTGCAAAGCTTTAGGGAATCTTCAGTTCTGTTTTAGCCTGCTGGCAAATTATGCACTCAGTCAATTATATACAGTACTGAATTAATTGCTGTCTGGCAAAGTAATTAGATTTTTTCCTTTTCCTCAACTGCTTTGATATTTAACAATTTCAGGGTCTGGATTTCACGATGCACTCGGTTCTTGAACAACAATTGTCATTCAACACCACATACGCGATGATGGCATCTCTTCTTGTGGGCAGACGTCTGCCTACTAAAGGGGCTTCTAGTTTTGTGCCTTTCTACGGTGCCATGACAAAATAACTTCAACTTGCTTTTGATTATTTCTTATATTTTAGCATTTCTTATAAACCGTTGTTCAGGATGCTGTTGTAGCAGGAAATAAATAAGCAAATTATGGTAAGGAAATTCCTGTCCCAGATGTCCTGTGGAACAAGGTGCAAATGGTGGCAGGTGAATGAAGTCAGACAATCTGAGTTAGTAACACAAAATTTTTTTCCGTTCTTCACAGCAAAACCAGGTATCTTAAACATGCAAGAGATTTCGAAATTGTATTTCTGAAACAGATAGCCAGGGGAGGTTTAGATTGGACATTAGGAAAAATTCTTCACAGAAAGGGTTGTTGGGCATTGGAACAGGCTGCCCAGGACAGTGGTGGAGTCACCATCCGTGGAGGGGTTTAAAAGGTGTTTAGATGAGGTTCTTAGGAACACTGTTTAGTGCCAGAGTTAGGTTAGGTTATGGTTGGACTTGGTGATCTTGAGGGTCTCTTCCAACCAAAATGATTCTATATTTGGTCATTTTTGGAGGTACACTGTCAAAGCAGTCTCTCAAATTTCAGATTCAGGGCCAAATTCAGGTCTTGGATTACCCTGAAATGCTTTTCCCATTTAGCAGACTTATTAAAGAAAAGGTTTCCTGAGACAGACCAAACATCTGCCAGCCCAGTGTCTTCAGTAAAAAATACAACATCAGCGTCTATAGAGACATACTGACTGTAGATCTGTACAAATTGGTCCTTCTCTTAACTTGCATTTCTGGTAAACTGTTTAAGTTGGGGAATCACCTCTTAGAGAGCAGTGTAAGGGACAGGGACCTGTGGTTCCTGGTGGACAGCAGGATGACCGTGAGCCAGCACTGTGCCCTTGTGGCCAGGAAGGCCAATGGCATCCTGCGGTGGATTAGAAGGGGGATGGTTAGTAGGTCGAGAGAGGTTCTCCTGCCCCTCTACTCTGCCCTGGTGAAACCACATCTGGAATAATGTGTCCGGTTGTGGCCCCTCAGTTCCAGAAGGACAGGGAACTGCTGAAGAGAGTCCAGAGCAGGGCAACAAAGATGATGAAGGGAGTGGAACATCTCCCTTATGAGGAAAGGCTGAGGGTGCTGGGGCTCTGGAGCTAGAGAAGAGGAGACTGAGGGGTGACCTCATTAATGTTTACAGATATATAAAGGGTGAGTGTCACAAGGATGGAGCCAGGCTCTTCTCGGTGACAACCAATGATAGGACAAGGGGTAATGGGTTCAAACTGGAACACAGGAGGTTCCACTTAAATTTGAGAGAGAACTTCTTCTCAGTGAGGGTGACAGACACTGGACCAGGTTGCCCAGCGCGATTGTGGAGTCTCCTTCTCTGCAGACATTCAAACCCGCCTGGACACCTTCCTGTGTAACCTCATCTGGGTGTTCCTGCTCCGGCAGGGGGATTGGACTGGATGATCTTTCGAGGTCCCTTCCAATCCCTGACATTCTGTGATTCTGTGTGATTCTGTGAGCTTTCATTTCCCAAAATCTTTATGAACACCATCACTTTTATCAATCACTGGCAGATCTGCACGCCGTGAGTTCAATCTGTCTGTTTTCATTCATTCCTCTCCACAACCTCAGATGGGGCACCGAGCTCCACATCTTTGTTGTGTGGCAGAAGGAACCGTGTTTGTCCTTCAACTTATTTTCTGACTCTGTTGACCATATGCTGTTGCCTTCATTTCAGAGAAGGGTGAGTATTGCATTATTGAGAGTGGAAAGAAAAAACCAACTAGCAACGCTTTTGTGAAATGTTGAGTCGATTCAGTAGCAGATCGATCCTTTGTGCTGCTGTGGAACTGATTCTTGGCGTTTCAACACAACCTGCATCCCACATGTTGTGAGAGTAAATATTTCTCATCTTTGCATCACTGTGGTACTACTAGAGGAAACCTGTGTTATCTTCAATGGATAAGTAAGAAAAAAACCATTTGACCTGTTCTGGAAATGATTCCTTTCTGCAGGGACAAAGGCAAATTCAAATGTTCTTGCATGGGATTCTTTAGGTTCTTTTGTAACCAAAGATGCTTTGCCAGCTCTTAAATTCTAATACAAAAAAATCTGAGAAGTCCTCTACCCACTTTTCTGATCCATCCAAGTTTACTATAGAAGTCACTGGAAATTCCCCATTATTCTTTCAATTTGAAGAATGTGTCATGTATGAAGTGACTGAAGCTTATATTATCTGGTGGGGCTACACTTTTTTTCCTTGTCATCTTTTAATTTTCCATCACATGAGGACTTTTTAAAACTTAATCAGAGATGATAGAGATGATAAGTGCTTCAGAAGGTCTTTATTGTCATCTGTGCCAAAATCATGTGAAGAAGATTGAGACGAATGTCTCGTGCTGGGGAAGAAATGTACCAAATGCAAAACACCATTCTCCTCTATCTGTAAGTGTAATAAGTTACTAAGTAATGGTATGAATCTCTGTTTTTACATAGTTTTCTTAAAATATGGGAGAGGATTGTCCAATATTGGTGGTTTCTTTAACACAAAAAAGCAGTTTGTTATTTAAAAAATAACTTAAAAATTCTGCTTGCAGTTTGCTGCCTTTTTCAGAAGCCTCTCTTAAATTCATCCTTAAATCAAGGTTGACTTCTCAGGCTCAAGTTTTATATAGGTGAGAGCAACTTTCCTGTGGGCGTAGATGCTCATGTATTCATATACCAGAATCATTTACCCTTGGGTTTTTTAATATGTAGAAATCATACGACTGTCTTTTCTGCTAAGGAAGTGTATGCAAAACTGGAACGATGAATAAATGGTCTTCTCCTTTGAGGCTGTGATTTCAGTGTTTCCTCACACTGACATTTTTCTTTCCCCCCAACAGTTAGTCTAGGTTGAGTAGCTTTTTGCCAGTGTGTACAACAAATGAAACCCTCATTTCCAGCACTAGAGCAATGATTTAGAAGACATGTTCGTTTTAAGGCTGTATTGGCCACAGGGACCTTTTCCACTTTCTCCTCCCCTTCCTTGATGAGCTAATTTAAGATATTCTTCCATCTTTTCTCAGGTGCTAAAAATAGAGATCAATTCAATTGTCCCTTCACCGAAGGTTGTGCAGTGAAGCTTTTCTTCATTTGACCAGCCATAAAGAAGTGCCTTTTTTGCTCTGACGAATGTGAATTGTGCATATTGCTATTTAAACTACATTTTTCTTTCTCTCTGATCCATGGGCTATTGCATCCCATTGAACCTGCACGTACCGAGATGCCCATCTTGGTTTGACGCACGTCTACAAAGTGGTTTGAGTGATGCCGATTGCCAAAACTCACTTTCTCGCTTTGTTTTTTAAGAGACTTTTAAGACTTGGCTGTTCTTTCCCAACCTGTATAATTTGGAGGGTTTTGTCCCAAGTGTTTCTGAAGGAAATAAAAGTGATGTTGTGAATCAACACTATGTAGCTATTGCAGATTTGTGCTTCTTTCTGTTAGTAATAGGCCTTTGATACCTCCTTGGTTTTTTGTCTGCCTTACTTTGTTATCAGCTACTAATGACCTTTGGTGGCAAAGAATAAAGGAAGAAAGGGAATAGCCACTTTAATGACCTGGCTTCTCTCCCCATTTGCTGTGCAAGGAACCCGAATGACACTTTTTTACTAACTTTGGAAAGCTGGACTAAATCAATATCCCACACACACCCAACACATGCTCTGGGTATGTGTTTGAGTGGCTTGGTGACATAGTTGTGCTGTGAGCACCAACCCTGCTGCCCTGGGGAGCCTGTGCACTGGGCTGGGGTGGCTGTTATTAGGAAAGGTTCTTCACCCAGAGGGTGCTGGACACTGGAACAGGCTCCCCAGGGAGGTGTCATGGCCCGTAAGCCTGGCAGGATTCAAGAAGAGACTGGACAACACTCTCAGACACATGGTGTGAATTTTGGGGTTGTCACATGCAGAGAGAGGAGTTGAACACAATGATCCTTGTGGGTCCCTTCCAACTCAGGACATTTGATGATTCCTGTAACCACCCCACTGCACTGGGGTCAAGCACAAACCCGAGGCTCTTTAACCATATTTGAGTCAGAAATACATGTCACAGTCAGACTTTTCATCTTTCCTTATTCAGCCTCGCTAGTGCTAACGCTGGCTGTTCTATGTTTATTCGGGTTCCTTTGCTTTGCACATACACTTCCCTACAAATGCTATGCTAATCCAGAAATTCATTTTCTTTGTCTGCTTAATTAGGACTGTCACAGAAATTTTTACTGCTTTATGCCTCTTAAAGTTGCCTTTTTTTTGACGTATCATCTCTGCTGGCCACATTCTTCATTGTTTCACAGCTTGATCTTTCTGCGGCCTATTGACTTTCCTCAAGTCCAGAGTAGGTCGCTTGAAAGTAAAATCCAAATATAGTCCTACTCATTTTCAAAAGGCTAATCATGCTGAAACAAGCTTGTGCTGCTGTTTGAGATCACATTTACCATATATACCAAGCACTGTAGCACTGCAGGAGTCTACAGCCCACGCAGAAGGATGCTTAGATCACTTTTAGCACAGTCTTGGTCTGTAAGGCGTATCGTTAGAGTTGTTTCTAGACTGCCTAGTACCCATGAATCACAAACAAGAGCGCTGCTGTCACTTTTAGTTGAAATCAGCCTAAGTCCAGCATCAAACATGTGCTTCTGTTATTATTTACCTAATTATTCTGGGCCTATTTCTCCAACCTTTGCACAAGCGGAGGTGAGTTCTCATAATTCCTGGTACAAGTAAATGCTCACAATTGTAAGAGGTGGACAAGTAAAAAGTGATGCTCTTGAACAAGGAAATAATATTTCTGATATGTTGTAGGTCAATAATTTTGCATGTAATTAGTCCCAAAAAGCTTGACTAAACATGTTTAATGGTTACACTGACCTTGGACCTGGAGAACGGAACCCAAGAAGCGAAGCTGCTTCCTACAGACACTTGGCTGTGTTAAAGCACATGGTGCAAGTGAGACTGAAAGCAAAGGGTCAAATGCAATTGAGCTTCCATTTCCTTCATAGTCAGTGGAGCTGCGTCCACCCTGTTTTTCACTTAGTAAATAACCACATTATGAATTGTATTTACTCCTAGTTCTGCAGCACTTGGAGGCCTAACTCTTGCAGGTTAGGCTCCCTAGAAACACCAAAAAATGCACTTGTAACACAGAGCACAGAGTCTGGCTGTGCCACAGTGTGACTGAGAGCCGGAGCTTGATATGTTGAATCTGTACGTTGATTTAACTAAGTCCCCTCTGCCACCCACTTGTTCTCCTCTCCATGACTGGCTCCGTTCTGCTCCCTGGAGCGGGGACAAGAACCAGCTGAGGAGAAGCACGAGGGCGGTTCCAGGTGAACAGGCCCCTTGTGGTTTTCCCAGAAGCATCATCTGCGTCACTCGCCCGATTTCATGGCCAGTCTACCAGCACATAAGTGAACCCATCTGTGGGCTGGTTGCTATAAAAAGGCAGGTGAGGGCTGCGTGGGGCGTGCGGGACTGCCCCACCGACAAAAGGGGATGGAGGTCCCCCAGCGCACGATGGGCTCTGTCCCATTTTGCACCCTTCTTTGCTGCTTGATTAACGTAGCAGCAGCCAATATATTTGGTAAGTACCCTTGTTCTTTTCCTTTGCCCATGTCCAGCAGTGACTGTACTCCTGTGATTTTTATTCTGCTCTGTACTTTATTCTGACAAAATGATATTTCACACTGCAAACTTAGTTAGTTATTGTGTGCGTGCAAACTGAGTTTGACCTCCAGGTTATATACTGAGCTACAAGGATCTGTAAATGGTCAGGGTTATCAAAATTCAGTAGACCTGGATTTTGGGTGGAAAAAAAGAAAAGTTTTCTAGAAAAATAGGCTGGGTTAGAGAAGGAACTTTGGTAAGAAAATATGGTGCTGCATAGATGTAAAGGTGCTGAGATTATATCTGCGACTTGTACATGGCATCATCCACTTTAGGCTTGAACCTTAAGGTACTGGGTAAGGTGCTGTCCCCAGCTGTCCCCAGCTGTCCCCAGCTCTTTGGTCTGAGTGTGATAGTCCTGCACAATAAGCAGCTGGAATCACTCAGTCTCTTGACTTGTCTGTCTTAGTTGACTGTCTCTAGCATTGAACATGGGCATCTCCACACATCCCAGAGCAACTGGCACAAAGTCACATTTAAGATGAAAATGGTAAGATCTGCCTACATGTGAATGTTTAAAGTGAGCTAACCTAAAACCCCTTCAGAGTCTCATTAAAATTTTCACATGGGCTTAAGGGGACACAGTAAAAACTCACAGGAACAGAAGTGATTGAGAGGTCTTAGGTGCACAGAAGCTATCCGTGGTTAAAGGACTCCCTGAACTGCAATTATTGGAGGCTCAAAAGTATTCAGAGTACTTATGTATTCGTACTACTATGTGTGTTCACACTCAGACCAAATACTGGATTAAGTGAGCCTTTGGTCTAAATTGCTGAAGCTGTGGTTTTGTTTGTTTGCTGTGTTTTTATAGAACTAGTGGAGATAGGCACAACAAACTCTGAGTAAGTAAATTATCCCAGGTACCAGCAAATGATAGCCATACCAGTACAAAATAGAGCTGAGACTAATTAAATGCAGGGCTGGGAAAAGGGTTCATGAGCATCGCTCTCATGTGCTTATCCTGCAGCTGACAGCCCAGACACTGTGTTTGGTACCTCCCTGTGCTGTCCCATGCAGAAATGCTCATGAGGAGCAACAGGAAACAACCAGGGAGGACCCATGTGCTGTCACCACGCAGTGTAGGCACTAACAGGGTTTTGATAAGAACAGGCTTGTGGTGAAACCACAATTATCTGTTTACCTTCTTGCTGCTTTCAGAGTATCAGACAGATGCCCAACCATTACGTCCATGTGAACTTCAGAGGGAAAAAGCTTTTTCGGGAGGAGAAACCTATGTTCCTCAGTGCTCAGAAGATGGTCAGTTCAGGTAATTCATCCTTGCTATTATCCCACTGTTATATGACATGACCTTTCATTACTAATGAAAGCTTTAGCCTGTTTTGAAGAGCCCCTGTATAAGGAGACTGGAGGGTGAGAGGTGTAGAAGACTTAAAGCGACTTCATTGAGTTATGTTGCAGATCCAGCCTCTCCTGAATGAATTCTCTGCTGCTGGAAATAATCTCTGTCTTAAGAGGTCAATCTAAGATTAATATGCTAATTTTGGCAGCATTGTTTGCATATGAAGTACTTGGTGCAGGTTGTATAATGCAACTACTGCCTTCCTACCCACGCTCATGGGCTCTGATCTGTGATCAGTGTGCCAGCTGTCACAGCTAAGCCAAGGTGGAGAAGTTATCCACTGCTGTAGGTGGCACAGTTGGGTTTCCTTCTAAAGGCAGTAGAGGAGCTAGAAACCACATAGAGAACAGTGATTTAGAGAGCAGCATGTTTCTTGAAGATGCAAGAAGTTAATGAGTTAAAGTTGAGGCTGTGGGGGATTGTGATGTTCTCTACTATTATCTTATTGTTGCCTAGAGTAGAGGACCTTGACTTTCCTAGATTTGACTTAGAAAATATCCCAAAATGTATGGTAAATCTCAAATACAGAGAATCAAGATTCTGTCCATCCTACTTGCTTCCTGAGTGACTTTAAGTCACTTACCTGCAATTTCTGAAGACCTCAGAGAATTATTAGAATTAAGAGCTCCCATCAGGTAGAGTTAGAGGCACCAGAAACATAGCCCTTTCTGATTCTGTTATTTGCAGTGTTAAATTATTTGAACTTGTTTGGCTTGCTTCATGGTTTTGTTTATGTCCTGTAGTGACTGAGGACTCTGTTGCTAACAGAATAAAATACGTTACTTGTGATCTCCTTCAGGACAGTTCAGTGCAGTAGGGATGGCCTTTCCTGTTGGTGTGTGGATGAGGATGGCATTGAGGTACCTGGCAGCAAACAGAACGGATATCCCATATCTTGTAAGTCAAAAGGTTCTAATTTTGTTCAGATTGGGTAAAGAACCATTTAAATCTGCATTTGAACTGCTGAAATCAAGAAGAAGTTAGCTCCAGACTTTGATGGACTCTAGTTTGTTGTAATTTGCTGGGTCTTTCTAGTGGAAGTTCTGAAGTTTCTTCCGGATTGATCATGGAAACCTAATACATCTGGGTGGACTGTATTTATGAAGGTCACAGTAATGTAAATTATGAATGAACTTAGTGTATTGGCTTTTGAGTATGAGATCTTCAACCCCATCTGTGGTGGGTTTCTCTATAGCGATTTTCATAACCACAAGTCCATCAGTGTCCTCATGCCACCTGGGTGGCAGAATCAGGATCTGCAGCTCTGAGAAAACTCAGGTGTTGTCTTAATAAATGATTCAGGGCCCAACAAGTACCTTTCTCTAACAGTGCCTCTCTCTGGTACTACAGGCTTATCCTTTTGCCAGCTGCAAAAGCAGAGGATCTTGGTGAGTCGATACATCAACAACAGTAGCATCTCCTACATCCCTCAGTGCCTGGATTCAGGGGCTTTTGATGAGGTGCAGTGTGACACGGAGCTGGGTCAGTGCTGGTGTGTGGATCCAGAAGGAATGGAGATCTATGGCACCAGACAGAGAGGAAAGCCAACGCAGTGTAAGTAATAATCAACAAAAGGGTGGGATTTGTGGGGTGGGAAGGTTTGATGTGGTTGACAGGTGGTAGATCAGAAGCTTGGACACTGAAGCCTGCACTTATGCTGCAGAAGTACAGATGGTTAACTGAGAAATGTAAGTCCCTGATTCATAAACTATAGAATATCTCAAGTTGGAAGGGACCCATAAGGATTGTTGAGTCTAACTTCCTGCTCCTCATAAAGAGGATATGAGGCATCTAGGTGTCCATTCTTCAATGTAATGAATCTAAGCCCCTTCCAATCCATGGGACGGCTACTCAGCTGTTTGCGAGAAGTTAAGACACCAGTAAATATTAACTTTGTTTCCTGTCAGGTCCGGGGAACTGTGAGATCCGAGACCGTCGCATTCTGCACGGGTTTGGGGAGAAGAGCCCACCACAATGCTCAGCAGATGGAGAATTTCTGCCTGTCCAGTGCAAGTTTGTCAACACCACAGACATGATGTTTTTTGATCTCATTCATAGTTATAACAGGTAAGGGGGAAGGCTTCTGAAACAGGGAGGCAATCCTACATAACTCTTCAAGTCAGTGTCTCACTGCATTATTTTTTCCTACATGAAGCCCTTCTCCTGTGATCCCATATGATGTTATTTTCTGTTGATCATTGGACCAAGCAAGAATTTTTATCTTCTGAATTAAATTTACTAATTTAGAAAAGTGTGATATTCCATCTGTGCCATTTGCTCAGTGTGTCCTCACACAGCAGTGGATGCCACATTGGGATCTGTGTTTGGAAAAGTAACCAGGGCTGCTTTCCAGATCGACACACAACAGCAAATGAGATAAATATGGAAGGACGAGACGAGTTCATGTATATATATATGTATCTGAGGTAGGAAAGATGATTCCACATGAGAGATGAAAACAGATGAACAAGTGCCGAGGTGCAAAGAGCAAGTTCCACATGATGATGGGAAGCTCGTGTCTGTCTAGGCAGTGCCAGGGTTGCTCACACAGGTGAATGAGTGATGAACAGGCAAGATGACATTTCACTGGTTTTGGGTTGTTGGAGTGGGCTGGGGAAGACAAAATGCTGGATCAAATGCTCATCTGTGGGAGCAAGAATCCATTGTCTGGTGGAGGATCTTGGAACTGATGCTCAGGAAGAGAAAGAAGAGATGGGCAAGGGGAACCACAGGGGGAGGAGTTCATTTTGTTGCAGATATTCCAGAGAAACCTTTTGGTCTCTTCATGAAGTGTCCTTATCTTGACATCTTAGTCAACACTTTCCTCCAGTGGAGGGCAGTGGAATAAATGTAATACCTCATTCTGACTTGGCTCTGTAGTAGTAAAGGCATTTTATTGTCAGCTTTATATGTCAGTTTAGCTGGTTTGAGGGTTTTCTTTTTTAATTTAAGCAAAACTGAAAGGCAGGCCCAAATGCACAGTGCAAATTTGTCAGGGCTTTGGGAGAGGTTATTTTGGCAAGAGCAGAACGATCTGGCTGCTTTGTTTGTTGGCCTGTGGAGTGTGGAAATTCAAAAAGAGCAATTACAGAGGAGAAAGCAAGGCTTTAAATTAACATTTTTTTTCTCCCACTGGGAGGTTTGTCTGCTAAGACCTATGAGATTGGGTTTTTCTTGTGTCCATGTCATGTAATTAATCACAGCAGGATTGTTTCACTCCCAGCTGCCTACCTTTCTAATTATAGCATTGACTTAAACCCATTACCATCATATCTGAGAATCTCAGGTCATTAATATATTTATTTTCATACTATTCTTGCCTGAAATGTCATTATCCTGTCCCATAAGCAGAAGGCCAGAATATGGAGTTGAAGGGATGAGTTTCACAGCAAAGAACTGTAGCAGAACAGGGATTTAAGCCCATATTTTATGTTCATGTGGAAACAGTGAAGCAATGTTCTTTGGTACCACAGTCTGATTTTAGAAATCTAGACATGTTGGACTAACTCCCTTTCCAAGTTTTTTCCTTACACCTTTATAAATATTCCAGAATAAATCGATGTGTTAAAAAAAATAAATGGAGAAATTCAGAAGCTTAGGGTTAAGACTTTCCCAAGAGGAAGACTTTTGGAAAGAAAGATGAGCCCGAATTTCTTGCCTCACCCTGGTGACCTTGCCTCTCTTACTTATTTTATGCAGACTGTGCCCAGGTCCTACTTGGATGGGCAGCCATGTAGAAGACCCCATAGCAGACTGGTGGGAATGACCAAAAAATCAAGAGTCAAGGAGGACCTCTTTACTTTCTTGCTATAATTTCCATCAGACTGATCCTTGTGTCAGTGTCTTTATCCCACCTCACTGGGGGTTTTGCCCTATTATGTATTATTTCGTTGGCAATGGAAAAAAACCTGATTAGTTTATCTCCCTCTGTTTCTGAATACTCAAGGAGAAAGGCAGCTATAACTTGAGCTACACGTCTCTTTGATCTCCAGAAGTAAAAGTCATTCGTACTTGTAATATGTTAAAACCCTCTTTCTCTTTAATCCATTGGGCCATGCTCTCAAAATGAAAAAGATTAGTGAAGTTTTTACCAACTTTTGCCCTTAATTCACTGCAGAAAACATATATACCATGTAGGGAAGAGGCAGCAACCTGTTTGTTTAGGCACTCTGCCATCATGTGCAGATTTGTGGAAGGAGCTAAAGAATGGGTGTTGTAATAACATTAAGCCAATGTCCCTCTATTTTACACTCTTTGACAAGCTCTCAGAGGTGAGAATAGAATTGAAAATGAGTACTGGGTACCTGCTTAGGAAGGGTCAGAAATCTGTCTGAAGGGAGACCTTATTGTCCTGTGTTTGCTTAAAAAAAATTACATTTAGGACACTTGTTAGCCTGCTGAAATTCTGATTTGGATCATGTCAGAATCTGGTAGCTACAAGGAGGCCGAAGGGTTTTGTAATGGCTTTGTGCTGTGCAGACATCCTCGCCATACAAATTCAGGAGGGAAACACAGATGATGCTTTGTTGTTGTTGATGAAACTCCCTGGGCTCCTCACAGGAGGCTGCTTTCCCTTCCAGGCTCCCGGAGGCTTTCCAAACGTTCAGCTCCCTGCGGAAGATGTTCCCAGAGGTCTCTGGTTACTGCTACTGTGCAGACAGCCTGGGCAGGGAGTTAGCAGACACCGGTAAGTACCCTCTGGCATCTGATCCTTTAGATTGAGCAGCTTTGAATTCCCAAGAGAAAGGAAAAATAACAAGCGTCAGTCTTCAGCTTCATTTTGGCTTCAGGTTCACTCTTACAAGAAGCAAGGCTGCTGGGGCCAGTGTAGTGCCCATGGGAAAGGCTGGAGCTCACTGGTGAAATCCCAGCCTTAGGAGCAGCGCTGCAGTCAGCAGCAAGTGGAGCTGCTGCCCAGGAGCTAACCTTGTCCTTTCTGGAGTGGTGGAATAGCAGTTCTGAATGTTCAGCCTCTGCCCACACAAGAAAATTGCATCATATTTGATGAGTCCAATTAACGAATGCAGGAGAATATAAAGGGCCTGGAGACTGAACTGTTTTCTTCTTGCTCAGGTGGAATCATGAAATGGGTTGGTTTGGGAGAGTACTTTAAAAGTCACCTTGTCCAACCTCCTTTCCTTGGGCAGGGACATCAGATGGTCCTTCTTTTTCTTTCATAGCTTCAGGACAACTTTCAGGCATGCTAATAGTTCACGTGACACGATAGAAGAAAGACTGTTTTTTCCAAGAAAGAGGAATGAAGAGGTTGAGGAATTCCAGCTCCTTTTCGTTAGATAGGGTGGTTTAAAATGAAAATCTTGGAAAACTGCAAAGCATGGTAGCTTAAAATTTAGATCATAAATGAGAACTTTAGCATTTAATTTCCACGGGGGTGAGAAGTTCTCGAAAAAGTTTATTTTTTTTACACTCAGAGAAACTGCACATCCTTTAATGTGCTCAGGGTATACCAGCAAGACAATTAGGATTTGCTTTTTGGAAGCATTGGTTTCTGATTGACAGTGTCAGTCACTGGGTGTTCCTCCAGCTCATTTTGTTAGATGTCAAGGCATAAAGATAACAACTGAGCACTCAGCAGTGGGTTACATGGTGTGGTGTATTAGGGTTATGCAGTGTAAGTTCACATTTTGCGTGTTTAGAGGACTGCTGTGCTGTTTCCTGAAAGGCTTCCAGTTCTGCTATTCTGGTGCAAAGCAAGTGACTTCAGTCTTAAAATCAGGCTCTGTATTAAAAGTTTGTCTTTCCCAGGACTGGAATTGCTGCTCGATGAAGTTTATGACACAGTTTTCTCTGACCTGGAGCCCGCACGCACATTCATGGAGACCAGTATATATCGGATCCTACAGAGACGGTTTCTGGGGGTTCAGCTGGCTACAACCGGCAAGTTCAGATGTGAGTAGCCCCCAGGTGATGCCCCGTAAATAAGCTGACAATTTTGGAGCTCAAATGTGACAGCTGCCGCTGGGAAAAGTTGTTCTAGGAATCTCCTGCACTGAAATAATAGAATATCTATGTTTCAGTGCAAGAAACAAGCTCCTTGAATTGCAGCTGAATTTCAACTTCTGGCTTGTACATTCTTAGCAGCAGATTGTACCTATCCTCTGATCAATGCTTTCCCGCTCACTTGAAGTTCACTTTAGTTGAAATCCCGTGAACTCTCTGTATTTCTTGCCCTGAGATTATGGAGATGGATCTGATGATTTACTAAATTAAAAGCCTGAGAAAATACTCCCTAATTTATGATGGTGCACTCAGAAATAGGAAGGATCTTACGCTGGCCATAGCACACTCAATCCCCAGGAGGCTGCACAAGAGTTTGTGGTGCCTTGGCCAGCAAGGCTGAACTTCTGGATCTGCCCTTGGGTCCATTCCCTCCCGACATGAGATAAATGGAGAGAGAGTTTCTCTGCCTACGAACAGTGAACTCTCTGGAACAGGAGTCAGGTACCTCCTTCTCTCTCCCACACCAGAGCCCAAGAGACTTACCTTGGCTGGGGGAATTTGAACCCCCTGGTGTGATCATTTTCATCTCCAAATTTCTCTGACACTGCAGTCTGACCCTCACTAAGGAATTGCATCACCAGAGATATAAAGCAGATATTGATGTAAGTCTTCCGGCCACATAGTTGTGTGGTTTTTCTATTTCTGGGATGAGCTGATCATCCTGGAGAGTCTGGAGAGCATCTTCCCCCTCCCGCTGCACAGCGTTGTGCAATAAGCTCTGACTGCAGTTGGGGATGCAGCGGCTGTCAGCAAAGATGATGCTGTAGCAGCCACAAGATGGAGATGTGACCACGTTCCTCAGCTGAGAAAGGAACAGCTTTGGTGACTTACCCAGATCTCACACCACCACCTGAAGCCACACGCGTTAGGAAAGTTGTCAGACTTGCTTGATGAGCATGTTGCTCTGACATGATGCTCGTGCTCCTCAACTTGGTAGCTGAGTGTAGTTGGAGAGCTCTTGAAGATGAGAAATGTTTAGGCTGCAGGATCGCAAGTTTATATAAACTAGCAAAATTTGGAAGGGTGTAGTCTAGTATTGGCGAAATCATAACTCAGAAGATTTTCTTTATGGAGTTTTGGCTTCTCTGCCATTAAGGACAGTTTGACAAGACAGGGGTCCTCACATCCCTGTGGATGGAAGTGAAAGAAATTGGGTGGTCGCAGACCAAATCTCCACAGTGAGGTGTAGGTCTTTGTTCAGGAGCAATGCCTCATTGTCTTCAGAAACACTGATGTTTGCCTTCATTTCAGTCTCTTAAGCTGCATATCTGTCTCTATTGACCACCTTTTCCTTTGCATTAAGGGCTCGAGCTCATCTAACCTCCAGCTTGGCCACTGAGAGAGATGCTGATACTCTTGCCTATCCACAACTATGCCTGAAAAATGTTTTAAGGTTTTATTTTCTATTTAGTTTTCAGAAACAAGTACTACAGAGAAAAAGCCTGGGGCCAGTTCTCCAGGGAAGGAGAAGATGGATAATTTGCATTTTGGGCTGGGATGTGAAATTTCACTGGAAACAGTCAGGAAATTAAACTTTCTTTCTTTTTTTTTCTCTCAAATAGGCAAACAACGGGATCAAGCAGAGATGGCTCTGAAACTTTAAGCTTTCCCTCCTTAACACATACTGTTTTTCTTCCAGGCCCCTCGAAGTGTGAGGTTGAGCGGTACACAGCCCTGCGTTACCAGCACGCCTACGTGCCGGCTTGT
This sequence comes from Patagioenas fasciata, assembly GCF_037038585.1. Taxonomy (NCBI): domain Eukaryota; kingdom Metazoa; phylum Chordata; class Aves; order Columbiformes; family Columbidae; genus Patagioenas; species Patagioenas fasciata. Next base: position 9,705,523 of record NC_092521.1, on the reverse strand, counting down.
GATGCCGATGGGGGCTACACACCAGTGCAGTGTCAGCAGGGAGGACAGTGCTGGTGTGTGGACACCAAAGGGCAAGAGATCCAGGGCACAAAGAGACGAGGACAGCTCCCAGCTTGCGGTATGTACGAGATTTGGAAGAGGAGAAATGTGCACACCTTTTGGTGTCTTTAGAAAGAATCACAGAATCACAGAATGTTAGGGATTGAAAGGGACCTCGAAAACTCATCCAGTCCAGTCCCCCTGCCGGAGCAGGAACACCCAGATGAGGTTCCACAGGAAGGTGTCCAGGCGGGTTTGAATGTCTGCAGAGTAGGAGACTCCACAACCTCCCTGGGCAGCCTGTTCCAGTGTCTGTCACCCTCACTGAGAAGAAGTTTCTTCTCATATTCAAGTGGAACCTTTTGTGTTCCCGTTTGTACCCATTACCCCTTGTCCTACCATTGCTTGTCACCGAGAAGAGCCTGGCTCCATCCTCGTGACACTCACCCTTTATGTATCTGTAAACATTAATGAGGTCACCCCTCAGTCTCCTCCAAGCTAAAGAGCCCCAGCTCCAGAAACCTGAAGGAGCAGTTGCCTTCTTGTCTGTGACAAATTCTGATGTTCAAAAACTAGGATCTGAAATCCTCCCTGGGGTTAAAAGCCATATTCTAATAAATTAATATCATATACATCGTATTTTCCTTTATGACCTTTCTTTAGTCTTTTAGTTTTGCATACTCTATGCAACCATGATATCTGTTTCTTGACTGCAGAAACTGGGGCATTAATATCAAAATATCTGGTATAATGTAAGGAAACCAGTGATGGCGGTTTTTGGTTTTACCTCCTTCCTTTGGTGAAATGCTATGGAATTTCTAAGGCATCTCTCATTCCTAGCATTTTTTTCCCGTCTCTGTCACTCCATATTTGGCCATGAAAATTGCCCAATCCAGTTAAAAAAAAAACGCAGACAATTTGGAAAAGGTGTGTGGGTTTGGGCTTTGAGAGATTTCGTTAAGAATACACCATCAAATCACTGTCTCAAATGGAAATGACAGCAGAAATGTCAAAGGGCTGGAGGGGAGGAGAAGAGTTAAAAACCTTCACTCCAGAGCACACTACCTAAATATTCAGGATTATGCTGGAAGGCTGGGGCACAGGGTCTTAACACAGGAGCTGCCTTTGGGGAAGGTAATTTCTCCATCTGAGAGACACAGTCTTACCACGCAGATAGAGAAGGAGGAGCCTACCCTGAGTGTCACGGCTCCAAGTCTCTCGGAGTGCTCTGGGCACAGACAGGCTTACAGTGAAATGAAAATGTTAATGTGCCTTCAAGGCTGATCACCAAGGATATTGCAAGCAAACCTCCGAGAGACCTTGCCATATGTTGGGACTGGTTGTTTTCTCTTTGAATTTGCTTTGCTGAGCCCTCCTGATGATTTTTTTGAGGGCAATGGCTTGAGGCTGCTCGCAGCTTTTATTGGCAGACTCAGGAAATTTAAACAGGGAAAGATTTCTGCAGGGGTTTTGCAGACTAACTCCTGAGAAGGTATTTCTTGAGGATATAGCTGCAGTCTGTGTTCGGACAGCTACATGCCATGTGTATATCTCCAGTTTTACTCTGGTTTATTTCTCTTTAACATCTTCAGCGCTCACACTCAGCAGCATGAATGCTGGAGGATGCAGAGATGTAGGTGTGGGTGGCACATTGGGTACTCACATGGCCTAGGACACCAAGCAGTCCTACTAGAGACCCACTTCTTTCCAGACTTTTACATTAAACTCACCCCAGCAGTGCTTTTCTGTTTGTTCCTTCTCACTTTGCTTTGATTTGATTCAGAAGCGGGTAGGAGAGGAGAGAGCATTTAAAGACCGTGATCCTACATTTGTTTTGTGTTAGCATACTTGCGGGATTGTGGCTTACACTAACTTATTGGTCCCCAGAGGAATGTTCTGCATCCCTCTTACCAAGAGCCAACGCTGAAAACAGAAGGAGCCCATCCTACAGAAAATGCCTTTACAAAGGAACCACTGTGAGGGACCCTGAGCCCCAGCCAGGAACTGCAGAGCAGGACAAGGGTGCGAAAGCAAGAGCGAGAAAGGTGCTGATCAAAGAGCTTCAGATTTCTTGCTAATCCATTTTAGCATCTTTAAAGATTTTCAGCTTTTCTCCTTACTGTTAACAGGGTTCACGACTGCTTTGTATTTCCTGAATGTGGAATAAATGAGGTGGGATGGGGAGTCCAAGGAGGCCATGCTGGAGCAGACCAAAGCTGTTTATCCGCCACCCTGTCCCCTACAGGGACAGCACAGTGGTGCTTAGGGAGAAGGTGTGAGAAACATGAGAGATGCGTATAGCTTCCATATATCCTTGCTGTTGCCTGCTGGGTGTCCCAAACTGGAAGCTAAACCCAGATTACCGTGTTCAGCTGTCCCATATGGAGCCAGCTTCCAGGGATTTGCCATGTTGCTCTTTAATGTTTTTTCCTTCCTAGCATCCTCTGACAATAAGTTTCATGATCATAATTATGTGTTCTGCTTCTGGACCATTCTAATTCCTGTGCTGTGAGAAATACTGAATAATAATTATTATCTATTGTGAACGATGTGAAGAATCCTGTTTTTTGAAAACATATATTATATTTTTTGTCCAAGCTGAATCATCTCTCTGGAAAAGTTGTTCTGTCATCAAAATACATTTGCATTTCTTCTCTATAATTCTGCTACTTTTGCATTCCTTCTCTGTAATTCTTCCACTTTTCAAAGAATGTAGCCCTGTGGCACGATTCAAACTGCTGCATGAGTTCCAGAGATTCCGTCAGTGCCATAACCACCCTGTCTGTTTTGTTCTCAGTGTCTTTTATCTACCAAGTAATTATTTTTTTGGTGTTTTTTGAGGTCCTTCTTCAGTGGTTGCATCCTAACTTAGAGCCATTGCCACCTGTTTATGAATGTACAGATGGAGCTGCGTGCAGAAACACCTGTGACTTAGCTTGGCCCAGGATGTGGGTGGCCAGGACCACTGTTGGTACCCTCAGTCCCCTGACATTTGACTATTTTTGTTGAAATTTTCCATTTGTTTTTTCTTTGGAGCTTGTTTGTGAATGACATCTGGTCCTTAGCACTCTATTACTGCTCATTTTAAAGTTGATTTTGAAACCTCTTGTAATGAACACTTCACTAGAAAACCAAAGATCTAGCCTCCATAAATTCTTTGTTAGTGGGCATGAGTTAAAATAATTTTCTGTTTTTCTGCAGTCTGTTTTTTTCTTAGGTTCGCATATTGTGCCTCCATCATCGGAAGTTTGCATTATAAGCACACCCCCTACCAGGGAGTTAAAGTATTTGGAAAAGACTTGTTTGTTCTTTCAACCATAGGAACAGGAGTGAGGTTTTACATTGGGAAACAATAGAACCAGAAAAAGACCACAGAGCAGAAAAGTCAGATGTGGTGAAGGAATATTTCCTTTCACTTTGTGTTGTTGACTGGAAAATTTTATTTATAGACTATATTCAACAACAGTTCATGTTTCTTTATCAATGTATATGATGTGTAGTTGAGGAAGCAGAGACAAGATGAACTGCACTTTTATGTGTTTTCTACTGAGACTGCTTGAAAAATAGCCATAGAGTTACAGGTTTTGGAAGTCCAAAAATTTGCATGTTTTTTATCTTTGTCTAGGTGAAGAGCAAGGGTGCACCTCTGAGAGGCGACGGGCGTTGTCGAGGATCTTTTATGGCCCTGCTGGCTACTTCAGTCAGCACAATTTGTTTTCCACGCCAGACATGCAATCAGAAAAAATACCTGGCTTCTCAAGACCCTGTCCGCCCTACATCAAGGAGCTGTTTCTGGACTCTGGATTGTCATCCCCAGTGGCACAAAGCCCATATGTGAGCCAGATTCCTGGGCTAGAAATCACTCTTAGTGAAGCCATCACGGGGATGTTCCCATCAAGGGAACTGGCTCAAGTGGCACTGCAATTTACGGCCAATCCAAAGCGTTTCCAAGAAAACCTCTTTGGAGGAAGGTTCCTGAAGAATTTGGTCCAGTTTAACTTTACCGGGGCACTTGGCACCAGTGGGAAATACAGCATTGGCCAATTTTTCTTGCAGGAGGATGTGGCAGATGGGGATAACATCCAAGGCCTTCTGGAATTAGCTGAGGTATCAAAGGAAAGCTCCATTTTGAGTAAACCTCTTGTAGGCAGCTTTGGCCGCACAGTAACTCTACAGGACAATCAGAATAAGATGAAATTCCTTTCCTCTGTTCTGGAACTACCAGCGTTCTTTATGTTTCTTCAACAAGTGATTTCTGTCCCCAAAAGCATTGCTGAAGATTTAGGTGAAGTGATCAAACTAGCACTGGGATCCAAAGACTGTGGTGAGGAGCCAAGGGACCTGTTTGTTCCAACCTGCACCAAGGAGGGGAGGTATGAGGAAGTTCAGTGCTATGCAGGAGAGTGCTGGTGTTTGGATACTTCAGGTAAGGAAGTTCCAGGCTCAAGAGTTCCAGGCAAACGTCCAAGGTGTCCCACTGATTGTGAGAAGCAAAGGAGAAACCTGCAAAATTTGAAGCAAACCCTGCCTGCGGGATCAGATCTTTTTATTCCCTCTTGCACTGAGGATGGAGACTTTCTGCCACTCCAGTGTTATGGAACAAATTGCTTCTGTGTTGATTTGAATGGCAAGACTATTCCAGGAATAAGTGGAAAAGCTGAAAAGCCAATGCAATGTAAGTCCTGGAGACTGGAAACCTAAAGATGCTTCCTTCTTATGTTGGAATTTCGTGATTCTTTCTTCATATCTGATTTTATCTAGAAATGTATGGATGACGTACACAAACAATATTGTCCCCTAACAGGAAAGTGAGTCGGCCCTACAGTTGCAGGGAAATACAGTGTACGTAGTGGGAAATACAGTGTACATAATCCTTGATATCCTAAGTATTAAAGATGGTCCCCTCTTCTTTCAGTGGGTTAGTGTAGGCACACAAAACAGGAGCCTGAGGTCTTGCCTTGTTAATGAACATGTAATTGGCATCTGCCTCTATTGAAGTGTGTAGCTACTGTATATAACATCCCTGATGCCCATGAGACCTGGAGCATCTGTGTAACTAAATGTGACCCATACCAAGTGAAAAAGCCTTTTTAATTCCAGGACCAAGTCACCAGGCACAGTCACTGGCTCATCCTGAAGAGCTTCAGTGCCTTAAAACGTGAACCTCTTTTAGTCTTTTAGCTCAAGAATATATCCTCAACTTGATAGGATGTCACGGGGGTCCAAATGTAGGAAAGGGATTCAAAGGCTAATAGGTTTCTCATAAAGATCACATAGTCAGGCCAGAAAAGTGAGTCACAAATTACTTGTCAGACATCAGTTTGGCATTACAGCTTGCTTATAGACTATGAAGTGCCTCTTCTGCCCTTCTAGTAATGTAGTACAAAGGAAGAAGGAAGCACACAGGCTAGGGATATTTGTCTTTCAAGATTCTGTGAACTGAAAACAGCGCATCAACAGAGAGAACAACAGAATATCCTGCTTATCATTTTGGAATGAATAGCAAAGTATCCAACAAATGATAATGGTACATAGTGAAGGAGCTTTTTTGGACAGCAGTTTGCAGAAGTAGTGGGGCATCTGAATTGGTAGGGCATTTATATCTAGCAACCAATCTGTAGTGCAATCAAAAATAAGCAGGTTCGTAATTCTCTGGTACTCAAAAGGAGATGAGCTCCTATGTTTTGCTGTGTTTGTAAAGCTGCTTGATGGCAAAATAAAATTTGGCTCTAGAGATGGCAGAAAAGGCTTCCAACACAAACTCACTCCAGCATTTTGAGTGGTGGTATTTTTACAGTCAGCTGCAATATTTGGTAGAGAATAGGAAGAGAGGACAACAGAATCTGAAATTTCTGGTTAGGTCCAAGGGGAAATAAAATGAATATTATCCTACTGTTCAGGTGGTTACTTTTGCAGGGATTGGCCGAATAAGAAGTTACAGCCAGATTATCAAATGGATCTGAAAATAGCTTGTTAGTAGCACCAAACATGTATCCCCCCAGTAAGAACTACATATGCCAAATGTGCTCAAATATTTTTAACAGCTGTATTGATATGCATCTTTCAGTGCTCACATGCCTTTGGAAATCTTACTGTGGTTCAACAGAGGAGCTTAAGAGCATTGGTCCTCTTAATAACAGACCAGAAATGTTGTTGTTAGTATTGGGACAAGTGACTAAGTTTTAGTAATGGTGTTTATAGTACTAAGGGGGCAGGGAGTGTTGTATATCTTCAGTGTGTTCATAAGATGTGCTGTACATGTTTTTCTTTTCCCCAGGCCCAAGTGCTTGCCAAGTAAGAGCTGGACAGGAGTTCTTAAAAGCTGTGAAAGTCGTGCTGTCGGATCCCGGTGCTCAGTCCCAGCTCTCCAGCGTTTACGTCCCGCAGTGCGATGCTGCGGGCAGCTGGAGGCAGGTGCAGTGCAGCGGCCCTCCCGAGCAAGCCTTTGAGTGGTATGAAAGGTGGACTGCAGAGAACAATGATGGTGAAACCCTGCCCGTTGCTGATCTATTGAACATCATAACTGGGTATAAAGAGGCATCTTCCAAAGGCTTTTCAGCTTTTATTAAAGCTTTGTACGAGGCTGGGTACCAGAATGTCTTCCCAGTGTTCACCACGTATTCCTCCTTCACTGATCTCCCACCTGAAGTGCTGGAAGGAAACGTGACCTATGCATCTGAGAACATTTTACTGGATCCATATACATTCTGGCAGCTGCTGAATGAGCAGCTGACCTATTACCCAGGACCGTACACTGATTTCAGTGCTCCATTAAAACACTTTGAACTTCGTGATTGTTGGTGTGTTGACAGCAAAGGAGAAGAGCTGCCAGGAACAAAGACAGAAGTGAATCAGGTCCCAGCATGTAAGTAAGAGACTTTCTGGTATGTAAGTAGCAGTGTTTCTGGTCTTTGCTTTTATGCCACAAGAGGAAAGTCCTTTCAAGTGCTGGGAGGTAGGAGACAATGACTTGGTGCAAAAATCATCAATACTGTCATTGTCACTGACCACCAGAGCTGGGCTAACTCATTTTTTTTAAATAAATGCTCTCTCAGCTTTGGGAATAAGGAGGACTAAAGTTTCGTATCAAGTTTGTGTAGATATTATAATTTGGAATTTAGACATGTAATACTTTTACTGAAGATACTTATCCATATGACAGAGGACAGTTTGAAGTTAGAAACAGTTTTTGAAGAGTTGTATGGATAACTCATGATTACACTGGGATGTAACTGACTTTCAAGAATGCCCTAAAATGAGGCAAGAAGAATTTTCTTTACTGTTGCTTACGGAGTCAGGAGTAACAGGTATCACCTAAAAGTCCCCAGGAAAAGAATGAGACCAACACTAAAGTTTGGTAATATCTGTCTAGACATCTCTACCAAACCTGTTGGTCCCTCTTTGGGGTTACTTCAGCCAATCACTGATGTTATAGATGTAGTCACTAAAACCATTCTCATGACATCATAGTAATTTTCCAGCTGGGAGAAAGAGACAAGGCAATGAATGACAGACTTCCAAATGAACAAGGACTGCTGGAGATGCCAGTCCTGTGGGCAAATGTGGAATAAAGGGGACGAAGCAGATTAGCAGAGAGTTGTTTTCATGGAGAAGCTTTCACTGAACTGGTCCAGTGTGTTGAGCTGCCATGTAGTTCAATAGGTGTGTGGAGAGGACAGTGGCAGCTGCCACTCTGGACCCAAGGGGTATAACTTCTGTTTCCTTTCTCACTCTTTTTTCTCATTATCCACTTTTTTATGGCATTGAAGGAGAGATAGCTCTGTAGAGACATAATAACTCCATTTGTAGAAGGAGGTAGCTTGAAATCATCAGGCCTTTGGCCCAGGACTTGGAGAATGTTTGGGTGATTCCTGGTGCTCTTGGACTCCTGTGGTTATATAGCTAGGGATTGATGAGTCTCATTTGCTTGCTTTGTTAAGCAATTCAAAATGGAGCAAGTGCACCCTCAGACACATTATGTGAACTGTGGGGTTGTCATATGTAGGGACAGGAGTGGGACTCCATGATCCTTGCGGGTCCCTCCCACCTTCAGGGCATTCTATGATTTTAAGGAAACAGAAGATACTAATTAGAAGACCAGCTAGTTTTCATATGCAAACCTTTATTGGATTTAGGTAAAAGGCATTTAAATACCTTCTGATTCTACAGGTCCTGGTATATGTGAAGGTGTTAAGAAGAAAACCATAAAATTTGTGGAGGAGGCAGAGCAGCTCATTCTGGCATCAAATAGTTCCCACTTTCCTTTTGGAGAAAGCTACTTGATGGCAAAGGGAATACAGCTCACAGACAATGACCTCCTACGTTCTGCTCGGCCCTACGAGTCAGAGCCAGTGGTCTCTGAGGAGCTCTTAATGGGCAGTGACTACGCTCTCCAGCTGGCTGCATGGTCAGGTAGGTGAAAGAGGGATGAGACCTTAATGGCCAGAATCTGTGCAAGAGTATTCTATGTCAAATTCAACTTCTCTGGAAAAGAAGTGCAACTCAGCAAATATCATTATATAAGTGTAATTAACCTACTAACCCAAGAGCTGATTTCAGGTGCCTTATATATATGAGACCATGCATATATGAGATCTCGACACCTACCAACCTCAGTATACTTGCAGCAGTTGTTATTTTCCCTTCTAAAGTACAGGGAACAATAAGGTGTTAACAAACACCTGCATTCAAAATATCTCTTCTTAGATTGGACACTAATATTTTTCTTTTACTTATCTTTTATAGTCTTGCATTTCTACTGGCGGAGTCACTTCACTTCAAAACGTTCTGCTGGGGAAGCAACGCAGCTGGGATTTCTCCCTTACATTCCACAGTGTGACGGCCTGGGAAACTGGGAGCCAGCTCAGTGCTACGAGAGCACAGGTGAGCTAACAACATTTCTGCTAACAAGATACTCTGGGCTATCTGAGCAAGGAAAAACTAAGCAGAATTCTCATAGAAAGATGAAAATCTTGTATTCTTGTAGCCAAATGGGAGAGAAGTGAAGTGATCTGCAAGACGGGTGGAAAACTGACTGAATGAAGGACTCAAGTGACAGCTCATTGGGACTCACAATTCAGTCAGTGTCCAGTTGCTCACTGCTAGTAGTGTTCCTCAGGGGTCAATTCAGGGGCTGGTCTTGCATAATGTGTAATGCTTTCATTAATGATGAGGATGATGAGCTGAAGTGCACTCTCAGCAAGTTTGTGGATGATACCAAACTGCTGGCAGTAGATGATATGCTGCAGGGTAGAGCTGCAATGGAAGAGTCTTAGCAGAACTGCTCCATCTCCATTCTCACCACTGCTCTGATGTGTGGTCTGCTTATCTCTGGATAGCAGAGTTAACTGTGACTTAGATTTACTGACCACTTTCTATAGCACTGCTGAGGATTAAATTCTTCTCAGTACACAACAAAGTGCACTGCAATACAAAGTCTAAAATAAAGCTGCATTTCTTCCCTGTCCAGGTCATTGCTGGTGTGTGGATGAGAGAGGACGTTACGTCATGGATTCCTTGGTCTCACGCTCAGCAGAACTTCCCAAATGTCAGTTGGTTTTCCTTCCTAAATATGTGTTGTCACCTGCTCTTACAAATGTTAACATTTATTTAAATTTCTAGTATGATATGCATGAAGCAAGGCTTGTTTCTAACCATTGCAAGAAATGAAAAAGGAATTTTGTGCTTGTTTTGCTGATTCATTTAATTTTGCTATGCGTGATTTTGACTTTCACAATTTGAGAATGGACCCCCTAGTGTTGATGACCCTTCTTGAATATGGGGGTTGGACCAGATGTCCAAACAGATATCTCCAGAGGTGCCTTCCAACCTAAACCATCCTGTGATTCTGTGGTTACCAAACATCAATCAAGAATACCCTACTTAGGTGGTAGCAAAGCCAAATGGAGATGTGTGAAGGAGCTGGGAGTATACCCCTTTCTCTAGGATAAGTTTTATTAGGATTTATTTTAACATATATCAATGTTTTCCCTCTTACAGGCCAGACATCATGCCAGCGATCTCGAACCAATGCCTTAATTTCCAGCTGGAGACAGAGTGGCTCAAAGCTGGATGCCTCTACAGCTGATCTCTTCATCCCCTACTGCCTTGAGGTGATTTAACATGACCAAGGGAGGAAGAAACAAAACCTCCCTGGTTTTGCTTACACCGAAGCAAAGGCCTGTACAGTTCCAGTCTATAGTCCTTAAGCATCCCCCTGTGCATTCCTATTAACCTGAAAGAAAATATAAGATAAAACAAACAGCCGATGTTGCCCTGCATAATGCAGAATTTACATAATTTTGAGATTAAAAAAGAGACTAGGTAGCTCTGTCCCTGCCTTTGCTTCCCTCCTACAAGGTGGCTCTGCCTGGTCCTTTTGCAGGGCTGTGCTTAAAAGGCACAAGTTAAATGGCTGAATCTGGGGTTCTCTTTCTTCTTGAGCTGTGAGAGAATGTCAGGATGAGAGTGAGGTGGATGAAGGTATCCCAAAATAGGGTCCATGATGCTCTCGAAACATTGCAGTGAACAGGATAGAGCCCTGAGATGGTCAAAGAACAGACATTTTAAACCAAGATTATACCTGAACTTAATCTCAATGGACTTTCAGTTCTGCACACTGCTTCTCTCAGGGTCTCCTCTGTGTATTAAAATAGGTAAACTATATTTTAATATTTCTTGTTTCTTTTTAGCGTGTTGTATTAATGAATAAATATAAGCATAATCAAATATTTTATCTGCTTTGGGATGTGGATTCTGGCGTGTCTGTACAAATACACATTGCTCTACAATGACAGGTAATTGATTTTTCACAGACAGGAGAATATGCTGTGCTGCAGAGATCCGACACAGATACTTGGTGCATAGATCCTGTGTCAGGAGAGGTGTTCCAGCGTGGCAGCAAAGATTCGGATGGCAATCCTGAGTGTGAGTTACACTTTACCCACAGACAGTGGCAATATCTCATGCTCTGTGGCACATGTACTTCATCTTTCAGAATGATACCTGTGAAAACATGGGGAGCTTACAGTTTAATTCCTCAGTGACATGGTAGATACAAGCACGTCATTGTTGAAAGGGTATCTGAAAATAATTGTACTTCACTTTCATAATACCAGAAAGATATCAGCCTAGACAAACTGATGGACAGACTTCTATGCATTTTTTTTGCCTTTCATTTCTTACCACTATAAGAAATTCTTTGGGCTTATGGATGTGTTTTCAAGACAGTGAATCCTGAACTGTGGGAACTGGGCCATGTGCAGTCAGTGAGACCATTTTACATGGTCCTCAACTTTTCCATGGAATGCAATTGCATCTATAATACCTTTTCACTGTCTTCAAATAAAGACAGAGTAACTGTTGAAGTATCATAGGAGATGGTAGATCCAAACCATTGAAGAATCCCTGCTTGTAGGAACTGAGATGCCCTGTTGGAGCCTGTGCATGGGCTCTGTCCAAGCTCTTCCAGTTCTACTCCCCTTGTTTCTTCAGTTCCTTAGTGACTTTCTGCCCACCATCTCCCATGGAAAATTTGGGAGAATAATCTGCTGGTGTCAGGCAAGCCTTCTGTCACAATATCAGTAACAGAGGAGATAATTACTCAGGAGAGGATAGTGAATTAGATAGAACTTTCATCTGACCCAGCAAGTCTACTTTCTTTCTCTTATGGATGGGCTAATTATAGAAATCCATGAACAGGCCTGATGGGGGATAAGTAACTACATTCACTGAGGAATTAATTGAGTAATTGTTTGTAACACAGGTTTACAAGCTTACTCTGACACAGGTGAACAGAATCAGTAAGATCCAACTTTGTCTCAGATTCAGATTGGACTTTTTGGATCTTCTTATGTGGTTTCACATACTCATGTTCCTGTTTTGTTTGTTTATGGGAGACCATACATATTGCTGTTTTATGGTTGGGTTTTCTTTCCAGGTTTGAAGGTATAAAACTGGGACATTTTGACTATTTAAAAATGTAAATAAGCATATTATTACATTTAAAATGATATTGCTCAAAAATTCTAACTAAAATATTATTTTTAAAAATTTAAAATATCAACATATAAATTTTATTTGTGCAATCCCATATAACTTGCACTTTAATATTTAGAAAAAAATGTGCTTTTTCTAGTGGAAGTAGAATTTCCCATTTCTGCAGATGATCAGTTTGTTGTCTTCAGTTCTTGCAATGAATGTCTCTCTTTCAAGGTCCTAGTTTCTGTAATATGCTGAAGTCTAAAACCAGTTCACGGGAAGCTGGCAAAGGCTACATCCCACAATGTGAAGGGGACGGTGGGACGTTCTCACCCGTGCAGTGTAGCCAGGATCAAGAGAGCTGCTGGTGTGTCTTTGACAATGGAGAAGAGGTGCCAGGGACACGAATAAATGGGGGAAGACCTGCATGTGCAAGTGAGTTCTTGCTTGAGTTGTGTTGCTTCTGGGCAAGTCCAGGTCTGGAACATGACTTAGATCCTAATTTTTTCCAGTATTTAATTGTGTTTAAGCTTTTTTTGTCCAGACTTTTACAGAGAGTTTTGCTCAAGTGCTATGGTTATTATTGTGTTACAGCAGATTTCAGACCTACCTGGGCATGATATCTGGTTTTCTTCAAGTGATTTGTCAGGGTGAAAGGAGAAGGGAATGGATCTTTGACTTTTCCTTATCCATAAACTTGGTTAAATCATAGTTGAGCTATTTAACTTAGCTAAAAAGTCGATCTGGACAGCCTGCTGCAAATTTGAACGTGTTCCAGTCTGAGCTGGCTCTGCCTTTGAAAGCCATTCAACTGGCTGAAATACAATTTGAAAAATGTGTGTTTCTGCCATTCGTACTCTTGAGTTGTGACCAGAGTTGTGAAAAGGATGTGCCAAAACACTACCTATTCACAGGGTATTTCCTGCATGACCAGAGCTGTGAAGCACTGGAATTCACTTGTTTCAAGTGAGATGTCCAAATTGGAGAAATTTGGATAAATTTAATTTGCAAGGGCCTTCATACATTTCCCATCACTGAAGTAGAACAAAGCAAATTAAACTTTCTATGAGGCTATGCTCCAAAGTGTAATGATTATTGGAAACTGGAGATATAAAAAAGAAAACCTTCAACTACTACCTGCAGGACACTAATGTTTCCATAGTTTTTTGTTGTTTTTTTTTTAATGACAGCTGTTGGTAGGTTTATGAAAATGGGACCACGTGATAAGAAGTTGCTTCTGTTTCCTTTTTGTAATTCTTCTAAATAAAGAGCAACACATGCTAACCAACCAAATACCTGATTGTGTCAGCCCAACTGGCTGTAAGACATAATAAATTAGATAGCTCCTCAGCCATCTTGGAAACTATCACCAACATTATTTTCTTTGAACTCTCTTGTACTGATAGAGAGCTATGTGGATGGGATTTCACAAGAAGCCACCAGGAGACCCCAGGGTTGTATCTGTCCCATGCAGTGTGGAGTTGTGTGGAGATGAGTTCTAAAGAGATTAGCTCCAGAGCTGGGGTGGTGTAGCCATGTCAGTATAGGAGTCCAATACAAGTTTCTAGCTCTTCAGAGAAGTAGAGCTGATCAGTCTAACAAGTACAGAGCTTTTCCCATCCTGGTTTCAGGTTACAGAAGCATAGAATCATAGAATAGTTTGGGTTGGAAGGGACTGTCAAAGCTCATCCAGTCAAACCCCCTGCCATGAGCAGGGACATCTTCACCCAGATCAGGTTGCTCAGAGGTTGGGGTTGTTCAGCCTGGCCTGGGATGTCTCCAGGGATGGGGCATCCCCACTTCTCTGGTGGGGATGTGCCAGTGTTTTACCACCCTCATTGTAAACAATTTCTTCCTCATGTCTGGCCTGAATCTCCCCTCCTTTGGTTTCAAACCATTACCCCTTGTCCTGTTGTAACATGCCCTGCTAAAGAGTCTGGCTCCGTCTTTCTGATTTGCCCCTTTTAAGCAATGAAAGGCCGCAATATGGTCTCCCCAGAACCTTCTCTTCTGCAGGCTGAACAACCCCAACTGTCTCAGCTTGTCCTCATAGGAGAGCTGTTCCAGCCCTCTGATCATCTTGGTGGCCTCCTCTGGACCCTTTTCAACAGGTCAATGTCTTAGGCAAGACAGCACAGGAGTACTGAGGGCTAGTTATGGGCTAGTATCTCTGTGGGACATGCAGCTGAGTGATTTTGTTTTGTTTGGACCAGGTGTAGGAACTCAATGTGAGACCCAACACTCAGAGGTTTGGATTGACTTTCCCATAGTCTCTGAAGCTGAACAGGGAAAAGTGGAAACATTTCTAGTAGTCCAGAAAAAGTCAGAACTAGTTGTAAATGTTAAGTCCTTGACATCTTCTTCTCTCCACGAAATCTCATTTTCTACATTTCCCCCTAATTTCCAAGGGAATTTATGGAATATGTTCTAAGGAGGGTGTTGGTGTACCCCAAACTATGCCCCTAATATGATTTTATATTTTGCATTCACATCTGATATTTCTTGGGATCGTGTAATGCTGTACTTTTGCTAGAGGAAAGAGTGAGTGAATGATTAATGACCTTTCGTTTTTAAAAGACTGCACTGAGAGAGTGAACTGCTTTAGAAATATAGTGGAAACCTGGCTTTACTGAAAGCTTTTTGTTATTTTCTGCATAAAAATACCATTGAAATAATCTTTAATGAGTTTCCTGGATTTTGAAGTAACAATGGAATTTTTTATGCTAAACAACTTAGTTATTGTGTAAGAATAAAGAAGCAAAAGTAATTTTTCCCCTCAGTCTTTCCAGCCTAGTACTGGGATTGACTAATATTAATAATTGTTCAGGAAAAAGAGAAGGGAGTTCTGTCTCACTATCTTGGAGATCTTGACTATCAGCAAAATAAGCTGTTGTGGTGGAAAAATATGATAAGCTTCTCCTCCAACATCAGAACAGACAGCTGTAAACAACAAGTAGTAACTTCACAGTGCCCAGTGAATGCAATGAGGTTTTCATTAGCTTGATCATTTCCATCAGAGGTAAAATTCAGCTTTTTCTAGTTGACATGCACCATAGAGATGATGCTGAGTATCCTAGCAGTCCTCAATGCAGCTGCCATCGTCATCCCTGCATTCTGCAGCTCTGAGTGGAGAGAGAAAGTCTTCCAGAGAAGGTGATTTCTTATAGAAATCATTAGAAACACCTATGAAAGAAATGTCAGTCTTTGATTGGATTCTGATTCACTCTTACGGGACTGAGAAAGTGGGGCAAAAATAGAAGGAGGACAAAAAGGTGCAGGCTTGATAATGATAGCAAATGAGATTACATATGTAAGAGGGATAAATTTACTGATTGTGAATCAAAACCTGTGAACCACAGCAGGAAACCATCCATCTCTCATGTTTTGGGGGCTGATTATTTCCCTAGTTTGCACACCAGTTCTCATTGGAACTGATAGCCAAAGAGTGAAGTAGTATATAGCTGAGAATGCATTTGACTTGCTGACTATAGGAAATGTGTTAGAGCAATAAAGAGAGCATACACTGTTTTTAATATACTTTGTATAAAGAGAGATTAATTTGCATATAATGGTGGACTCGATCTTAAAGGTCTTTTCAAGTGAAAATGATTCTATGCTTGTGTAATAAGTCTACATTGGTCAGCATAAGTGTTACTGTCTCTTTTACATTGATATATTTTGGTGCTAAAAACTCAGGAATTTTATTAAAAATTTGTTAAGCAAAGATGCCACGTTTCTACCTTCGCTGAAGAAGAGATTGGATACAGTGTCAATGAGTGAAGAGGAGGGATATAGTGGCCCCATTTACAAAGATATTGCAGAAAAGATGCTATAGAGGCGACTTGGAAAAAAATACATTTGGCAATTCAGAGAGACAGATATGAAAGTCTTTCATTTTGGCATTGAAATTCTCAGGGCTGTAAAACAAGGATGTGCTGTGCACACTGGATCCCAGATTCATCCTGCAATGTTTTAAGCTTTAACTGAAGTGGCTGCTAAGTTGAGGAATCAATCTCTATATCTCCATCAGAAGGCGAGAGAAAGTCTGCTTAGAATGAAGCACCAGCAATGTTTGCCTTTCTCCGGTGACTTGGGAGGTTGGGACTGAGCTGAGCATTGGTATTTGGAAAATGATCTATATATACACCAACCAAGTGCATTGTACTATATGAGAACGTCTCTACCTTCATATTTATTTCTAAGTGAGGAAGTTGTTTTTTGTTCCTATGTTTTGTAGCTCTAGAAGTCATAAGTGTTTAATTATTACTAGATATATTCAGTAACTAGGTTGAGATTTGACTAATATCAGGTGAAGCAGTTGTTTTGTACTGATTAGTAAGAATTATCATTGTGGTTTGTCTGCTATAACAGTCTGTTACAGAGGGCTAGCAGGGTTGAAATAACTGTACTGATGTAGAGTGAGTCAATAGGGTAAACTTTGTGTACCAACTCTGGAGCTGTATGCTACTGTTAAGGACCTACTGTGTCACCAGAAATATCCTGGTGGTGTTGAAGACACCATAGTCGTGAGCTCCTGATCTTAAAGTTTTCAAACGTGACCCTAAAGAGAACTGAGATTTTTTTTCGGACCTCGTGATTTCCACTGGACATCTTTTGTAAAGGCTTGTTCTGCTGATGGTTGGAAACCTCCTCCTCATTTCCTGCTTAAATTTATTCATGAAAGTTCTAAACTTATCTGTTCTTATAAACCACGCACGTAGCTTTCTGGACCCATTGCATTACCCATCAAAGTCAATATGTGTCTTTTCACCAGCTTTAGTAAACTGAACCATGCTGACATTGAACCAGATCCAAGTAGAGAGGAGTGGGAAATGCACAGAGTGTTGTCCAGGTTTCCTCTGTTGGTACGAGGCTTATGTGGACTTTTTACTAGAAGTGCTTCATAGTTTGCCACTAATATATCCCCTTTCTCATGTGCCCAAAGGTCCGCAGTGTGCTCTGCCATTCGGTGCCTCATCTGTTCTCAACGGAGCTGTATTTTGTGAAAACATTTCTGGGCAAGCCTCAAGCATTCAGCAGTGCTGGCTGGTGTGTCGCCAGGGCTTCTACAGCGCCTCTTCCAGCACGTCGTTTCAGTGTGATGTGCAGCGGCATCGATGGGTCTTGGCCGCCCCACTTTATCAGGCCTGCCAGAGTACGTCTGAACCGCAGTGGAATGGGAAGGGCACAGAGCAATGTGAATAGATGCACAAAAATGCACTTTCATCGTGAAGCTACTGTGTGAATTATGATAATAGGACAAAACAGTTATATGGGAGTTGCTAAATTAAGTGTAAGGAGATTAGCCCTGTCTTCTGCCGTCTTCATCTTTGCCTCTTGGTTGGTTGCTATGCCAGAAACAGTCCCGCTTTTCTGTAACAATATAGTTATAAATAGTTATTCAATCTATATGCAGATTTTCTTTGCAAGTTAAAAGATGCTGGCACCATCAAGTGATTCTGTTGGAACCACTTAGTTCTGGAAGAACAGATGAGTGCCAGATGTTTGAGTTTGACAGAGCTTGACTGTTTATTTGCATAATCAAGTCACTGTTACTGCTGCATCTTTTTGCAACAGTCTGTTCTTTAGGATTATTGTTGTCTTTGGCTGACTTGAGGTGTTTTTTAAACCATTTTTCTTTTGAGAAAAAAACAGAACTTTAAATCTTGGAAGAATCAGTTGTCTAATTCAGAGCTCATGTAATTGGATATTAATGTTGTTTTTTTCAATTATTTCAAATAGAGATACATTCTGATCAAAATAGCAATTCATAGCAGTGCCTAACTTTGCAAACTGGGTTGAGCCCATTCTCTTAACTGCTGGATTGGCATATTCAAGTTGTACCCCAGGTCTTTTATTCCAAATGTAAGTTATTTTAAACTTTAAATTTCAGACAGAGATTTTTGCCTGTCTGTAATCATGTTTGCTAGGGTTTTTTAGCATCTCATGAAGTAAATTTCATGTTTGCCTGATGCTAGTTAAGTAACTTTGTAAGGACAGAGGGGAATGAGTCTCAGTCTGATGCAAGCTGCTGTTTAATGCAAGCTCAGGACTTCCCACAGTAATATGTGTTTGAAATAGAGCATGGTTTTAAGGAGAGAGAAGAAATTCCCAGTATATCTGGAGGCAATTGAATAAATTTCATGATAATGGATAACTTACCAAAACAGTAATTTTTTCCAATGGATAATTACCCGCGCTCTGAAAAATCTTACTTCCAGTTCCTTATGTGTACCCTTAGAGATTGTGTTTAAGTCATCTCTTAACTACTCTCTGATAAACTAAACAGATAGAGGACTTCATACCTTGCAGGAAGAAGCAGGTTTTTGTGTGCTCTGGTCCCTCCCACAGTTCTCCTTGGATGCTTCCCAGGCTTTCCCACCCCTGTTTTGGGTGTGAGGGACAGAGAATTGTGTTCCCGCAGTGACACTTGTAGGTGATGCTGCAAGGGTCTGTAGAGGAGGTCAATCGTGGAATTATAGATTCATAGAAGGTCATCAAAGGTCATCTAGTCCAACCCCCTGCCATGAGCAGGGACATCTTTAACAAGATCAGGTTGCTCAGAGCCCTGTCCATCCTGGCATTGAATGTCTCCAGGGATGGGGCATCTACCACCTCTCTGGGCAACCTGGGCCAGTGTTTCACCACCCTCATTGTCAAAAGTTTATTCCTCATGTCCAACGTGAATCTCCCCTCCTTTAGTTTAAAACCATCACCCCTTGTCCTATCAAAATGGGCCCTGAGGGAGAGCTCTGCTGCTTCTCCAGGCTGCTGGGATAAGAGCGAGCTTTGTTTGGAGGTGGCATGACAACATCACTGCTGTGCTGAATGTGAGATAATAAACCCTCTGTGAAGCCTGAGATAGTGTAGCTCCAGTGCAGAGAAGATATTTGCACATTTTTTTCTGGCTAAAAACTGGCTTAAATAGATTTTAATTTTGTGACTGCTGAGCTTATGGATTTCTCATCAATTTTTATTATTTGTGCCATTTTGGTTTGCTATCAGAGAGTTGGAAGGCCTTTGTACATCTCCATGTCAATGCCATGATTATGCAATCAAATTTATTCTCTCTTAAAACAGTTAATTTGGCAAGCTATATTTCTGAAGGTACATTTGAATTAGTATTAATTGCTTTAACCATTCAATCGCTTTTTAAACAGAAGCTCTTTCATGATTGTGTCTAAGAGATGCAGAATTTGACAAGTCAGTAATTCCTGTCTTCCCATTTCTTTTATAAGTATTGGCATAAAGTCAGCTTTCATCAAGTTCTCTGGGAATTCCTGTCTGTGAAGGCTTATAAAAATCATAATTAATGATGCATAGTTCTCTATCCTTCTGTTAGTTTTCCAGTGTGAAATATCTCTGTATTATAACCATATAATATTTTTTTTTCATCTAATGCACAACATATGTATTTATCAAGCAAGCATCAAGAGTTGCTGCTAATTATTTACTACCAACAGCTCCATTGCTTTCACCTAGAAGTGGGGAGATGTTATAGATGCAAGATCAAAAATGCCAAATCAATGTTATCTTTTCTCAAAGTAACTTTGAAACTCAGTTTCTACGTTAAATACCGAGGCTACTAAATGCCATTTCTACTTAATTTTTAGAGCTCCAGTTATTTCAGACAGTCCAAGCTCAAACACACTTTCAACTGCTGCTACCTCCTGAGACGACGTGTAGTTCTGACTACTCTGGATTACTTCAGGCATTCCAGATACTTATTTTAGATGAGTTGAAGGCTCGTGGTTTATGTCATCTCCAGGTAATTTCAATTCCTTTTTCTCTATTGTTGCCGGGGTTTTTTGTTTGCTGTGTTGTTGGAGTTTTTTTTTGCCTGTTCAAGAGAGGTAGAAGAGCAAAAAATTCCATGAAATCTGTCAGGATTGGCAGCACTCTTATATGGATGGCTGGGAAAATAGGATCTTTAGTCTCACTGACCCTACATCAGGAGATCAGATTAATTGTAACCATAGAAGTTATATCACATCAATCCAACATTTATTAAAAATATATTTTTATGAAAGAAAACCCTTTGTTTTGAGTAAAAGACCTCCTAAAATTATCTTTTACTACTTCTACCTTTGTTTTTACAGAGCCCTTTGAAACTGTTTCCTTTGAGCATAGAATGGCACAAATGAATAGAGGAACTAGAAGGTTCTCAGGTTGACTAACGGTGGTTTAATTTGACTTTGAATTTGAGGTAAATGCATTTGGAAATACCGGCTCAGTTTCTGTCTGTGATGATTCCACTGTCTACGTCGAATGCCTGAGTGTGGATCGCCTGGGGGTGAACGTCACGTGGAGGACTCAGCTAGAAAACATCCTGGCAGCTTCGTTCCCTGACTTACATGATATTGGTAAGGTTTGGTTTTGGTGGTTTTTGTTTTGTTTTGTTTTGTTTCCTATGATATTTCTGTGTCTCTTTAGCTTGGAGAAGAGGAGACTGAGGACTGAGGGGTGACCTCATTAATGTTTACAGATATATAGAGGGTGAGTGGCACGAGGATGGAGCCAGGCTCTTCTCGGTGACAACCAATGATAGGACAAGGGGCAATGGGTACAAACTGGAACACAAAAGGTTCCACTTAAATTTGAGAAGAAACTTCTCAGTGAGGGTGACAGACACTGGACCAGGCTGCCCAGGGAGGTTGTGGAGTCTCCTGCTCTGGAGACATTCAAGAACTGCTTGGACGCCTTCCTGTGTAACCTCATCTGGGTGTTCCTGCTCCGGCAGGGGAATTGGACTGGATGATCTTTTGAGGTCCCTTCCAATCCCTGACATTCTGTGATTTTTGTGATTCTGTGATTTAATCCTGCTTTGCTTTTGATTGTTTTGCTTCCCTGTGTCTGCCCTTAGGAAGCACTAACAAGGTACTGTTTTTGGTGTTGATATATTTCACTTTTCAGGCTGTGACTGCACAGTGGAAAGGAGCTATGATTGAATGTTTCTTTCAGATAGGACTGCCTCAGCTTCCCTAACTGAGACTGAAAATTACTTTATCGGACATGAGCGGAACAGCCCCACATGTTCATTTCCTTTAGGCAGGTCCTCAGCGGTGGAAAAGATTGTGTTCCTTATTGGCTGGACTCAGAGCAACACAATTCACACACTGCCAAGAATACAGCTAATTTCTTCCAAGATTTTTTTTATTTTTTCTTTTTTTTGCCCCCCACCCCCACTTTTTTTTTTAAAAAAAAAAAAATTTGTTACAATTGACACTAAAGAATGACCCTTACCTTGGAAGTCCTAGAGCAATTATGCAGGGACCATGGACTTGCAGATCTCCACTCTGGTCTCTGAGTGAATTAGGGATGATGTAACTTCTTTCGAAACAGTCAGTGTTTCCCTTTAAAATAAAAGACATACCCAAAAGACAAATGCATTCCATGCCACCTTTTCTCGAGTTTTACTGCTTTGCAGTGGTTTTCCCAACACCAAAAATAAATAACTCTGGCTGCAGTTGTCCTTCCCTCTGACTTTGGGACTGGGAGATGTGTGCCCCACAGCACTTTTTGCCAGATCAAAACCAAATCCAAAAGTGTTCAGGTCACAGACAACAGCTGCAGTTGTTGTGTGGTTCCTGGCTTTACAGTCTGTTTATATTTATGTCCATTAGGTTGCTCCAAATTATAAGGGAAACATGAATATTCAAGCAGTTTGCAGAAAGTGGATCAAAGTACAAGTGTATTTGGTTTTATACTAAGCTTTACTTTTAAAAGTGTTCCCCTTTGAGGGCATTACATTTTTTACACTCTCCACACTGTAGGTTCCCAGTAGTACTAAAATTGCTTTTCAGGGAATGACTGGATGGTTTCAGATGAGGTAGAGCAGAACCTGGTTTCTGTATCCTCTTGACACCATCAACTTCCATTGTCTTCTACAAGCAGCTTTGAGTCTTTCTGATTGAGGTGCAAATTGGCTCTCTGGTTTGAAAATCGGCATCACTAAAACAGCTTTGTTCTTCTCCTAGCTTCTTTACAGGTAAATGAGAAGTCTTGGTTTTCTTTTTCCTCCTGTGAAGTAGCTGAGAAAAAAATTGCAAACCAGAAGTGTGCACATGTTCCCAACAGAGAGCCTCAAAACTAAATCACTCATGAATGCTTGATTGCTTTTCTTTTCTTGCAGATATTTTCATGTACTGAATTCTGAGGCTGTGCAAATCCCTTCCTGAAGGCTTTTATGCCGTTTGGCTTTGTAGCTTAGACCTCAGCTCCAAAATGTTGAGGAATTCCAGCAGTTTGTATCGTTCTTGTTCAACAGGCAAAAAATACTAGGGGTTAGAAAAACAGGCTTTTGGTGGATGAACACATAGTAAACAGCCCCCATCAGTGAGACCAGAGGAAATCAATCCCTGAACTATGCAAACAGTATTTTAAGCTGTGTCTTTGAGCTCTGTATTTTCTTAAAAGAAAAGAAAAACAACAACAAATTTTTTGTTTCTTTGTTTTTTCTCTCACTTTCTCATTTGGCCAATATAAACTCCAGGTAATGGTATGATCCCTTTCCTATTGAGATTAGTGTTTCATTCAACAGAAGCAAATCTTAAATCAGATTTCTTCCCACTACATAACACAAAATGTAGCAATCTGTAGGATATTTCTGTATATGAAAAGATGTATTGTCCCCTGAGAAGTCTAAGTCCCTAAACATATACCAGGCCTTGGAGAAATGTTTAGTAAGAACTTCCAGTAAATCAAACAATGTATGAGATGTGTAGTAGCTTGAATTGCCAAAATCATGCAGCAAAACAGGAGGAAAATGAAGGTAGCACTATTGTATCTGCCACGCTTTAGAGCATGCTGGAGGTCCCAGGAGGCTCATCTTGGACCAGAAACTTGGTCCCAGGTCAGCAGGGAAGTGTGGCTCCAAACTGGCCAGCCCTGCTGGAAGGGCTGGACCAAGGCAGCTTGTGTAAGACATTACCAGTGAGTCTGTGGCTGGTGTGTCTGTCAGGCACTGAATTGTTATCTGTTGAGATGTTCCAGGACATACTTGTCCAATTGCAGTGCATGAACATGTATACTGCAGTTGAACACTTATTGATGTGCTCTGAATGTAAAGGATGCTATATATGCATGAATACTTACTGCGGTTGTAGCAGGGTCACATCTAGTGACGATGTTAAGAACTTTTCACCACAGGGAAACATTTTAGACTAAAGGAAATTCAAAAAACCTAAATGGGTTCTTACTGATTTGACTGTTTGCTTCTTTTCCACATGTGAATTCCCTCCAGCTGTTGTTTCAAGGTCATTTTTAATTCTGATACATCTAGTCACTAGACAATTCAGAAGGATATTTGTGTGAATAAAAGGATAATCTGCTTATTCCTGCTTTCAATTATGAGACAATTTCTGGCAAAACATTTGCAAAATGTTGTTGGTTATATGATGATCTCCAGTTACTTCCTCATGAGCTAAGTATCATTTTGGCCTGGAGTTGAACAAAACTAAGTGCTGCTTTGTTGGTTATAGTATGTGTCAGTGCAGCAGAAGGATAAGCAGCTCAAAGCTGAAGGAAACAGAGCACTGATAACATGAGGACATAGCTGTCAGCTTTAATGCAAAGTCTGTTCACTGTAGCTCCAAAGGGAGAAGCGACATCTACACAACAGCAATCAGCTACAGAGCAACGTTCTGAAAGAAAGGGGCACCTACACTTTCAGTATCAAAGGTCTAGGATGATACTACAGAAAAAGCATTGCAAGGGTGCAGTCTGTTCTGCACATTTACAGCCTTGTACCTGGCTGTAAAATTCTCTCCTCACACAACTGAAAACCCAGACCAGGGCTCCAGTGCAAAGTTGGGAAACTCATCATATGAGAAGGCAGTGGTACCCTCAGCTATATGCCTTGGACACATCAGTCACAAAATAAATAATCTTTGTACAGCGTGTATATAACATCCTCCCCGTGGAAATTCACCATCCAAGGTTGTTGGTGTCCTTGAAAAACTCAAAGTTACAGAGTACAGGACTTCCCATTTGCTGGTTTGATGGGTTACTGGATTGGCCATCACTTGTAGCTACAGAAGGTCCTTGTCTTGCAAATTTGAAGCAGTAAACCACATCAACATTTCATTCAATGCCATAAAACCTGCAGGACTGAATGGGATGTGATAGCAAACAAAATCTGCTGGGAACACTGTTCTCATAGCACTTTTGGTCCAGCCAAACTGGGGAATACACTCTTGATCTAGCACTGAAAATTGTCCTTGCACAAATCGTCAAAAGGGAAGCTGTCTGGGCAACTAAGAACATAGAGAATAGGAAAGATATTCGCTGTTTCCAGCTTTTAACACCAGCTTCAACAATTGTAAAGAGCATGACTGTTGCATAGACGGGTATGTTGAGTATCAGTGGTATGATGGAAGGTGATTATTATATTGCTACAGATGCTGACCATCAAAAACAAACCAACAAAATGCTGGAAAATATGCCAATGATACCCATTGAAAAAAATAGGAATAAATTAAATCTGAATGTCAGATAATCCTGGTTTTCATCTGCTGGATTTCTGTAATTCAGGATTCAAATTTTGTTCTCTAATGCTTTAATTTTTGAATATTATCTTTTTTCTCCGCTTGTTTCTTTAGCACCCTCTACATATACTGACATGAGGACTTTAATCTGACAGACACATTCCAGATTCATTTTTTTCTGCTGTTTGCTAACATGGTTGTATTTCTGTATCTGCCCATGTTTTTAATGGAAAGTTAATCAGTCTCTGTGTGGTTATCCATTCCCATGTTCAGAGTATCTTTATGCTGTTTTGTTGTATTTTTTCCCCTTTAGAAAACGCAATTGTTGGAGAAAACCTCATTGGAGCATTTATGAAAGAGATTAAGGATGGTAATTTTCTGCTGTATTTGGACTCCAAGCAATTCCTAGCAGATTCTGTCATTGATTTCCCCCGGGATGAAGAGTTTGATCTGTCTCCGACTGTGCAGCTAGGATGTAGTAACGGGTTTCGAAGAACTTCATCTCCTGGGAAAGTAGCCCCAGATTCGCAAGGATGTGGTATGTCTCAGTTTAACTTTCCCTTCTTGGGAATCAGCACAAAACCAAAGTTTGAAAATCATCAGTGAATTTGTGCTTATGGTTAATATGTGAAAGGTGTGAAACACAAACGTGAATGGCAAATCTGAGGAGAGATGAGAATTAGTGCTTTGATTTGGAAATAGGCATCATGCCACTGACACGGTAGGTTTTACAGACATTTTCGGAGATTTTTTAGATCTGTCTGGTATTAGAAGGTCTTTCTGTAGTGTATGTGATCCTTAATAAGATTTCACAAAGGTTATGTAGCTAGTGCTTCAGATGATGATACATTATTCCAAATAGAAACCTAGATGCAGAAATGACAGAAGATCTGAGACTGTGGATTCCTGGGCCAAGTCCAGCCAGCTCAGATGGAAGCTTCCTTGGTGTTGGCCAACACTCAGACCTGATTGCACTTCTGCCCTCTTTTCATCTTCTTTCCTTCTGTTTAGTCTGCTTCCCCGGAACAGGCTGCGTTTCTGCCAACATCCTGCTCAGGGCTGCCCAACTCGCCTTCTGACGGATCCCCGTGGCTGTGCCTGGCGCTCCCGGGTACCAGCTCATGCTGCCAAAGAGTCTTTGCCTGAACAACCCCTCTTGTGGTTTTGGCAACATCAGCCCCCCTACAGTGCATCCCTCATTGTTCTTGTTGGTCTAGTTTGCTTCAGCAAGTCTGTGCCTTACTTATGTCAGTTTGGGATGTGTTCACTATGTCAAGCTACTTCTGGGTATAACCATAGAATCATAGAATAGTTTGGGTTGTAAAGGACCTTCAAAGCTCATCTAGTCCAACTCCTTGCCATGAGCAGGGACATTTTCAACCAGATCAGGTTGCTCAGAGCCCCATCTGGCACAACCTTGAATGTTTCCAGGAATGGGGCATCTACTGCCTCTCTGGGCAACCTGGGCCAGTACTTTTCCACTCGCATTGTAAAAAAACAGTAACAGGTATTGGATAACTGATATGGGGAATCCCAATATGGGGAATATTTTCAGATGGGAAAACTTCAACACTACACAGGTTAAGTTAGAGACCTTGAGAGCAAACCGAAATACATGAAAACATCCTAGCTCCGTGCTTGGTATGGTCATTTATGTTGGGAGAGCTTCCTTATGTCTGGGCAAGGGTTTTAAGGTAATCAAGTGATGAATCAGTCCTGAACTGCTTCAGTTTCCAGCTTGGACCTTTAAGGGTAAATTGACTGCAGTTTTAGTTCGTCTCCACAGTCCAAAACACTTCAGTTTTTGCTTATTTATATATACCATGCAGAAAAAAAGATTAATTCCTACTGAGAATCCGGAGTCTGTAACAACTTGCAGTTAATTAACAAGATGTACTGATTAAAGGTATTAATTATTAAGTAGGGTCCATCATTGAGAGAAGAAGAACTTTCAGAGAATTGGATCTTTTTGCCAAGTATTTCCTGCCAGGGATAAAGGCCTCTAGGAAGCAGTGAATTAATTCACCTTTTAAGTTAGTTCATGCGTATTTGAACCAGCTAGCTGTAGAAAAAGTCACTGAATAAAAAAGACTTACCATAGAGATGTTGAAAGGAGAGTTTCTGCTCCAGCTTTTTGCAGAGATTTTGTATTCTAAGATGTCAGAGTATCCATGCTGCTGGACACTGATTTGTGTAGTATGACTGTGTATTTTATTCTAAACAGATGATTTAGGAATTCTGCTTCTTGTTCCTCTAGGATATATATACATATATATGTTTACTTTTATTTGAAATTATTGATTTATTCTGGTCATTTATCCTGTCTGGGTCTGTTTCTTTACTAATAATAGGGACTACTAGTAAGAAGTATCACCTGTGATTGCAGAAATAAAAGTTGTCTGAGAGTGACAGGGATTATTTTCTTATTCTCTTCCCCTTCCTGTTCCACTTTGTTGTTGGAATATGAATTGTCTTATACATTTGCTTGTTTTTCACTGTGAGTGACATTTCCCCTTGCTTCAGGAAGCATGGACAGGTCTTAGTAGGAGCAGCTTGCTGGTATTCTCAATAAACTTAATATTTTCATTTAGGAACAAGCAGCTTGCATGAATCTGCCTCTTCATGTCATGTATTTTCCTTACAGTCATCTGTTTCTTCTATTTTAGCTTTGTTTCATGTTTTCATGCCCGTAAAATGGGTAACATCGTGTTAGTTTTTCTTTGTCTGACTCCTACACTGAATTACTTTACCCCACAGGTATTTATGAATATAATTCCTTAAGAGTCTGAGTTAACAGTTTTATTTTAGCTAAAGTTTAAAAGGGCAAAAGACACTTTCTTTGCTAAGGTGTGAGTCATAAAGAAGAGAGCTAGAAACTGTCCAGGAGGCAACTTCATGAACTCAACCCCTCTTCCCCCATTTATTTTAAGAGAAAACCTGAAGCCTGTTTATGAATTATCTTTGGTTTATTTTATGTTTTTATGAGGTTCCTTTTATTATTTAGAATTCTTGGCAATTCTATTAGATTTGCTTTGAGCAGAGCATAACTGAAATGTAAAATAAAATGCTAGATTTCTAGCTGAGCTGGCAGCTCGAGACTTCATTTCTAATAATCTAGATCAAAAATCTGATATCCCAAAGTTTTCCAGTATCCCTGGAAGGAAGAAAGAGCAGTGCAAGCATTGGGGAATGATCAGTTGTGACAGTTTTTAAGCATCTTAGCATAGAGAGAACTGGTCTTAGGTAAAAGGAGGATAATGTGAGGAGTGGTGTCCCTGTGCTCCAGTGACTTGTTCTTTAGTCTTGAATTAGCTACTCAGTGTGTTGTTCCCCTGGTATGCAGAAGTCCGAGTCTAGTTAGAAATGAGCCCAGGTTACAAATTTCATGTGCAGCAGCGAGGGATTAAATTGGGGGATTATTTTTATTTTCACATTTTATTTTTTGCCTATTTTAGGATTACAAAGTTTGGGCCTAGTGCTAAGATTTTGGCTGAAAGCTGTTGTTTAGTTTCTTATGTTGTTAAAGTGTCTGAACGTTAAAGCTTGAAAGTACAATATGGTGGTTTGTCTGACTTGTAGAATCAAACGTCTCTGCACCAGCATTTTTTTTTCTGTTCTTTGTCCGCTTTTTTTGATCTAATGTGTGAAAAAAGGCAATTTTATTTGCCTAAAATGATATAGAAGACACGGGTGTTACTTTCACATCGTGACTAAAACTACAAAAATAGGAGAATGCTCTGAGGAGCTTAATTTGTTCTTTTTTTTTAACTTTTATTGCTTAATTATTCTCCCTTTGCATTTTGTCTTCCATTTAGGCATGGATTACTCATTTCATTTCAATTTCTACTGTTGTTCATTTGTAATGAGCATGATACTTTTTGCATGTGTTGGAAAATGTCTTTGAAATCTATCAGACACTCCTGTGTATTAAATAATGTGCTTGAGAAAGGACAGTTCTGTCTGATCCAGGAATTTTTGGTTCTGTAATTGATTTTAGATATGTGTTATACCAAGAGTAAATGCCTTGATATGTACTTAGCAGGAAAATTTCAGCTTCACAGTTGTCTCATCCTAGACCTTCCCACTGGACCATTTACAGCAGATGAAGGAAGATATGGTCATATTTATTCTAGTTGTTATTTAAGTCTGTTATAGTTTAGGTGCTCCTATAAGTTAAATCACTTTACTTTCCCATGTGTTGACCAGAACAGTAATTCATCATATGGGTTGTAGTGAGGATGGCCAATTTTCCGTTACTGTTTCTCTCTCATACAAGCTTAAACTGCTGTCAAGACATAGGGAAAGAACAGAAATGAAGTTTTACACCTTGTCAAAGTCCCAAAATATACATTTGATAGTGTTTTGAAGGAAATCTACATCTGGAAAGCAGCTGTGAAATAACAAGTAAAGATATTGTCCTGGAAATGTGTCTATGACTCCTCTGCTTTAATGCTCATTCGAATGATCTAGAGGGAAAAACAATATTTCATGACCTCCCAGAACATAAAGAGTTTTCTTTGTAATATGTAATGCATCAGCTGTAAATATTACTCCCGATTGTTCTGAAAACAATATATATACAGACTAAAGATATCTATTTGTTTTGTGTTTGCGTTGTCATGTGCACAACTAGTGACTTTTAATCCAGCCATTACTGTTTAGTTTGGAAGCACTTTCCAAATTTCTTTACCAGGAGTTCAGAATGAAATTCTTACCATATGGTGGGTTTCTGTATGATGTTTTTGGAATTTCTGCTCCTAGAAACCTTTCTGTTTCTGTCTGTAGTGGTTGAAGTTACTCTGTTTCTATCTCGTGTACCTTTTCTTTCAGAACCTATCCACATAATGCATTATCTTGTTACAAATGGATTTGACATATGGAAATCAGTCCTGGACTTGGTATTTTCAAAGAGCTTGGTGTTCACTAATTCAAGAACAGTTTTAGGGTGATCCGAGGGAAAAAAAGTAGACCACTGCCTATATGCCAATCATTGGTGTATTTAATGAACATTTAAGGAGTGTTCACCTGCATTATTCCACTTAGAAATACATATAATAAGAGCTTGAAGCCTATGGCATGTCTGCCAGCATGAAATATATATATAGACCCACACATATGTGTACAAGTGCCTGAACTGCTTGGATTCCAAAAGAGTAATAAGTTAGTTGTTCTCTTTGCAGTTGTTTGTCCTCCGGGCAGCCATTTCCAGAATGATGAATGTGTTCCCTGCTCTATTGGCTACTATCAGTATCAGACAGGACGTTCCTCCTGTATCAAGTGTCCTGTGGGCAAAACTACCAACTCCTATGGAGCATTCAGTGCTGAACACTGTAAGTTGAACTCATTTTTTTCCCTTATGCTTTGTATTCTGTCTTCAAATAACTAAAGGATTTTTTTGTTTTTCATCTGTAAGTTTAAAAAAATAAAAATATTCTCCCTCTGGGGTTTTTTGGATGGCTATGATCTCTTCTGCATACATTCAAAGATGTTTTACAAAGACAGAACAAACTGTCTGGTATTTGGACCAAAAATGCATGAGAAATGAGTGGTCAGTCTCATCCAGGATGTTGTGGTTCCTTAAGACTTGTTCATTGTACTCAGAAACTTTATCTGGACATTCAGTATCAGTGAGAAACATCTTACATGGTTCATTTATTGACACTTCCATGAACTCTGGAGTAATCTTGTCTTTGTGCAGCATTTTCCACCGAAATACAAATGCTTCTCGCAAAGCAGGTGTCAATATGTTCACTAAAGCTGGTGTAGTCAGTTTAAATGACTTATTCTTGCATGCAGTTCCATAAAGAAAAGCACTTATTATATCCAAATTATTTTTTTTCTGTAGCATTAGCTCTTGAATAAAAGAATTACAGTGAGTAGTGAGAATGAGTTTTGTGTGAGTGTTGGTGAGTATAGGGACTGCTTTGTTCTGTTTCCATCTATTTATTCTCTTAAGTGGAATTAAAAAAAAAACAACTCAACCAACCAGCCAAACTCCAAAAGCCCAATAGATTTATTGTAATGTACCCCATCGTTGATTAGCTTTTGCCTACAGAAGACATTAGATTGAATGTCATTCTTCATTTCCATTTATGTTACCTGTGTGGATATTGGACTTCTGTGCTGAAAAGTTTGCTCCATAGGTTTTCTTTATTGCACTTGCAGCTTCCTTCCTTCCTTCCTTCCTTCCTTCCTTCCTTCCTTCCTTCCTTCCTTCCTTCCTTCCTTCCTTCCTTCCTTCCTTCCTTCCTTCCTTCCTTCCTTCCTTCCTTCCTTCCTTCCTTCCTTCCTTCCTTCCTTCCTTCCTTCCTTCCTTCCTTCCTTCCTTCCTTCCTTCCTTCCTTCCTTCCTTCCTTCCTATGCCTCAGTAGCATCTCAGAAGGAGGACATCAAGGTGTTTAACCTGTCAGGCTCAGTCCACCTGCTATTGCTGCCTTCAATGTTAGTCAAATTTCCAGATTTCTATCTTTGTAGAGCACAGAGACCTGATTTCTAAATATATCTAATCATTAAAACTGTAAAGTAGTTAGGAAAATGTTTGTAATTAAAATCAAAGTTCTTCATTATTTAATAATGCACTGTGAGGGCCTTTTCTTTCTCACTGAAAAGGAGAATAAAACAAAGGTAGGGGGTGTAATAAATGGGTGTGATGGCTCTTGTGCTGTGATTCATAACATTTTATGGATCTATTGCAGCAGGCACTGAACAAACCTGCCTTCTCCATACTTCTTTGCTTTACAGTACTTAGCATAAATGAGTTCTGATCCATGGCAGAGAACCCTAAAAATGTTAGGAACATGAATTGCAGTAACAACAAAGCAGTGAGAATATCATGTTTTAGAGCATGAAACACTGTGCAAATTACAGATTAATTTTTACTGAAGTCTCTGCTGCACTTAGAGAACTTTTGTCCTACGGCATTGAAACATTGTCCTGCTGCATTGACAGGACCAGAGGTGAAGGGCACAAACAAAACCACAGGAGCTTTCCTTTGAACATCAGGAAACACTGTTTTATTATGATGCTGACTGAGCACTGACACAGATTGGCCAGGCAGGTTGTGGGGTCTCTAACCTTGGCAATGTTCAATAGCCATCTGGTCATGGTCCTGGGTAATTGGCTCTAGATGGTCCTGCTTGAGCAGGAGGGTTGGACCAGATGAACTTCAAAGGTCCCTTCCAACCTCATCCATTCTTTGAAACCCAGTGATAGCATTATCAATGTACCTTTTTTTTTTTCTTTGTTTCTTTATTTATAACAGGTATCACGTACTGTCAAAGCAATGAACAGGGTTTGCAGTGTGATGAAGATGGCCAGTATAGACCTTCCCAACAAGACCCTGACACTAAGAAGTCCTTCTGCGTTGATAGCTCTGGAGCAGTACTGGACTGGAAAGAAATAGGTGATCTCCTTACAGACTACCAGTGCCTAGGTAAATGTCAGAAGAATATTTCTGATATTTTTTCACCCCACATAACTGAGACCTCCTCATGAAAAGACTCTTTGTTCCACAGCTGGCTTGCCATCTTACACAGATTCACTTTCCCTTAGTAGTGAACTCTGCCTAAAGCCACATTGCTCTGTAGTTTTGCATTTCTTGACTGCAGTGGGGAAGTCAGTTCCTGTAAATGAAGAGAGAGAAGTAGGTTTCTTGCACTCTCAGATGTCTGATGGCTTTTCATGTATGCTAATCTGCTGCTCTCTGCTTGGAAATCCCAAAGAATAATGGGATGCTAATGGTAAAGAAGCAGAGTGATGAATTTCCTGGTAAAGTAATCACTCATCATGTAAAATAGACTGTGTTTGACAGTGACCTCATAGCAGTGGCATAATGTCACCCTCTGGGCTCCTGCTCTATGGTGTCTGACCTGATAAACATACCCTTGCAAGCTGGGGGAGCTTACTTCTGCTTGAACACAGTTGTGAAATGCCAGTTTTCAAGAAGTTGAAAAAATATAACCATAACATCTCCAGCAATTGTTTCAATGTATTTACTGATTTAGCACTTCAATACTCATCTTCTGGGGGAGCCCTTGGAAAAGTAGGATTTGGCTTCAGACAAATTGAAATAAACTGCCGTAAGGTCTAATTACTCTTCTTAGTTCCAAAGTTTTTGCCTTGCCCAAAAATAGTTTTCCAGAAGTTTTCATTGCTCATCATATTATTGGTATCAAGTTTAGTGGAATATTCAGTTTAGAAACTGATGTCATTGTGTGCTCTAAATTAGACAATGTCTTATGACAAGTGTGATCAGTGGAAGGAGCGTGAAATGAAAGCCCTTAGCTGTGAAGAGGTTGCAAAACTGTCTTCAGCTATTTTTTTTCCTCTGAGCACATCCAGAGACTGTAGTTATGAACATGAGGTGTTAGCTTCTGTTGCGTTCAGTCATGGGATAACCGGGCTGTTTCTTTGAGCAAAGGACTCAGAGCAGCTTAATTCTCCTATAGTTTCCTTACTTTGAGTCTTCCTGCACGAGCGTTTCTGACTCTGTCCAGGAAAGAGCAGTTGTAGATACCTGTGCTTATATTTGTGCATCGTGCTAGAAGAGTTCACTACAAATCAACAGTTACAAGTGTTGACAATTTAGGGTTTTAAAAAGCAACAAAAGTAACACCCAAGAAGACTTGGTTTTGTTTGTTTGTGTGGGTTTTTTTTAATAACTTACAGTCTAACTTAATTTAATTTTTATCTTTTAAAGATCATTCTGTGCCTCCAAAAAGCATCATAGAAAGTGAAACCAATTATCTCTATTTTTACGTTTCTCCCTGCCCCTTCAACTTTCCTTAAGTGAATTCTCATGCAACAAGACAGCAGGGTCTGAAGACTCATCTTCCTTTGACAGGAGACTGGTGATTGGGCAGGGTTGATAAATAACCCAGCTGTTCTTTGGGTTTTTTTGAGTCTTGAGACAGAAGAAGAATTTTCTTGAATGAATGCACAGTAATAAGCTGTAACAACCCTGCTCATTCTTATTGCTCTCTCTCTTCTTATATTTTAAGCCATGCTCAACATTTGTTGCAACAACAGGGATAGGATGTAGAGCTTTACTCTAGTGTGTGAGATGAATGGGAAATTTCTGCTATACTCTAAGCCTGTGAAATGGCTCAGTAGTTATATTACTATTGAGAAGTGGGCAGTGTGAACTGACGAGTTCATGAAAATCAGAGTTGGTGGTTATTATTATTATTATTATTATTATTATTATCATTATTTACAAAGTAGCTTTATAAACACATTTTTTTCTTTTCTTTAGATTAAAAAAACGCACAAATTTTAAAAAGGCAGCATTTCTATTGTTTTTGCAATGTTTTCAGTTTGTTTCATTACACTGTTCCTCTTCTCTGCTTTTCTCTGATATTATGGCAGAGAAAATAGAGGAGTGGGAAGAAGCCGAAATTAGGAAAAAAAAATGCAAACAACAATCAGAAAGATAGAAAAGCATTTTAAAATGCCATAATTAATTTTGAATTTGCATTGGAAATGAAGGCAGCAAACAATTGCAAACAACATAAAACACTACTTTTCATTTTTATGAAAATATGCAAATTCTTCTTTTAACCAGGCACCTCTGCAAGTTGCAGAAATGTAGTTTAGTGCAGAATTAGACTAATGCTTATATTTTGATGTCCTGTGTTTCTAGGAAGGAAAAAAAATTCCACTTCTGTTTACAACATCGTTCAGCCCTCTCCCCAGCCAAGCCAGAGTGCAAGGATGTTTTTGTGTTATGTATTTGGCCAGCCCTTGTGTTCTTTCTGAGCAGAAATAACGGTTTTATCAAAAGCACCTGCTGACTCAGCCCTGACAACAGTGGACATTTGATTCTGATTTAGTCTTGACTGGTTTGCTGTAAGAGTACAAATGATTGTTTTAAGAACTTATCCCCGACTTTTATTTTGTGGTTTATCCAGACGCTTCACAGCGAGAGCCCTGGGATCCTGCTGCTGGGCCTCTGTGCCCGTATGCACTGGGGAGAGAGGGGCTGAGCTTCCAGTTCTTAAAATCACAGAAAATCGTTTAGGTTGGAAAAGACCCTTAAGATCATCAGGTTGAATCATTAAACTAGCATTGCCAAGTTCACCATTAAACCATGTCCCTACGCACCACATCTATGCATCTTTTGAACACCTCCAGGGATGGTGACTCAACTGCTTCCCTGGGCAGCCTGTTCCAATGTCTGACAACCCCTTTGGTGAAAAAGATTTTCCTAATATCCAACCTGAACCTCACCTGGCACAACTTGAACTAGTTTCCTCTTGTCCTATCACTTGCTACTTGGGAGAACAGACAACACCTCCACGCTACAACCTCCTTTCAGGTAGTTGTAGACAGCGATAAGGTCTCCCCTCAGCCTCCTTTTCTCCAGGCTGAACAGCCCCAGATCCCTCAGCTGCTCCTCATCAGACTTGAGCTCCAGACCCCTCACCAGCTTCATTGCCCGTCTCTGAAGAGCTTCTCTTCCATGTGCAGACATCTCACATGGGCTGAGATCAGATCAGGGCTTCTGCTTTTCAGCCTTTTTAGACCTAGACCAGGCATTGGCTGGAGTGACCCAGTGTTTTGCATTCATTTAGGAAATTCAGAGGACAAGTATGGTCAACACAGGGGTGATGCCAAATCACCATGTTCCTCCATTCCTCTCTTCATATGAAAAAAACCTTTGTAATACATGTAGTAGCAATCTGAGCAGGGTAGTAGTGGTGCCATATGTGCCCTTTCACCAGACTATAAGCTTCAGGGCACAGCCAGGGCCAAACTTTCTGGAACTTAAACTGGGTTCCTCACCCCATTTGGTGATCTTTGGGTTTTGCATCTTTAGACCTCATGGGCTTTTGGGTGTAGTGGTTCCAATTCAGAGAGAGAAGATAAAAGGGTTTGGTAAGTAAAGTAATAGTCTGGAGTTACATGTTGAACGAAGGAGTAAGAAAGGAGCGTGTAGGACATAATACCTTGGATAGATTCCTGAGCCTCAACTCAATGGAGATCAGACTGTCGGGCTCCTGTAAACAAGTGATAAAGCTTCTGGAGTTCCTTTCTAGCCAAGTTGTGTTGGGGCTGGCTCTTGTTTCAGTGGCTGTTTTGCAGAAAGTTGGTTTCCCCATTGTCTCAGTACTTGCTTCGGTGCCATGAACAAGTAATGGGAGATGACCAGTCTGCTGCTGGAAGTCTCACTTGAATGTAAACAGAAATTATATCCTCAGTCCAGCTGTCTCCTGCATTATCTATGGAGTTATGGTACATCATTTAATGAGCAAACCTCTTTATGAGCAAACCTCTTTCCCTGCAGAATTATTCCATTTTTATTTCTACCTAAAGTGTTTTTGTTTGTTTTTCTTTTTTTTAGTGCTCAGAAAATTTGAGAGAGTTCCTTCCTCCAGACTGATCTATGGGTCAGAAGAAGCTCAAATTCTTCAGTCTCAGTCATTCCAGGGCGACGTGCAAAGTCCAGCTTTTCAGTGCATATCAGGTGAGGAAAACTCTCAGAAAATCTGTAGAGACAACATCACAGCAAATGATAATGTTTTAATATAATGTGTGTATAGTTAAGTTCCTAGATAAACTATATGTTTTGCAGTTCAGCACCAGTTCACTACAAGATGTTTACTACTTCCCTTGTTTCAGGGAAGAAATTGGTCTTTCTGTCAGAAAGAAGTCTTCTGACTTTATACCACTTCAGACAATCTGAGTTTAAAGCCATTTGGTATAGTTTGCAATACGAATGAGAGCTGAGATTCAACTCAGGAAACATTCATCAGACTTTTGATACGTGCAGACAAAAGAAGGATTAGATGTTCAGGACATGTGAAGACCAGGCTTTCGTCTCTTCCCAAATTACCTGATTGGCTTGTAAAAGAGGAATAATCATCCTTGCTTATTTCAGAAGGATATTTATAAGTGCAGAGATATTCCTCTGCTGAGCCTTGCGGTGTATATACTGTATTAGAAATGGACACATCATGTTTGCTGGTTGATATTGGTTCAAAGTCACCTAAGCCCAAGGGTAATCACTGCACTGTTTTCAGGGTGCTTTGAATTAGTCTCATCTTCTGTCTCCTAATGCTCAGATTGTGAAGAGAGACAGAGGAGTTACATTCAAAATAAAAACACCCTGGCAGTAATAACACAGGTGGCTTGTTTCCAGGATAGACATGACAGAACTCTGACAAAGTCAGTGACTTCGTGTCACATACCCTGGTCTAGCTGGAGCATTCATCTCTCGTGTGAAAAAGTGAATATGTGAAGCCTTGTATGTGTTACTGGAATGATTTTCCTGCACCAGATTATCTCCTAGCCATATACTGTAAGGTTTCATGCACCTTCCTCTGAAACCAGAGACCTTTGAAAGCAAGACACTGAGCTGAGAGAACCATGGGAATGAACTTGGGGAGGAAAAGATCACACTTTGACAAGCAACCTGATTCAGTACATGCAGCCTGTATTTTCATTATAAGTTATATTCACTGTAAAGTGGCAGCACTACTACAAAATGTTACTGCTGGGGTGGTCACTGAAGGGTCAGGCTTAATCTTTCCCTCTCTTCTCTACAAAATCAGGCTACTTACCTTACATTTCTGATGATATTTTAATCTAAGCTGGTTGATTTTATACTAGTGACATTTAGAAACAATTTCACCTCCTGTTCCAGGAGCAGAGCTGTGGCAGCGAGCTAGTGGTGAGAGTGTAAGGGCAGAGGGATCTTCAACCCATCCGAAATCTGGATGGGGATAGATGCCTGCTCCCTTGACCAGGTGGTGGCTGCAGGTTGAAGAATTTTATGTTTCCCTCCTTCTCATCATGCCAACATTTGTCACAATCTATTTGCCATGGGGTTACTGTATCAGGCAGATGTGATGTGCTAGCAAAGTGGTTCATGAGAGTCTTCCCTGTCTGCCTCAGCAGACGTTAAATATTTGGGTGGATGGTTAGACCTAACTCAGCTGTTTGTATCATCAGGTGATGAATGACTTTTTGCATTAATTTAAAAACCTAACCCTCTACTAAATTAGCTGAATACTAAAGTTCATTTGGCTAATGAAATTCATGTGCTTGCAAGTCTGATAGAGGTATAAAAAACTAGGCAAATGATGGTAAACAATGGAATTTGTAGCAGAAATTGTATACATGAAATGCTAGGAAATCTAGGATTTCTTTCCTGTTTTCAGGCTGTGAAAGGGAAGACACGTGTGGTTTTGCCACTTTAACTCCTTCTGGTGCTGAAGTTCTCTGTGAATTATACAGTGCTGCTGAAGTCAACTTCAATTGCACCACCTCTGTATTGGTAAATATTATCATATTTAAGAATGTGTTAATCATAATACATTCAATATAAGTAGACAGCATCACAGAAGAAAGGCAGGCTGTTACCTGAAGCCTTGGACATTGCTTTTCACTACGGCAGTAATAAATTCCTGCAAGTTGGTAAAGAAGCTATACCCAGATGTTTCCAAAAGTGACACCTGAAAGCCTCAGTGTTTGGTTAAAAAATCATAGAGCACTTTTGTTCTTAAAATATACTGAACTCCTTAAAATTGGGTTGATTTAAAAGGAAGGTTAATTTGGATAATCCAAACTAGAAAAATCCAGGTTGGTAATCAGGTCACCTGAAACAGTCGTAATTTCTCAGTCCCTTCCTTTAGCCCAGGGTTTGAATTGTGTACTTTTTAGCACTGTAACATCTTCCTATTCACTACTTTTAAACATAGCGATGTGGCATTGAAGAGTTGAGACCTGAGTTTGATAGAATAAAAAACGCCCACACTGGGCCACAAGGAGCTCTGGTGGTTATAAACCAAGTTTCTGAATAAGGAGGAGGAAACCAATTAGGTTGTATTTATTGTGCGTACCTGTTTTCTGACTCAGGTGCAAGGCATTTTGGGGAACCCCGCTGCCACCAGCATCGGTCGTCTCAGCTGCCTGCTGCATGTCAGGAACCCAGGGGGAGATGCAGTCATGGTCTATTTGAAGAGAGGTACCAGATGCGAATCACTCATGTAAAAGTAGACTGATGTGCCCAGACTTGTAGTTACTTCTATATAGAATCATGACTAAATGTGGGGAGCATTTTTGTTTAAGAAGACACAATACTTTTCAGAGCTTAACATTTAGCGATAGCCCAGAAAACACAGCATACCTTCCCTTGCTGTCTTGTTGCCTATAAATTAGGGATACAGCTTTTATGAACCATTTTGATGGTTTTCTCCACCAGATAGTTCCACAAAAACTCAAATTCAGTTTGATGTATTGTTCTGTTCTGTTTTGTTTTACTATAGTTTCTCTTTATTAAACAGTTTGCTATTTGGTTATATAAGGCATTTTTGACCAGCTTATACACAATTTAACAGTTTATGTTAATTTTGATTGTGAATTGTCCTACTATTATACCAACCAAGAAATAACCTACTCTCCAGTGAATCCCAAAGTAATTTAGCTGAACTAATGACTGTATAACATAACTTCTTTTTGGCCTAAGTTTGATTGATACTACTGCATGTCCCATCCAGTGTGTGTCCAGCTTTAAGCTTCATACCAGATTCGAAACAAGACAATCAAATGCAGAATGCTGCAGTGTTTGAGTCAAAACCTTCTGCTGTCACTGTTTTCTTTTCACTTCTATCCAAAACTCAGAGTTGCCATTTGCTAGTAATAATAAAAATAAAGAGCAAAGTCTCAGCTGAAAAAAACCCAACTTTTCTGAAGTCATAATCAACGTAATAATGTTGATACCAGATCTACTCTAGATTTCTGTTGATATTGCAGATTACATCCAGGATTATATGAATAATTTCCTCTTATATATATGTCTAGTTAACAGAAGTCCTAATTGCAGATGCAGTTATGCTTGAGAAATTACACATTTCACTTTTTTAGTGAGATAAGTTTGTTTCATTTATACCTGGCTGTTATTAATGTAGTGCTTGAAAGTAGAATATTACCAGCCTTACTGTGTACATTGATTTAGGAGCCCTTTGCTGGCACAGTGGACTGTTTTTACTACTCTGGCACTACATTCTGATCAGCTACCCAGGTATAATTGCACCAAACCATTTGATGAACTTATCTTGCATCTGAAGCTCAATGTCCAGAAAAGAACTTTGAAGACTGAGTTTTTATCATAAAACTTTCAACCAGCTGCAGACTACAGGCAATCCAAAAGCATCCCATCTCCTCTTGAGCTCTTTTGAAGATTTCTTTCCTGTTCTGTCTACCCAGGACAAGAATTTAACTCGTCTGGACTCAAGACCTTCGAAAGGACTAGTTTTCAGAATGTGCTTTCTGGCGTGTATCACTCCATGGTGCTCTCAGCATCTAGCGCATCTCTGACTGACGCTCAGCTCTTCTGTCGGCAGACTTGCAGCGGGGACTCTTGCTGCGACGGCTTCATCTTGAGTCAGATTGCACTTGACGGAGGTACTGCCTAACTGCAAAATAAAAAATTCTGCAGTAGAATACCAGCGCTGAGTAGAACTCATTTTTGGATACATTACACCTACCTCTGCACCATACCAGTGTCAGCAGCCTGCCTCTACATCACTGACACTTTTTGGTATAGATAGAATTTGAGTAATTCCCAAGACTGGCCTGGAGCAGTAGAGATTAAGACCTGAGGTATCAAGGTGCTTTTGGAGAGAAATGGACATATTGAAAGGATAATTCTTTTGACCTGCTTTAGACATCTGCATTCAGATGAGATAAATAATTCTTACATAACTCAGCCCTTAAGTTCCAGAAGGACAGGGAACTGCTGGAGAAAGTCCAGTGCAGGGCAACAAAAATGATGGAGTGGAGCATCTCCCTTATGGGGAAAGGCTGAGGGAGCTGGGGCTCTTTAGTTTGGAGAAGAGGAGACTGAGGGGTGACCTCATTAATGTTTACAAATATATAAAGGGTGAGTGTCATGAGGGTGGAGCCAAGATCTTCTTGATGACAACCAATGACAGGACAAGGGGTAATTGGTTCAAACTGGAACACAAGAGGTTCCACTTAAATTTGAAAAAAAACCTTCTTCTCAGTGAGGGTGACAGACACTGGACCAGGCTGCCCAGGGAGGTTGTGGAGTCTCCTACTCTGGAGACATTCAAAACCCCCCTGGACACCTTCCTGTGTAACCTCATCTGGGTGTTCCTGCTCCGGCAGGGGGATTGGACTGGATGAGCTTTTGAGGTCCCTTCCAATCCATAATATTCTGTGATTCTGTGATGCTGTGGTTACCAGACGTTGGTGCCTTTCAGCTGAAGGGGGAATTAAGATGGTGCCCCCAGACAGAGTCCTTGTAGTGAAAATGTAAATCAGCTACGTTTTGGAGCAGAAAAAAAGGATGCTAAACAGGGAATCACATTATTTTATTGACAACAAGAATGCTTTAATCTCTGAAGTCTGAATGTCTAGTTAGAAGAGCAAGTGAGAGTGAGATGGACGGAGTCTGGCAGAGGTGGGACTTAGGCAGAGCCCAGAATCTGCCAGCAAATTTAATCACTTAATGTCAGTGCCAGCTTTCTGTAGTTTCTTTTTGAGCTCATATGGGATCAGCTATCCTATTGGAGGTGCATTTCCTATAGAAAAAGTGAAGTTCTCATTGAGATGTCTCACGTTTTTAAAGACAAACTCAACATATCCAGGCATGTGGTACTGGCTGCTGTGTGGCAACCACTTCTCCAGTTAGGAATGGAAACTGATCCTGGATTTGAGAAAACTTATTCAGTGTAAGTTGTCAAGCAAATGTTTCCATAAAATTATTTTCTGTTTTGACATAGCATTTTTTTTTTTTTTGCATCAAAATATTCTAAATGATCTTGTAAAGTCTGTTTCTCTGTAAAATCTATTTCTCTGTACATTTACTGTGAGATGTTTGGGTTCTCTATACTTGTGAGAATAGAAGGAGGTGTGTAAAAAAAAAAAAAGATTAATGTTGTAGAGCTCCCTGTTTAATTGGGGAGGCATATTTGCTTCAATACCACAGGTAAATGCATTGCTTGGACTAGCACCTTATTTATAAAAAGATAAAAAAAAGACAAAAAGGGTAGCATATTTGATATCTCATGTACCAAGGCCATAAAAACAAACCAGAGAGGGCATTGTAAAACCATAGAAATGCCTGAACTGTGAAAACAAGTACAAAACAAGACCTGAGTATTGTCTAGACATTATGGTGACAGACTGATGCCAGAACACCTAGCCTTAAGAGCGCTGGTCCCCTCGAGTCACACCACGATGCTGGGGGAGACACAGGCTTGGGCTGACTGAAATCAGGCACCAATCCAGGAAACCATCCCAGTAAAAATATAAGTGCTTTCTTGGTTCAGAGCCTGAGACTGTAAGACCGCCAAAGGATTGAATATGTCTCTGTGGTGCTATGAAATGCTGAAAACACTGTTTGATATTATCCGATAATAGTAATATTTTATTAGGTGATAATAGTATGTGCTTGAAATCTCTGTGAAACAGGCTACAAATGTTTAGTTTAGGTATGAGTAGCTAATCTTAGTACTCCAATTTGAACATATGGCTCTGTTTTACTCTTTTTTTTTTTTTTTTAGCAATACTAAAGGCTGTCTATCTCAATGACATAGGTTCCATTGACATTTAGAGAAAGCATTGAGATGCTTGGGTGAGAAGCTCTGTGTAGACGTAAAGCATGATTGGAGTGATGCAACTCTCTCTTTGCCTTTACCCAGGTCTCATTTTGTGTAGTCTGATGAGCTACCCGGATGTGCTAATCTGCAATGTCAATGACTGGAGTCCAACAGCATCGTCTGTCTTTGATGGAGTATGTGAAGGTGTTAGCTACGATGAAAAAGAGATGATGTTTTTCTTCTCTCTGGGAGGACAAGTGTTCAGTGGAAGTATGTCAGTGAATTACCTCAATTTACATTACTTTAATTCTGTATAGACTCTGCCTTTTTCACCAGCCTGCTCTTCTACTTCAGTGTTTTTTTTTTTTTCCTCAAGTAAATCAATACCTGTACAATCACAAGAAAATAAGATCTCCCTAATCAGATGCATTTTTAGATAGATGGACCTCTCAAGTTTTATTTTGTGAACATTAATGGAAGTCAATAATATGTTTGGTTTAATGTGTTACCCTGTAATACTTTCAGTATTTAATTCAGGGAGATTCAAGCTAATAGTTTGAAAGAAAGGTATAATCTGGAGCAAAGACCAAAAGACAGATGTGTAGAGCTGCACCGAAAAAGCAGTGATGGAAAACAGAGTAAAGCTTGGACCCAGACTAGCACCAGCACACCTGGGTCCTTCTTCTCTAGGGTATCATATTGTAAATGAGGCGGTGCCTAGTCTAGGGATGTGTTTTTAATGCAATTTCGGAGCATTTCAATACTACCTGCAGCTATTCTAACAAACTTTCTTCTTTATTAGCTTCTAAATTGGTAGAAGAGGCAGAAAGAAATTTTACTACCTTTCAGCAAGTTTACCTGTGGAGAGGTGAGTTATCTCACGGAAGTTGTTATAAAAGCTTATGATGAACTGTAGGCTGTGGCAGATTTGTGGTCTGTAATGGAAGTGTCATTCTCACTTTATTTTATACCATCCAAATTGAGACACTACTCAAAAGTCTTTTCTGGCAGGAGTGATGTAATCTGGAGCAACCCTGCTACTGTCAGTTTTATGAAATTTGGGTAAATTCCTGTGTCTAAGAATATGCTTTACAACTTTTAATACCTGTGAAAAAAT
The DNA here is from genome assembly GCF_037038585.1 of Patagioenas fasciata. Classification (NCBI taxonomy): domain Eukaryota; kingdom Metazoa; phylum Chordata; class Aves; order Columbiformes; family Columbidae; genus Patagioenas; species Patagioenas fasciata. The sequence continues at coordinate 9,662,336 of NC_092521.1, read as the reverse complement.
TTATCATGGAGATGTGCTTTTGTCCCATCAGTGTCCAGGTATCTTTATAACTTGGCACGTTATATGTATCTAGATGGGTTACTTTTATTAGCGTGACAACTACTTATGTGTTGGTTTTGCAATTTTACTTTCTGGATATCAGAATTTACTTAGCAGGACCTGCAGAAATGATTTGTGATACTGCTTTATAAATGCACGCACCCTCTAGAGCACGGATGCTGAATGCACAGTAATTGGGGTTATGGCATTTGCTTTTATCCTCCAAACAGCGTGGTTTGATTTAGATTTTTCCCAGAGTTATACATTGATGGTTTTACTCATTTGTGATTCATCAGCTGGTGGAACTACCTAAGGAGTTTTTTCCAAATGGTGCACTTTAAAATATTTGCTAAATTTGGGAAATAAGGATGATTTTGTCCTGTGGAAGAAAGATAAATGCTCTTTAATTCCTGTTGTGTTCCAGGTTCTGATATGATCACCCGGACTAGAACCTCAGAGTGTGATGCTACAGCTTTGAAAACAGAAAATGATCTAACGTTGTCAGGTATTATAGTAAGGACAGACAAAGCAGGTAGCAGAAGATAGCATACAAAGGTGTAGAATTTAACCAGAAAATATCATAAATTGCCATATATATATATAGTGATGATATAAGTATTGCGAAGTCCAGAGGGTTTCGCTTAGGTACGATGTCTGATACAGGTTTTGAGAAAGATATTAAAAATGTAAGCCTTCTGTCTTTGTTTTTTACCTTCCCTGGCCAGGTTGGAAACGGAAGTGTTAAAATGTTCTCTGAAAGCTTATTCTTTCAAGACCTATTGAACTGTAACGACTCAGGAAATACTATTTGGCTGAGAAAAAATTTCACATAAACCCAGGAATCAAATGTTTATGCTGGGTAACTGGGTATATTTGCTGCTACTGAAAATAGGAGTGTAAATATGATGCTTAGAGAAACTCCAGATGAAACTGCAATCCCAAGTGTTTCTTTTGTGCGTGATGAAAAGTGAGGGACCTGTGAAGTTCTCTGACTCCTTCGTTATTGCAGGGTCTGCTCTTCATTGTACTAAATCATGTAGCTATCCAAAATCATCTGTATTAAGTTACTAAAATTAATTTGGGCCTTCAGCACGATAATCCTAAGAGAACAGTGGAACCTGTTGAGAGCACATTGATTAATGTCTAATGAACTGTAATCTTTACTGAGGAGCCTTGATGAATACCTGAGCATGTGATTTAATACACGTAAAATCCTAACATGAACTGAATTACTGATTTTGCTTAATCTCAATGGACGATAAACTAAAACGCTAAACTAAAATGCCTGTTTACCTAGTGGAGCTCCTCTACAATTGCTGGTATTTTAAAGTCTAGACTAAATAAATGAGAAAAAATTGCACTTAATACATGGGGTGAAATTCTCTTGTATTTACCTGCCAAGGCATGAGTGCAGCCCTCAGGGTTCTCCATGTACCTTGCTGTGGCTGATGATATCATTAAAACCTGAAGTTATGCAAGGAATGCAATTTCTTCCTCCCTCCCTTAGTTTTAGTCATGACACAAGCAGTTTCAAAAGAAACCAAAGATTGAAGTTAAGACTCGAGAGGTAATGAGACTTGTAAGTCACCTTTTAAAAAAAGCTGTGGATGCATCTGGGAAAATGTCTACAAAGCTTTTATTACTTGATGATCATACTTAAAGCACATGGTAACATATTCTATTTTCTGATAGAAAGTTCAAAGCTATTGTGCACTCCCAGCATGTCAGTAGGTGCTTCAGCATTTCATCTGCAGACATCAGCTTGTCTTTACTTTCCTATTTTCATTTTTGTTTGGCTGTTTCAGTGCATGTAAGATTAAAGAACTGAATCTCTCACAAAGTTGGAGTAACTGGGGATGAGACCTGCTGATGGCATTTGATAAATTAAAAAGGTGTTTATGAAGAAATTTGTGAGAGATCAGCGAAGGGTGTCCATTTCTTTCAACAATTTGCTTGAGTCCTTGTTTAAAGGGATTAATTTGAAACCAACCTGAAATAGCTGTGATTGCTTTAGAGGGAGCTCAGGGGATATAAAGCATTGGACACATTTCTAAGGATCACAGGTAGGTGACAGAAAGGAGTTATTTAGTGGTGTCTGTGGGAGCATAAACTAGGAGAAATAAAGTAAAAAAACTAAAATAGGTATTAAGCTTGTTAAGAAATCTTTTAACACTGAGAGGTGTAAAAGCTTCACAAGGGACTACAAGGAAACTGCTGTATTTTGGATTAATAAAACGAGATTGATCAAGGTATTGTAAACATGCTCCAAGGCACCATACTTCACTGTTACACTGATGTGTTGTGTGACAAAGTAGAGAGAACATTCTTATTTCTGAGATCCGTGATTTTCATCTAGTTTTTGGTGATGGAAACATTCTGACAATGAAGCTCAGCAAGGAGACATTGCCCACGCAAGTATCAATAACTGTGGGTGGACAATTCTGTTATTAAAGCCTTTGGTGTCTGCTAGCCCTACAAAGCAGTTGGAGGTATTTTACTCGGAAAGGCAGAATTTTATATATAAATACATTTAATATATTCCAGATCATAGTTAAGGGTGGTTTTTTTGTCGGTTCATTTGTCTGAATTTCAGATTCCACAAAGGATCTTTTCTACCTAATGGACAACAGCCAGATACGAAGTGACCAGAACTATTCTCTACCTTACCAGCAATATTGGGTCTTCAGGCAGAAGTACTCGGCAGAGGAAGCTGTGCTTTGGTGTCTCACACGTAAGACATCTTGGAAACTCTTATTCTTTAAGGAATAATAATTAATTAAAATATTTTAATAGGTATTATAGTCATGATGAGTAGATACTCTGGACTTAGTGATTTTTCAGCGAAAAATCATGGAAATTGCTAATGGGGCCACCTGTTTCTTCCTTACAATCTTGGTCTGCTGTAGCAGAAAGGGTACCCATTATTCATCATCAGGGTATCTCTGTTTTGGGTGAGAGAAGTAGAAGGTACAGGTTGAGCAATGTTCTGCTGTTCTTGAAGTTTTCACCTCCAAATAGATACTTGACGTAGTGGTAAAAGGAGAAGGTAAATTCAGAGTTACTGATAAAGTGTATTTTGATGTGATAAATGGAGAGGAGTTTCTAGCTGTTACTACCAGGAAGGCAGAACCAAGGGTATTAAACCGTGCACAAATATCCCTGCAAGAGGTCAGTAGAGCTATGCCTGTTCGAAATAAAACTTTGAGGTATATATTATATTTACAGGAGCCATTGCCACTGAAATTAAGAAATGGGTTTGACAGCTTTGTTTCTTTTCTGAAGGTGCATTATTACCCTGGGGAAAGTTCCAGTGCAAACTGGTACAAGCAAATGCTTGAGCAGTTGATTCTGGAAAAGTTATTTATATTTTTTTTGTGGAACATTATTTACACTTCAGAAATATTTCTTGCAAAAACTTCCTAAGACATTGTAGAAAATATATTTTTCCTTTAAAGTAAGAGACTCACAACTGATGCAGTTATTTTATACACAGTTTGCATGTCATATTTACTAGAAGAGAGAGCTCTTTATGAATCACAGTGTTAGAGTGACACCCGTATACCGGGGTAATGCTTGACACGGTATCGCTAGAAACAGAATCTGTCCCTTTTTCTCTCGCACCATAGTAGAATAATAGACATTCACACCGTAATAGAATAATATTGACATTCTCACTTTTAGTTCTTTGCTTTAGGTGCACCAAAGACATGAAGAGAAATAGAGAGGGGAAGAAACTCGTGTGTGTGCGTAACTCTTTGTGACTTTATTTCCCAGGTTGTGCACAGGAAGATGAGTTTTGTCGAATGGCAGATATTCAAAGCACCGCAGACCTACACTTTGTGTGTACCCTCTATCCTGAGGCACAAATTTGTGACGGCAGCATTGATCAAATGCCGGAAAACTGTCGAACTGTACTACCCTGGCAGCCGCAGACATTGTACCGTAAAATAGGCAAGTTTGGGGATTTGGACGTATAATGTATGCTGTGACCATGGTAGTGCAAGCCAGTCTGTAGGCTCTTGATTCTGAGATAAAAAGTCTGAATGTATGAATGAGTTCTGGGATGTGATGGTGCAAGGGAAGGCCAGTCTGGTCTGGGTAGGGTTTTTCATTTCCAGTTCAAAGTGGAAAGATATTAACCACGAGTTTCACTGTCCACCTCAGTTGCTCCCAATTCAGAGAGGCCAATGGCAGTTCAAGCAATTTGTATACTGGGTCTTAGACTTTTTCATAATATGGGTGAAATGGGAATGTCATGGATATGTCACCAATCTCATTTTCTACCGTTACTAGAATTGCCATGGTAGTTAAGCAATGTAAAAATTGAAAGTTGTGGAGTGTAATATTTGTTTAGCAAATCCAGAGTAATCAACATGTGGATTTTAACCTCTGCTCTTTGA